>NC_090332.1:68352074-68658793 GCF_035084215.1 Heptranchias perlo
GGAGGGCCTCCTGCCCCCCTACTGATATAGGATGGCCCTCCGTCTGGCCACTTCTTCCACCAAGGCCTCCAATGCACTGAGTGAGAACCTTGCTGCATGCACTCTCACAGATGCAGCCATTCCTCAATTATCTTCCAGCCCAGGAATCACTTTACACCATTTCCTGCAGCCACAGAGCACCTCCCCTTTAAGAGGTGTAGGCTGCCTTTAAGGAGTGCTAGCCACACCCGATATTGGGGCGCCCTGCTGGCTGCACGCAGCGATCATGTAGATTAGCAGGCAGCACGAATGTTACGTGTTGGCTGCATCTCAACGACCGAGCATGGGTTAATCACGCACTGCGATCGCCGTGCCCGTTTTCGGGGATTAACCAATTTAACCCCTTATGTCTTTTACACATCTCTTCACATGTGGTTCTTCAATTTTTCCAAAGGTGGATTGAGAAACATTTGGTGAAATTAGGCCAGATACAAATAGTTTAGTTGTTTCATTTCACAGACAGCAAGTGAATGTATAGAGCAGCAGTCAATGCAATTAGCACCTTCTTCAGTCAATCTCACTTCTCTCCTCAAAAAATGGGAAAAAATAATAATCTATGCACAAAAGGCCTTTGTGGGAGACATACTTGTTTTTGGCATTACCTTTCTTTCTAGACAACTTCTAACCACAAAATCTAGCCTCCTGCATTTTAGCTTCCAGCTCCAGACCTCAGGCCTATACCTCACAGTCTCTTGTTTAAAACTCACTGGGATCAATTTTAACTTAAAAGCAAAATACTGTGGATCTGGAGATCTGAAATAAAAACAGAAAATGCTGGAGAAGCTCAGCAAGTGAGGCAGCATCTGTGGAGAAAGAAACAGAGTTAACGTTTCAGGTCGAAGACGAAAGGTTCGGGTTCTCCTGCGTGCAGAGGATATTTACCGGAATGGTACCAGGAATGAGGAACTTCAGTTACGTGGAGAGACCAGAGAAGCTGGGATTGTTCTGCTGAGAGCAGAGAAGGTTAAGGTGTTCAAAATTATGAGGTGTTTTGATAGAGTAGATAGGGAAAAACGGTTTCCACTGGCAGGAGGATTGGTAACCAGGGGACGCAGATTTAAGATAATTGGCAAAAAATCCAGGGGGAAATGAGGAGAAATTTTTTTATGCAGCGAGTTATTATGATCTACAATGCACTGCCTGAAAGGGTGGTGGAAGCAGATTCAATAGTAACCTCCAAAAGGGAACTGACTATATACTTGAAAAGGAAAAATTTGCAGGGCCATGGGGAAAGAGCAGGGGAGTGGGACTAATTGATAGCTCTTTCAAAGAGCTGGCACAGATACGATGGGCTGAATGGTCTCCTTCTGTGCTGTATGATTCTATGAGTTAATGACAAATTCTCTGGAAGATTTCAAGGGTGTAATCTGATCTCAGGGTTCAGATGATGTTTGAAAATCATTTGAGAAATGCTCTTACATCGAGTTACACCGAAACTACAACACAGAAACAGGCCATTCGGCCCAACTGGTCTATGCTGGCATTTATGCTCCACACGAGCCCCCTCCCTCTCTACTTCATTTAATCCTATCAGGTTACCCTTCTATTCTTTTCTCCCCCATATGCTTATCTAGCTTTCCCCTTAAATGCATCCATGCTATTTGCCTCAACTACTCCTTATGGTAGGGCGTACCACATTCTTACCACTCTTTGGGTAAAGAAGTTTCTCCTGAATTCCCTATTGGATTTATTAGTGACTATTTTATATTTATATTTAGTTCTGGACTCCCCCAAAAGTGGAAACATTTTCTCTACATCTACCCTATCAAATCCTATCGTTATCTTAAAGACCTCAATCAGGTCACCCCTCAGTCTTCTCTTTTCTAGAGAAAAGAGTCCCGGCCTGTTCAGCCTTTCCTGATAAGGATTTCCTCTCAGTTCTGTTATTATCCTTGTGAATTCTTTTTTGCACCCTCTCCAATGCCTTTACATCCTTTCTATAATGTAGAGACCAGGACTGTGCACAATACCCCAAGTGTGGTTTAACTAAGGTTGTATACAAGTTTAACATGACTTCTTTGCTTTTCAATTCTACCCCTCTAGAAATGAACCCTATTGCTTGATTTGCCTTTCTTATGGCCTTTATAACCTGCGTCACTACTTTTAGTGATTTGTGTATCTGTACCCTTTGATCCCTTTGCTCCTCTATCCCGTTTAGACTCTTATTATCCAAACATAATGTGGCTACCTTATTCTTCCTACCAAAATGCAACACCTCACACTTATCTATATTGAAATTCATTTGCCAATTACATGCCCATTCTGCAAGTTTGTTAATGTCTTCTTGCATTTAGCGCATTCTTCCTTTGCATTAACCATATCCCCCAATTTGGGATCATCTACAAATTTTGAAATTGTACTTCCGATTCCCGAATCCAAATTGTTAATGTAAATTGTGAACAACAGTGGTCCCAGCACTGATCCCTATGGTATACCACTTCCCACCTTTTGCCAGTCTGAGCAACTACCCCTAACTCTGTTTTCTGTTTTGTAGCCAACTTGCTATCCATTCTGCTACCTATCCCGACTCCACATGAGTCTACAATGCAGTACCTTATCGAAGGTCTTTTGGAAATCCAAATATATTACATCGATCGCATTACTCTCATCTACTCTTTCTGTTACTTCTTCAAAGAGTTCAATAAAGTTGGTCAAGTATGACTTTCCCTTCTTAAATCCATGCTGGCTATTCTTTATTATATCTTCATTCTCTAGATGTCTTTCTATTACATCTTTGAGTAAAGATTCCATTATCTTTCCGACCACTGACGCTAAGCTAACTGGTCTATAGTTCCCTGGACTTGGTCTATCTCATTTTTTAAATATAGGAATAACATTAACATGTTGTCTCTTGTGGCTTTATAACAAAATTTGGTCTCCCCTCTGGCACTTTTCACTTTTCTAGTGAATTATTATATATCTGTAATAGTGACTCTGTTATCTACTCCCTAACTTCTTTTAATATTCGTGAATGGAATCCATCCGGACCAGGGGTCTTATCCTCCTTTATTTTGATTAGTTATCAATTATCTCTCCCCTTTCTATCTTAAATGACCTCAAAGGTAGTAATCTCAGGATTGCTACCAGTGCCACGGGCTAGTCAGAGTAGGAATGACAGGATAGCTAGGATGAATACGTGGCTTGAGAGATGGTGCAAGAGGGAGGGATTCAAATTCCTGGGCCATTGGAACCGGTTCTGGGGGAGGTGGGACCAGTACAAATTGAACGGTCTGCATCTGGGCAGGACTGGAACCAATGTCCTAGGGGGAGTGTTTGCTAGTGCTGTTGGGGAGGGTTTGAACTAATGTGGCAGGGGGATGGGAACCGATGCAGGAAGTCAGTGGGAAGTAAAGTGGTGACAGAAACAAAAGGCAGTAAGGGAGAGTGTACAAAACATGACCGGACAGATGGTCTGGGAAAGCAGGGCAAAGACCAAGGGAAGTCTAGATCAAACTGCATTTATTTCAATGCAAGAAGTCTGATGGGCAAGGCAGATGAACTCAGGGCATGGATGGGTACATGGGACTGGGATGTTATAGCTATTACTGAAACATGGCTAAGGGAGGGGCAGGACTGGCAGCTCAATGTTCCAGGGTACAGATGCTATAGGAAAGATAGAGCAGGAGGTAAGAGAGGAGGAGGAGTTGCGTTCTTGATTAGGGAGAACATCACGGCAGTAGTGAGAGGGGATATATCCGAGGGTTCGCCCACTGAGTCTATATGGGTAGAACTGAAAAATAAGAAGGGAGAGATCACTTTGATAGGATTGTACTACAGACCCCCAAAAAGTCAATGGGAAATTGAGGAGCAAATATGTAAGGAGATTACAGACAGCTGCAAGAAAAATAGGGTGGTAATAGTAGGGGACTTTAACTTTCCCAACATTGACTGGGACAGCCATAGCATTAGGGGCTTGGATGGAGAGAAATTTGTTGAGTGTATTCAGGAGGAATTTCTCATTCAGTATGTGGATGGCCCGACTAGAGAGGGGGCAAAACTTGACCTCCTCTTGGGAAATAAGGAAGGGCAGGTGACAGAAGTGTTAGTGAGGGATCACTTTGGGACCAGTGATCATAATTCCATCAAGTCCCGGTAGCATCCTAGTAAATCTTTTCTGCACTCTTTCTAGTTTAATAATATCCTTTCTATAATAGGTTTAAGATAGCTATGGAGAATGATAGGTCTGGCCCAAAAGTTAAAATTCTAAATTGGGGAAAGGCCAATTTTGATGGTATTAGACAGGAACTTTCAGAAGTTGATTGGGAGAGTCTGTTGGCAGGCAAAGGGACGTCTGGTAAGTGGGAGGCTTTCAAAAGTGTGTGAACCAGGGTTCAGGGTAAGCATATTCCTTATAAAGTGAAGGGCAAGGCTGGTAGAAGTAGGGAACCTTGGATGACTCGGGAGATTGAGGCCCTAGTCAAAAAGAAGAAGGAGGCATATGACATGCATAGGCAGCTGGGATCAAGTGGATCCCTTGAAGAGTATAGAGATTGCCGGAGTGGAGTTAAGAGAGAAATCAGGAGGGCAAAAAGGGGACATGAGATTGCTTTGGCAGATAAGGCAAAGGAGAATCCAAAGAGCTTCTACAAATACATAAAGGGCAAAAGAGTAACTAGGGAGAGAGTAGGGCCTCTTAAGGATCAACAAGGTCATCTATGTGCGGAACCACAAGAGATGGGTGAGATCCTGAATGAATATTTCACATCGGTATTTACGGTTGAGAAAGGCATGGATGTTAGGGAACTTGGGGAAATAAATAGTGATGTTTTGAGGAGTGCACATATTACAGAGAGGGAGGTGCTGAAAGTCTTAATGCGCATCAAGGTAGATAAATCTCCGGGACCTGATGAAATGTATCCCAGGACGTTATGGGAGGTTAGGGAGGAAATTGCGGGTCCCCTAGCAGAAATATTTGAATCATCGACAGCTACAGGTGAGGTGCCTGAAGATTGGAGGGTAGCAAATGTTGTGCCTTTGTTTAAGAAGGACGGCAGGGAAAAGCCTGGGAACTACAGACCGGTGAGCCTGACATCTGTAGTGGATAAGTTGTTAGAGGGTGTTCTGAGGGACAGGATATACAGGCATTTGGAGAGGCAGGGACTGATTAGGAACAGTCAGCATGGTTTTGTGAGAGGAAAATCATGTCTCACGAATTTGATTGAGTTTTTTGAAGGGGTAACCAAGAAGATAGATGAGGGCTGTGCAGTAGACATGGTCTACATGGACTTCAGCAAAGCCTTTGACAAGGAACCGCATGGTAGGTTGTTACATAAGGTTAAATCGCACGGGATCCAAGGTGAGGTAGCCAATTGGATACAAAATTGGCTTGACGACAGAAGACAGAGGGTGGTTGTAGAGGGTTGTTTTTCAAACTGGAGGCCTTTGTCCAGCGGTGTGCCTCAGGGATTGGTGCTGGGTCCGCTGTTATTTGTTATTTATATTAATGATTTGGATGAGAATTTAGGAGGCATGGTTAGTAAGTTTGCAGATGACACCAAGATTGGTGGCATTGTGGACAGTGAAGAAGGTTATCTAGGATTGCAACGGGATCTTGATAAATTGGGCCAGTGGGCCGATAAATGGCAGATGGAGTTTAATTTAGATAAATGTGAGGTGATGCATTTTGGTAGATCGAATTGGGCCAGGACCTACTCCGTTAATGGTAGGGCGTTGGGGAGAGTTATAGAACAAAGAGATCTAGGAGTACAGGTTCATAGCTCCTTGAAAGTGGAGTCACAGGTGGATAGGGTGGTGAAGAAGGCATTCGGCATGCTTGGTTTCATTGGTCAGAACATTGAATACAGGAGTTGGGATGTCTTGTTGAAGTTGTACAAGACATTAGTAAGGCCACACTTGGAATACTGTGTACAGTTCTGGTCACCCTATTATAGAAAGGATATTATTAAACTAGAAAGAGTGCAGAAAAGATTTACTAGGATGCTACCGGGACTCGATGGTTTGACTTATAGGGAGAGGTTAGACAGACTGGGACTTTTTTCCCTGGAGAGTAGGAGGTTTAGGGGTGATCTTATAGAAGTCTATAAAATAATGAGGGGCATAGATAAGGTAGATAGTCAAAATCTTTTCCCAAAGGTAGGGGAGTCTATAACGAGGGGGCATAGATTTAAGGTGAGAGGGGAGAGATACAAAAGGGTCCAGAGGGGCAATTTTTTCACTCAAAGGGTGGTGAGTGTCTGGAACGAGCTGCCAGAGGCAGTAGTAGAGGCGGGTATAATTTTGTCTTTTAAAAAGCATTTGGACAGTTACATGGGTAAGATGGGTATAGAGGAATATGGGCCAAGTGCAGGCAATTGGGACTAGCTTAGTGGTATAAACTGGGCGACATGGACATGTTGGGCCGAAGGGCCTGTTTCCATGTTGTAACTTTTATGATTCTATATCTTTTTTGACCTCTTCTTCTAATGTTCTGCCCACCTTGTTAGTCTCCCTAGTAAATATGGAGGCAAAGTGACTATTCAATATTTCTGCCATTTTACTGTTGTTACCTGTGAGCGTATCTTGTGCATCCCTTAGTGGCCCTATCCCTATTCTGATTTTTCTTTGTGTGTCAATAATATTTTACTATTTCTTTTTATATTCTTTGATAATTTAATCTCGTAGTTCCTCTTTGCTTTCCTAATTGCTTTTTTGATTTCTTTCCTAACCTCCTTGTATTCCCTTTTGTCATCCTCTCCTTTGTTGTCTATGTACTCAGTGTATGTTTTTTTCTTTAGTTTCAATTTTGCCCTTATTTCTTTGTTCATCCACGGTGTATCATTACTGGCTAGTTTGTTCTTGCTTTTTAGTGGGATATATTTCTCCTGAACTGTATTGATCACCGTTTTGAATATTATCCACTGATGTTCTATTTCTTTGCCTGTCAAAATTGTTTTCCAGTTTACCTGCCCTAGTTCCATTCTCATCCTCTCAAAATTAACTTTTTTCTAGTTTATTACTTTGGTCTTTGTCTTACTTATGTCTTTCTCAATCATCATTTTAAACCGTATTATGTTATGATCACTATTGCCCAGATGTTCCCCTATGCTTACTTCTCTTATTTGTTCTGGTTCATTTACAATTACTAGATCCAGCAGTGATTCCTCTCTATTTGGGCTTCTCACATACTGGGTAAGAAAGGAGTCATGTACAGACTGCAAATACTCCATTCCCTTTTCTCCTTTCCCTACCTCTTCTTGCCAGTTTATTTGGGGGTAGTTGAAATCTCCCATGATTATTATTCAATGTTTTTTACTCATTTCATAGATTTGTCTACATACTTTTTCCTTCACTTCCCTCCCACTATTAGGTGGTCTGTAGAATATACCTATTAACGTGATCGATCCCTTCTTATCCTTTGTCTGAATCCATATAGATTCTGTTTCTATCTTAATGTTACTTATGCTCCTTTTTTTCTATTGCCATTATGTTGTCTCTTGTGGCTTTTTAACAAAATTTGGTCTCTCCAATTGTATTTATAGCCTTCTAATCCACTCTCTGCCATTTGTTATTTTACTGTAGATATGTCAGGACTGAAATAAGAGTATAAGATTTGTCCCTTTTTGATAATATGAACCTTACCTGCTCATTCTCACCATATCCATCAATCCCCATTGAAAACCATTGCTTGAGAAGAATACTGGACCCTCTTTCATAAATATAGCCATCGTACTCAGAGGTTATACATACGCACATAAGTAGTTACTTTTCTTTCGAAGAGAAACTTTAACTAATAGTTTGCAGTTATAGCACCAGAAGGCATTTAAAAGTGCTGTTTTTCCAATAATCCACTCTCTTACCTGATGGCTCACTGCTGTTTCTCTAATATGGGGACCACTGCACTCCCCCTCATGGTACTCTTCTTTGCACACACGGCAGAAAACAAACTGAAAGACAAAATGTAAAGAGTATGTAAAATGTGAAAGTAGTTGGAAAACTGATGTGCAGTTAAGTGAAGAGGGTTGATATTGGGAGTGTGGTTAGGTTGGGTGAGGAGGGTTGATATTAGGAGTGGGGTTGGATGACAAGGGTTGATATAGGGGGAGGGGTTGGGTGAGGAGGATTGATGTTGGGTGAGGAGGTTTGATATTGGGAGTGGGTTTTTGTGGGGAGAGCTGATATTGGGAGTGGGGTTGAATGTGGATGGCTGATATTGAGAGTAGTGGGTGAGGAGGGCTGATATTGGGAGTGGGGTTGAGTGTGGATGGCTGATATTGAGAGTAGTGGGTGAGGAGGGCTGATATTGGGAGTGGGGTTGAGTGCGGATGGCTGATATTAGGAGTAGTGGGTGAGGAGGGCTGATATTGGGAGTGGGGTTAGAATGATAGAATGACAACACAGAAGGAGGTCATTTGGACCATCCTGCTTGTGCCGGCTCTTTGAAAGATCTGTCCAATTTAATCTCACACGCCAGCTTTTTCCACATAACCCTGAAAATTAATCCCCTCCAAGTACATTTCCAATTGCCTTTTGAAAGTTCCTATGGAATCTGATTCCACCAGCCTTTCAGGTAGTGTGTTCAAGATCTTAACAACCCAGTGTGAAAAAATGTCTCCTCATTTCCCCTCTAGTTCTTTTGCCAATTAGTTTAAATCTATGATCTCTGGTAACTGACACACTTGCCAGAGGAAACAGTTTCTCCCTACTTGCTCTATCAATCATAATTTTGAATACCTCTATTAGGTCTCCCCTTAACCTTCTCTGCTCTAAGGAAAACAATCTCAGCTTCTCCAATCTTTCCACATAACTGAAGTCCCTCATCCCTGGTATTATCCTGGTAAACCTCCTCTGTACGCTGTCCAATGCCTTGACATCCTTCCTAAAGTGTGGTGCCAGAATTGAGGCCTAACCAGTGATTTGTAAAGTTTTACATGACTTCCTTGTTTTTGTATTCAATGACCCTAGTTACAAAGACAAGTATCCCAATACGTTTTCCTCCCCACCTTATCAACTTGCCCTGCCACCTTCAAAGATTTGTGAACATGCACCCCCATGTCCCTCTGCTCTTGCATTCCCTCAAAATAGTACCATTTAGATTATACTGCCTCTCCATGTTTTTCCTCCCAAAGTGCATCACTTCACACTTATCCGCATTAAATTGCATCTGCTATGTGTCTGCCCATTTCGCTAATCTGTCTATGTCCTCCTGAAGTCTGCTACTATCCTCCTCACTATTTACTAGAGTTTTGAAGCATCCGCAAATTTCAAAATTGTACTCCCTATACCCAAATCCATGTTGTTTATATATAACAAGAAAAGCAATGGTCCTAATACCGACCCTTGGGGGACCCCATTGCATACATCTCTCCAGTCATAAAAACATCCGTTCACCAGTACTCTCTACCTCCTATCCCTTAGCCAATTATGTAACCAAGTTACCACTGTCCCTTTAATCGCATGTGCTTCCATTTTCCAAATAAGTCTGTTGTGTGGTACTTTATCAAATGCCTTTTGAAAGTCCACATGTACAACATCCACTGCACAACCTTCATCAACCCTCTCTGTTACTTCATCAAATAGCTGAGTCAGGTTAGTTAGACACAATTTGCCTTTAACAAATCCGTGCTGGCTGTCCCTTATTAACCCATGCTTCTCCAAGTGAGAATTAATTCTGTCCTTGACAATGGTCTCCAGTAGTTTTCCCATCACGTTAGACTGATTGGCCTGTAATTACCAGGTTTATTCCTCTCCCCTTTTTTGAACAGATGTAACATTTGCAATTGTCCAGTCCTCTGGTACCACTCCCATATCCAAGGAGGATTGAAAGATTTTGGTGAGGGGTTCTGCTATCTCCACCTTAACTTCTCTCAGCAACCTAGGATGCGTCCCATCTGGACCGGGTGACTTGTTAACTTTGAGTGATGCCAACTTATTTAGCACCTCCTTTCTATCTATTTTTATCCTATCCAATATCTCTACTCCCCCCTCCTCTACCGTGACATTAACTTCATCCTCATCTTTTGTGAAGACAGATGCAAAGTACTCATTCAGTACCTCTGTCATGCCATCTGCCTCCACAGGAAGATTTCCTTTTTTGTCCTTAATTGGCCCCACCATTCCTTTAACTATTCTTTTACTTTTTACATGTTTATAAAAGATTTTTGGGTTCACTTTTATGTTACCCACTAATCTTTTTTCACACTCTCTCTTTGCCCTTCTTATATCTTTTTTCAGTATCCCCCCTGAACTCTTTGTATTCTGCCTGGTTTCTGACTGTATTCATAACCTGACATTTGTCATAAACCTTCTTTTTCTGTTTTATTTTAACTTTTATTTCCTTTGTCATCCAAGGAGCTCTAGCTTTGGATGTCCTACCTTTCCTCCTTATGGGAATATGCTTGGTTTTTACCCAAACTATCTCCACCTTGAATTCATGCCATTGCACATTTATTGTTTTCCTGGGCAATCTTTGTTTCCAGTCCACCTGTCTCAAATCACTGAAATTGGCTCTCTTCCAGTTGGGTATTTTCACTGTTGATTTTTCTTTGCCCCTTTCCATAACTACTTTAAACCTAATTAGATTATGATCACTATTACCCAGATGTTCCCCCACTGAAACACACTCCACTTGCCCTACTTCATTGCCCAGAACTAGATCCAGCACTGCTTCCTTCCTCGTTGGGTTAGAAACATCGTAATTAAGAAAGTTCTCCTGTACACATTTTAGAAATTCTTCACCCTCCTTGCCCTTTACTCTGTTTTTCCTCAGTCTCTTTTAGGGTAATTGAAGTTCCCTATGATTACTGTTCTTTTATTTTTACATTTCGCTGAAATTTGCCTACAGATTTGCTCCTCTATCTCCTTCTCAGTATTTGGGGGTCAATAGTAAACACCCAGAAACGTAACAGCTCCTTTTCTGTTCCTTAACTCTAACCAAATAGATTAAGTCTTTGAACCCTCTAGTGTATCGTCCCTCTATAGAACTGTAATATTATCCTTGATCAATACTGCTACCAACACCCCTGCCCTGTCTTTTTTCCTTCCCTATCCCTCCTGAATGCATTGTAGCCAGGAATGTTTGGTTCCCATTCCTGCCCATGTTTAAGCCAGGTCTCCGTTATAGCCACTATGTCATAACCTCATATGGCAGCTCACCAACCTTATTTGTAACACTCCTTGCACTTACAAGCATGCATTCCAACACCATGCTAATCGGCTTTCCTTTTTTCCTACATCTAATTCCTCCTCTTTCTACACTAATCTTTGTTCTGTTGTTGTTTGTCCCTCTTAGTTTTCTATGTACCTTGTCTCTCCTCTCTGTGGCTGCATCCTGGCGCCCATCCCCATGCCAAATTAGTTTAACCCTCCCCCACAGCACTAGATAACCTCCCTGCGAGGACATTGGTCCCAGCCCTCTTCAGGTGCAACCCGTCCGGCTTGTACAGGTCTCTCTTGCCCCAGAACTGGTCCCGATGCCCCAGGAATCTGAAGCCCTCCCTCCTGTACCACTTCTCCAGCCATGCATTAACCTGCACTTTCTCCCTGTTTCTGTACTCACTAGCACATGGCACTGGCAGTAATCCAGAGATTACCATCTTTGAGGTCCTGTTCTTTAATATTTTTTCTAGCTCCTGAAACTCTGCCTGTAGGACCTCAACCCATTTCCTACCTTTGTCATTGTTCCAACATGGATCACAACTTCTGGCTGTTCCCCTTCCCCTTGCAGAATGTCCTGCACCCATTCAGTGAAATCCGGGTTGGGTGACTATGGGTTGATATTGGGAGTGGGATTGGGTGAGGAGGGATGATATTGGGAGTGGAGTTGGGTGAGGTGGGCTGGCATCAGGAATCAGGTCAGGTCAGGCCAGATCAGGTTGTGGATTTGCAAAATGTATTTTGGGCATTTTCCACTATGTTTTGCTACATTAAAGGCGTTTTTGAAAATTTCCACAATTGTATGTTAATTTAAGTGCTTTAAAAGAAAGAAAACAGCATAATTTCAGGCGGCTTGTGACTGACCAATTTTTTGTCCTCACTGCTATTGAATTCAGATTTCACGAATTCAAGGAGAGAAAAATGACCTGACAGCCACTAATTTGATTGGTGAGTGTTAAAGTATAAAAAAAATCACATAAAATGAAAAATATATAACAACATTCTTTGGATAAATGAGAATATTGCGTTCAATATTGTATCATTACCTGGGTCAAACACAGTACTGCAATACTCCAAGGGTTAATGTATCTGAGGACACCTGGAGTGAGCCCGTATTGTTCTTTCTATAAACAGGCCTTTTCAAGAATGTTTGGAAAACATGTTGGTCTCCAGAATTACCCGTCAGTCTCTCTGGACAACATGCAGACAGACACCTATATTTTCCTGAAAGCTTGTTCTCATAAGGAATGCAGAGAGATTGATGGGAGAGACTGATGCCTTCTGAGTTGCTCGGTGGTATCAAGTTTGGAACTTGGTGAAGCATTTTTAAGTTGCTGAGCTGACAAATTAATATTCATGGTCGGGTGGATGGGCATGCGGCAATGTAAATGTGCCCCCAAGCATGAAGAGAATTTAAAAATCTGTGCACCGCATTGAAATTACTTATATCAAGTCAGAGCACACTCAGAGAATCTAGTAGTTGTGGTATGCAGACGCTAGGTGGCAGCAAGAGCATCAGATTTCTTGAATGCCCAGAAAATGTGCTGTCTTAGAATTGTTTAAGGACTTTGTGCATCATTTAATTCCTATTTGAAAAATAAGTATTCTTTCTCAGACAGTTCATAACATTAAAAATATTCTTTATTTACTGAAAGATGTATTTATGATTGAAAACCGTCCCATTTCAAAATCGTAAGCGGTCCTTATAAATGTTAATCTCCAGTCAGGGAAATTTTGATAAAAATGTTGAATGGTTAAGGTAACAAGGACTGACAGGAAAGGGTTGCTGTTGTATTTAAATCTGCAGAGAATCATACGAGGCTTGAAGGGTTCTCTCATAGTTAACTTGGGGGTGCCCAGTGACATACTGTATTGGTGGTTGATCTGCCGTGTCGTGAAATGGTGGAGCATAATTCACCCCACCTTACCTGCTTGTTCTTGGGTGGGGCATCAGTGAGGCACCAACCAGTACCAGCTCAACGCTACAATCAGCAGTCGTTAGCATGGTTCTCATTTTATTGAGATTACAGGAATGTAGGAACACGAGTAGGCCATGCAGCCCCTCGAGCCTGCACTCGCCATTCAATTAGATCATGGCTGATCTGCACTTCAACTCCATTTACCCATCTTAGCTCCAAATCCCTGATACCCTGACCTTACAAAAATCTATCAATCTCAGTCTTGAGAGTTCCATTTTACAGTATGTATACTATTTTTTAAAAAGGCACAAAGTAACACCAACAAGATCCTAACTTAAGCTGTGGTGAGGTCAAATCCTTTTGGACATTTGATCTGTACTTTCTAGTTGCTGTCTCAACACTGAGATTGGCTCTTTCAATTGAGTAATGTTGCATGGCATGGAGAAGTCCAATGGGGGAAAGAGTATAAATTAATAAATAAATACTTGTGGATCTCCTGTCATATTATTACTACTACTAAGTTCCCATCAAACAGCTCAGAAGCGATGATGGGGTCGAATGAACTGACTCCATTGTTGTTGGTTCTGAACTAGCCGGGCCGCTTCAGTCATCTGTATCCCTACCTGTGAAAAGTCATTCTTGACATTGTCTATCCAGCACTTCCTTGGTCTTTCGTGGCTTCTTGTTCCATGAACCTCTGTATGCAGAGCTGTGAAAGGTAGTCTAACTTTTTCAATTCTTGAAACCTGCCCAAACCTTCGCAGTTGTTTTTCTTGGATCTTCTGTATAAGTGTTGTTTCATGTCCAAGCCATGTTCAGTCATGGCAAATCAGATGACATGTTATATCACGACAGGAGCATTCTAACATGCAATGCACAACATATTATTTTGCTACTGAGATGGACCTTTGTTTAAATCAGGGCTGTCTTTTTGAGGCTACAATCTCTAATTGCTATAAGCAAACATGGCCCAGGCTTACTAAGAATTTAGACGCATCCTGAATTTGCTCAGAATTTAATTGTTGCTTTAAGAGAGAAATTTTCCAAGTTTGGAACTTGGTCAATTAACGGGCCATGTGGAATTTATTGTTTGGTCAGGAAAATTTGCAGATTGGAATGTGTTGGTCAGTTTCACCATCCTACAAACTGCACATGCTCAGAGTGCATGGATGTGATTGGTAACTCTCTTCAACTGTTGTCGGGGGTAATATCCAAGCTGAAGCCCAAGCTTTTGAGATAGGCTGAGGCCTTGAAGTAAAAAGTTTAATAAAGGTGTTAAAACACAATTCATTGGGTAAAGTTAACCAAGTTATTGTGAAATATATGTTTTTAATGTTTTTTTTAAACCTTATTTTGGCCATTAGAAATTTCATTTACTAAGAACAAAAGTTTTCGCTTTGAGAGATTCAATTGGTTCAAATATTTTTATTGTCAGTTTCTGCTGTCCTGTCATTCACTTGAGCACTGGGATGTCAGCCTGGATTTGGGCTCAAGTGTCTGGAGTGGGGCTTGAACCCACAAAATTCTGACTCAGAGGTGAGGGTGCTACCAATTGAGCTACGGCTGATACCAAGAAGTCTAACTCTAATGGAATAATTCAAAATTAATCTAATAACCCACAATTTCATCCATTTCTTGTCCATGGGGAGGTGTTCCAAAGCTGTCTGTTGTCTGTCTCAGGGAAGTTGAACAGCGCTAGATGTCGATGCAAGGTTACCTTTCATTGACCCTAACTTTGCAACACAGTACCTTCAAAGTTGAAGGGAACTTCCTTCATGTTTGTCTGGTCAGGGTTATTTTTGGGCACAATCTTAAATATTTCAGATGCAATTATAGTGCTGTAAATAAGCATAAGTGTTTAAAGACCCTAGCCCCGAGTTTACAATTGATTTGTGTGCAAAGTTTATGGGAGAGCTCTTCATGAGCCAGCAGGTGCCCACGCCACTAAGGGCATATCTTGGGTGCCCACCAATCCCACACTGCCAGAATCTCTAACAACTACTGCCCTGTGGAGGTGGGAGAGTTTCTCAGCACCCCCCAACAGAGAAATAATTTCTGTGCCCCTTTGTACGTGGGCTGATATTTAACATTTTTAAAAAAACTTGCCTTATTTCCGGAGAATTTGAGCCACTTCCCTGAACTGCGAACTTCCCTCCCCTCCTG
Organism: Heptranchias perlo; assembly: GCF_035084215.1. NCBI lineage: Eukaryota > Metazoa > Chordata > Chondrichthyes > Hexanchiformes > Hexanchidae > Heptranchias > Heptranchias perlo. The sequence continues at coordinate 68,367,287 of NC_090332.1, forward strand.
GTGGCACCCATTTGTGCCCTTCCAGAGGCTGGAATGCCTCATCTCACTGGGCGTTGCAGTCTCCAACCAATCGGTGGGTCCCAACAAAGTCAGGGAATTGGGTACTCCCAGCATAGGTAGCCCCTACCCTGGTTTCGTTCCCTTTGCGTCATTAGCCTTATTGGCTCAGATTCTGCCCCATACAATTACAGCATTTGCACTACGAGAGGTCAATATTAACTTGCAAAATACGGCGTTAACATGGCAGAAAGTCTACCAACCCCATGATGAAGCCATTACCGTCGATTTTGGCAGTTAAAATTGGCCCCTTGTAGTGCAAATGCTGTAATTACACCCTACCACCAAAGGTAGCATTGCCTTCAGTGTAACAATTTTACATAGTTTTTCATTACAAATGAATTAGTATTGGAAATATAAAATAAAGTTCACGACTTTGAAACAGGCACTGAATTTATCTGCATGACTTGGTTGAAATATCCCCGGGCCTCTAACCCCACTTCACCTGAAGACTACATTTGGTCTAAGCGCTTTGGGACGTCCTGAGGTCGTGAAAGGCTATATATAATTGCAAGTTCTTTCTTTCCTTGACTCTGTATGGCCAATGTCACAGGAGATCGACTAGTAACTAGTAACCATAATTCTTTGTAACATTTGATTGAAGAAAGGGTTGCTGAATGTACTTAAGCCAAGAGATCCCATTGCAAGTCCACAAGAGGCCGAAATCCCCATTCTGGTATTTTTTTTGTGGGGGGTTTCCGGAATTTCAAATACCAATCCTGGGAATTCCTTCATATGACAATGGGAAATTATACCTACATTGTATTTTTTTATACGATTGTGTGCCCAAAAGTTGCAAGATTTTGTACGACTCTTAAGTCTTATTTAATTATTGGAAGGGGAGGAGACTATTGAATGAACAAAAGATTCATTACAAATAGAAGATAGAGGCAGGTTTATAACCTGGAAATACTGGGCCTGACTAGAGGAATATGATTCAGACATTAACCATCACCAAGTGCGCGAACCAGAATGATGGGCAAGCTAGGCCGCACACTGGACATCCTAACACGGGAGAAACTATAGGGGTGAAATTGGTCTTCACCAATACCGTGAAACTGACTCGCAGCGAATTGGCAGCCTGGTTTCACATTGTGCCTAATATTTTTTGCCGTTTTTCTTAACTATTTGCATATATAAAGCAGTGCTCTTTGTCGATCACTGGCCTGACATAGTCTATTCCTGACGCATTCTGAGACCTGCAAAAGCCTATTGAATCCATTCTCTGCGGCTCAGCAATATATCAGTGAGCACAGCCTCAACCTTCAGGGCAGTAACCTATGTGATGCTGTCTGTAATGCCGGCCAAGAACTTGCTGTACTTTCTCATGCAGTGTTTCACTTTCTAAATGATCAATAAAACCGTGAGACATTTCTCTCTTAATCTCGTAAGTACCACTTTTAACAAGAAGCCTGCTACGATCGACTCTGAACCAAAACTGGAATCATTTTGTTGCTATTTTGTCAAATTGTAAGAAGTGCTTATACAATAGTCATGTATATTGTACTGTCCATGGCTGAGAATCTATGCTACAGGCCATATTTTTCAAGCAAGTATTTAGACACTACAGTGCCACGTTAATGTGTGTAGCAGTGCTTTAGCAACAGTACACTCCAATTCTGGCCTCTTGTGCATCTCTGATTTCATGCGCCCCACCATTGGTGGCCGTGCCTTCAGCTGCCTAGGCCCTAAGCTCTGGAATTCCCATCCTAAACCTCTCCTCCTTTCAAAAGGCCTTCGATAAGGTACCGCATAGTAAACTCATGACTAAGGTTAGAGCACGTGGAGTCAGGGGGCAAGTAGCAGAATGGATAACAAGCTGGCTACAAAACAGAAAACAGAGAGTAGGGGTTAAAGATAGTTACTCAGACTGGCAAAAGGTGGGAAGTGGTGTTTCACAAGGATCGGTGCTGGGACCACTGTTGTTCAGCATTTACATAAACAATTTGGAGTTGGGAATCGGAAGTACAATTTCAAAATTTGCGGACGACACCAAAATGGGTGGTATGGTTAATACTGAGGAGGACTGCAACAAAATACAGAAAGACATTAATAAACTTGTAGAATGGGCGTGAAATTGGCAAATGAATTTCAATATAGAGAAGTGAGACGTATTACATTTTGGTAGGAAGAATAAGGCGGCCACATACTGCTTGGATAATAAGAGTCTAAATGGGATAGAGGAGGAAAGGGATCTGGGGGTACAGGTACACAAATCACTAAAAGCGACACAGGTTAATAAGGCCATAAAAAAGCAAACCAAGCACTGGGGTTCATTTCTAGAGGGATAGAATTGAAAAGCAGAGAAATTATGTTAAACTTGTATAGAACCTTGGTTAGACCACACTTGGAGTACTGTATATTATAAAAAGGATATAGAGGCATTGGAGAAGGTGCAAAAAAAGATTTACTAGGATGATACCAGAACTGAGAGATTATACCTTTCAGGAAAGATTGAGCAGGCTGGGGGTCTTTCCTCTGAAAAGAGAAGACTGAGGGGTGACCTGATAGAGGTCTTTAAGATTATGAAAGGGTTTGATAGGGTAGACAGAGAAGATGTTTCCACTTGTGGGGGAGACCAGAACTAGGGGCCACAAGTATAAGATAGTCACTAATAAATCCAGTAGGGAATTCAGGATAAACTTCTTTATCCAGAGAGTGGTTAGAACGTGGAACTCGTTACCACAAGGAGTAGTTGAAGCGACTAGCGTAGATGCATTTAAGGGGAAGCTAGATAAACACATGAGGGAGAAAGGAAGAGAAGGATATGCTGATAGGGTTAGATGAAGCAGGGTTGTTTCTGTGCTGTGCATTCCATGTAATGTAAGATGCTCCTTAAAGCCTCTTTGACCAAGCTTTTGGTCACCTGTCCTAATATCTCCTAATATGGCTCGGTGTCAAAATTTTGTCTGATAACGCTCCTGTGAAGCGCCGTCTACGTTTTACTACGTTAAAGGTGCTATATAAATGCAAGTTGTTATTGTTGATGTGAGTAGGGCAATTGATTTATTGTCATTCAGATCTACTCAGAAATGGGCTTTTCAGTGCCTCTTGGGCTTTTTATGCAAAGCTGTGCAATTTAGCAATAAATTGCTTGACAGTCTATTCCACTTAATTCACAGTTACTCAATTCAAATTATCTGGTAATTATTGTTGTTGCTGTAGAACACCACCATATAAGGGATATTATGAACCAATGTGGCAATTTTGAAGAGGTTGATTTTAACTCCCAGCAGGTTTCAGGTGGGTGAGGGCAGGGCGAGTGGAAAACATAATCGTAGGCCCAGATTTCTGGCCCGGCATACTTTAACTACCGCGTTTCATCTGCATGCTGCCGGTTTAGCTGCCTGCCCGAAATGGGCAGAAAGTGGCAGCTAGCTGGAGGGCAACAGCAGAAGTTCGGGTGGCTGGGGGCCAAAGGAAGGCTCGCCGGCAGGCGGTTAGCTCACAGGGTGGAGGTTATCGGACGGGTTTCGGGGGAGGCCACAACTTTCCTTGTGGGACCCGGGGAAGCACCATAAAAGAAAGATTTAGGCTTATCTTGATGGGCCTCTTCATCCTCCCAACAGCCGCTGACTGGCCTTCACCTGGCAGGAAAGCCGTGGGGGCCTCTCAGCTCAGGCCCGAGTTAAAATCCAGTCAGGGCCCCGTTGAAGGAGCCGGACCCCGATTCATATAAATTTATGAGGCTCATGCCTGCTTCTGGTGGGCGCCTTAGTCTCCAAATGGCAGTGAGCAGTTAAAATGATGGCCAGCAGGAACAGAGCGGCAAGGCTGAATGTTCCATTTTAAAGGACCACCTCCCCATCCCAATCACACCGACCAGGATGGGTTAAAATCCCCCATGTCCTTGTATTACACAGCACAGATTTTAACAATGTTGATATGAACAGAGGTGATTTTTTTTTCTCTCTTTAATTTCATACAAGAAGTTTAAATACTATTAGTGCATGGTTTCATTTAGAACAAATGCCATAATACATATCTCACAATACCTGCAGGCAAATGCAGTAACTTTTCAGTTCCATATGTCTTAGGTAATTTTCAAATCAATTTGGCATTTGGAGTTGTGAATTGTGAACTGCTTGAAGTCTAATCTGGAAGATTATTAGTGTAGCACTCATTCCAAAATGGAAGTACAGAAGAACCCCTTCACTCTGAAGTATATGGATAGAAATCCCGTTCTGCAATGTGTCAGTACTTTCATTACTAATATCACACAGAATGATTTCAACCCCCACAGCCTGTCTTAAACTCCAAAGAAAACTTCCTATTTAAGACAAACAACAGGGAAAAATAATCTTATTTTCTGATGCTAGACAATGGGTAATGTACAGAGGAGGGGATTAAGGTGCAAGTTGAAGTATTGGCAGAGTGAGGAATGTCACTTCTTCTCTGTCCCCTCAGAATGAACACCTCACTAATCTGTGGCATTCCGTTCTAGTGAGCCTGGCTAAGACATGCCAAACTAACCCAAGAAAAACTAACCAGCGGCAAAAAGACACAACATTGCAACCTCGTGGTTGGAAGTAAAGTATTCAACAGCTAGAAAGATCACGGGTTATAAATTCGGACATTTTTTGGATGCTAACTGGCCAACTAAGCCCCCAAAACTGCAGGCAGGAAACACGCACACATTTCCAGCCAGAAGTGCCTGCCATATTGGGAAAGGAAAAAAATAGATGTCCAGGGCCCACGCCTGAAGCAAATATGCATATGCAAATAAGGGGCCTAATGCCTGCTTGAGGCCCTCACTTCAAGATTGGTTTGCCCTGAGGCAGCTGCACTCAGTAAAACCAAATCTTGGGACCGCTTGCGACCTACAAGATAAGTTTTTAAAATATACTTCACTAAATGTGGAGCCCGGAAGAACAGGAGTGCTCCTCCCGACACCACATTTAAGGAAAGCTCGCTGTCGCCCAATCTTGCTCTCCTCTTCGTCCGTGGGCTCTTGTTACCTCGACGGCTCCATTATAATGAGGCCTGAAATTGGGATCGCCTCGGACCTCACCATTCAGGCGTGGACATGGACCATGTGCCCCCTGAGCACCCAAAAGTTGGCACGCCCGAATTTCTAGGCTCACATTTTAAATTTAAACAAACCTCTGAAAACATTATAATGCTTCCTCATCATAAATTCAGGGAACTGCATTCTTCCCCTAGATTTTCCTATTTTAAAGTTTAAAGGGCTAGGTGTCCATTAGAAAGTCATTCTCTTTATTTATCTCATATTCCCCCACAATAAATTATTAATTTCCTTTCCTTAGCTATCTTCCTGATTCCTTTTTGGAACAGCCTCATTGACTATATAGATCAGAACCCAATGAGTTTTATCATTCAGTTTTGAAGACGAGTCTTCACTCGAAACATTAACTTGTCTGTTCTCTCACCACAGATGCTGCCTGCCCTGCTGAGTGTTTCTAGCATTTTCTGTTTTGTTTCAGTATTTCCAGCACTTACAATAATTTGCTTTTCACTGAGTTTTATTGCATTCCATCATAACTATGTTGACAGTTTCTTTTTTATTTACATTTAATTCCCATTTTCTCCTTTATAACACTACTACTTTTAACCAGTGCATTTCTTCCTTTAATTGAGAGGTTGAGACAGTCGAGGCCCAAGGTTTCTCCGTGCTCACTATCAATGTTGTTCTGTAGTCAGCTGATTTTATGCAGTAGCACTAGTAACAGTAGCCCTAAAACATAAAAAATGAGGCATTTTAACTATCGGGCTGCTGTCTAATGTAAAACTTAATTTTCCAGGGGAAATTTTGTGCCTTTGAACTTTCCCTTCAGGCTTTCATCTCCTTGTGCTCTTTTTCCCTCCAATACAAGTGAAGGAATGTTGGTTGCTTAAATTACAAAGACTCCATGTAACCACATGTTCTCATGTCAGGACTGCTTTTGAGCCGCTTGCTTTCTGGAGGCGGTGTAAGCTTTTTTTTAAACTTTAAACTGCTTTTTCTCGTATTCTATATCGGTCTGTATGGAGTAAATACACGTCAGAGTCCTGTATCCAGGACTGCTTTAGACTTGTCAGTTTTTTCTATTAGGTTGTGTCGGCATTTTGAAATGTCAGTCAACTTTTAATAGTTTTCCAGGTTGGCATGTGTATGATCACATTTTGTTTCCAAACCTTCAAAACACATGCCAATTATTGGAAATAATTTTTCTTCAGAATCACATTTTAATGACTACTCTTGAACTTAAAAAAAGAATGTGGGGTTAAATGAGTGTTAACATTAAAATAATTGAACTTGGAAATAGTTTTGAAAACTGACCTGCTTAATATCACAATAACTTGAAACAGGAAAAAAATGTCAGTCTTCATAAAAAAAAGACTTGCACGACCTCAGGACATCCCAAAGTGCTTTATAGACAATTAAGTATTTTGCACATTTTTGAAGTGCAGTCACTGTTGTAATGTAGGAAACGCGGCAACCAATTTTCACACAGTTAAAGTGCCACAAATAGCAATGAGATAAATAACCAGGTCATCTGTTTTTAGGTATTGGTTGTGGGATAAATGTTGGCCAGAACACCAGGAGAACTCCCTGCTCTTCATCGAATAGTGCTGTGTTTGTGTCACCTGTTTGTCTTCAACCTGCAGTCACATCAATTGTAATATGCAGTGTAGTCAACATTGGGGAAATGTTAGGGGTGATGATTATGATCTGCAAACTGGAAACCCACTTAAATATAGAGAGCCATGTTTAGTTATCAGAGTGACAATCATCAAAATAGGTAATGTTTTTAAAGCAAAGTGAATGGCTATTGCTGTAAGTGATTGGCATTGAGCAGGTCAGATCCTGGGGAATTTAGACTGATCTTTGGCATCCTTTCACTTCCAGTTTATGTTGGCGCTGACTTCCCTTAAAATGCATAGCACGGTAAAGCAGGAACGAGACTGGACTGTGACTTTCAGTTGCCGTGACAACGATCAGCTATTGCCTTAAGCCAAGCTCTCAAAAAAGAAAGTGTACAGAGTCTTCTTCATTCTTACAAAAATGACTGTAATTTAATCACCATATTTCATAATACTACGCTTGGTAGTATCTGCTGCCTGTGAAAAGGTCCATCACAATGGGACACTCAACTCAGAATGTTATTAAACTTCATTACAGTTCACCAAAAGAAACAATCTAGGCTGCAAATTACTATCTTTGATGTGCTACATTGCAGCCATGGTAAGAATTTTACACAATGACTTTTTTTTCCACCACAACTTTTGCATGCTTTCTCCCACAGTTCCACACTGCTATTTTCATTGATGTGAAGTGCCCCTTAGCAGAACATGGCTTACAGTGATTTCAGCCTAATGTATGTCAATCGTCACCATCCAGGACAAAGCAGTCCACTTGATCCGCAGCCCATCCACCACCATAAATATCCACTCCCTCCACCACCGGCACACCATGGCTGCAGTGTGTACCATCTACAGGATGCAATGCAGCAATTCGCCAAGGTTTCTTCGACAGCACCTCCCAAACCTCTGCCACCTAGAAGGTCAAGGGCAGCAGGTTCATGGGAACATCATCACTTCCAAGTTCTCCTTCAAGTCACACACCATCCTGACTTTGACATATATCACTGTTCCTTCATCGTCGCTGGGTCAAAATCCATGAACTCCCTACCGAACAGCACTGTGGGAGCACCTTCATCATATGGACTGCAGTGGTTCAAGAAGAAAGCCCACTACCACCTTCTCAAGGGCATTTAGGAATGGGCAATAAATGCTGGCCTTGCTAGCAACTCCAACATCCCAAGAATGAACATATAAAAAAAACCTAAATAAATACAGCTTCCACTGGATATAGTGGGCGCACTTGTGCTAACGTGATTTGCCCGCTTTACGCGCTGGGCAGTAAAACCATCCGAATGAACCAAGACATTGTAGCAGAGGTTGACCTGATCCCACATTGAATGTATCAGCTGATTGAAGCTGCCTGAAGTCTCCATCAGCTTTTCGCACTGCTAACAACTACAGGAGGCAGTGGAGACTCCAGGCAGCTTCAATCAGTTGATATGTTTAACGTGAGATCAGGTCAACCTCTTCTGCAATGCCTTGGTTCTATTTATGTCTCCGTGGTTGTAACATCTTCCTGTTTATGTTGGATGCAGCCAAAAGAAAAATCGGCTTTTAAAAAAATCAGAAATACTGAACTGCACAAAATAGCCGGCGCGGTTCATACAGTTTAAACGGCACATTTGTAATTGACGCCCATGGTGATGGCGAATGATTAGCGCCATTTGCCCGATATAGGCGGCTGTCCTGGATAAGCGGGGATGGTGTAAGTGGTGGGGACTGCATTATTATTTGATAAACACACATAAATTGCATTACAATCATAAATCCCTAATTGTGGACACAGTCACACATCAGCTACAAGGAATGTATTCAACGGTGTCCACTATGGCATGCTAGCAAAAATAAACCCCACCCAGTCCCAAAACAGAACACTAGTAAGAACTGTACAATAAGAGGCCAAACTAGAAATGGGGCCTAAAGTATCAAAACAGAGAACTCTGGTACACCTGTCTCACTGAATACCAATTTTCAACATCAACAGTGGACCGGTATACTTGATTCCAAGTGCTGACTTGCTCACTTAAATGTGGATATTTTACATTGACAGATGTCCCACACACTTCAAAAGTTACTACCCGCAGTGGCCAGTTGAATTTTAGTGATGTATGTATAGATTATTTATGAAATACATAAATTATGATTAGATAATGACCTTTGACCTGCATAGATGCCAACCGTCCACTATAAAGCAAACAGACAAGTTTCAGGCCATAGCTGACCATTACTATCACTGCATGTGCCAGTCCTGATAGCTGCAGGTATCCATGTAATAAATTCCACATGCCTGAAGATTCACTACGGCATAAAACCTGTGCATTTGCAGCGGGGCGGGATTCGATTTCTGTATCCAACCGAAAAATCAGGTGTACAGGTGAAGAAAACCGAGGCTATGAATGCCGAATGAAGTGCCATTCTGCATCTGCCTCTCTGTGCCAGGTCCTTAAAAGGGAGTTTCCCACAATCATTGCTGGTAGTTGTGCTGTTGGGTCTTGCTTTAGTAATTTATAATATCTAGTTACAAAAGCTTCAGCCACCATTATAAGATGTAACATTATACTAATTAGACATTTTAGGAACTTTTATTTGCTTAATTCTAGCAGTGTTGCTGTATATTTTAGTAATGAAGGAAACCACAATTTTTTTAAAAAGCTGCTAGTTGGGACAGTGTTAATGTGGTCCATACAGCAGGGAGGGCCTGCAGAAATTCGAGTTGGGCATTCAACCACTGATGGTCCCACCCACTGGAAAATACATCGGGACACAGACCCTGGGGCATTTCTAGTAAGCTGAAACTTTGGCCAATTTTCTACATTTGCCTGCTTTGATACCGTCAAAACATTGAATGGTACAGTTGAGGAAGCTCTAAGTTCTCGTGTTGAATTAAGTGCAGCAATCAAGAGGGTCTCTAGCTTTCTGTTTTACTGAATTCATGCATGAGCTGCATGCTCTTACAGTACACACAAGCAAGCACAAATCCTGTTTTTGAATGTGTCAGAATGTCAGAATGAGGTGAGTTGGGACCTCCGTATCAAACTGAACAGATTAAGGCTTACTGGTGCCCCAAGCCTTCTGGTGTCCCTGAACTCCCAGCAAACTTGAGCACACCTCACAACGTCTGCACTTGGATAAAACTTCACCCTTCAAGATTTTCTCTGGGAGTGGCAGAGAGTGACTATTCTGGCTGGGGGGAGGAAGGGATAGTGGATTATAATCTAGGACTGGGACAAGGGCTGACTTTTTAAGCAGTTTGGCGAGTGGTGTGCATTGGGAATATAATGGTGCTTCTCTTTGATTTAGTGATTTGACAGTGGGACTGATAATGCGATTGGAGGTGCCCAAAGGGAGGCAGTAGTTCAGATGTCAGAGCCTTACATAATTGGGCACAAAGGCCTGAGGCCTACTCTGTATCTGATATACACTGAACATAGCTATGCAATCTGAAAGTGCTTTGAGTGCTTCGAGGCTGCACACATACTGTATGCAAGGCTCATTAATGGGACAAAACCCATGAAGCAACCACAGCCTGAGCAGCCTAAGCTCTGGAATTCCCCGCTTAAACCTCTCCATCTCTCTCTCCTCCTTTAAGACGCTCCTACTTATTTGACCAAGTTTTTAGTCACTCGATCTAATATCTCCTTCTCTGGCTTGGTGTCAATTTTTGTCTGATTATGCTCCTATGAAGTGCCTTGTGATGTTTTACTACATTAAAGGCAATTACTATATAAAGTGTGGCAGCACTCTCGCCTCAGAATCAGAAGGTCGTGGGTTCAAGTCCCACTCCGGAGACTTGAGCACAAAATTTAAGTTGACACTTGAGTGCAATACTAAGGGAGCGCTGCACTGTCGGAGGTGTCGTCTTTCGGATGAGACGTTAAACTGAGGCCCTACCTGCCCTCTCAGGTGGCCGTAAAAGATCCCGTGGCACTATTTCAAAGAAGAACTGGGAAGTTCTCCAGATGTTCTGGCCAGTATTTATCCATCAACCAACATCACTAAAAAACATTATCTGGCCATATTCACATTATCTGTTTGTGGGACTTTGCTGTGCGCAAATTGGCTGCCGCGTTTCCTATGTTACAACAGTGACTACACTTCAAAAGTACTTCATTAGCTGTTAAGGGCTTTGGGATGTCTTGAGGTTGTGAAAGGTGCTATATAAATGCAAGTTCTTTCTTATAATTATCCTAATATAAAAAAAGCAAGGCAAAGGTAAAGGGTTAAAGTAGCGTTTCCCAAACTATTTTGGCTCCTGCCCCACAGTAGTGAAGGCAAGCACTCTCGCACCCCCCTTTAAATGTAAACATTAGATATTTGTTGATAACTTACAAAACATAAAACAAAGTTAAATAAATCACAAGTATAAAAATAAAACATACTGTTTTCCTAATGATACTGGCTCCTACCCTACAGGTCTTTACTATAAAGCAATGTTTCCCAAACTGTGGGGGGCAGAGTGCCTCCCACACACACAGCCCATTGGTCATTTGCCAGAGCGACGTTATTGCCATTTCGTGGGACTTTCCCGGTCACGTGAGTGGATTATTGCAATCTAAGGCAGCGTCCCAAACCGCTACACGTGTAGGGTGTAGGGAGTATGGCAAAAGTGTTCACTTTGGGGCACACCTCAACATCGTTTTTTCTGAAAATATTTTATTTTTCCGACCTCTTCGCGCCCCCCAAAGGGGGTATGCCCCACAGATTGGGAGACACTGGGTTAAAGCATCAACTGATAAAATGTGGGTGACAAATTGGATCTTGTTAACGCGGTAAAGTTCTCTTCAGAAAACTTTAACAGACAAAGCCACTCATACTCAACGTGATGGAACACAAAATGCAATCACTTACGAATCATATTCTTAACTGTTCTGTGTAGTTCAGAGAGATTAGTTAACATGCACAGATGTTTTGAGTATTCTGGAGCAGTTACCGAGAATCGCTGGGAGCTTTTGGATGTCACGCACGTAATACAGAAACACACCTGACTAATTAATGGCTCTGTGCGGTAATCACCGTAATTGTTGTTTTAAAATCAGACATGTTTGTTAAGACTGCAGTAACAACTGTTTCATTTCTGTGTGACTGACTTGCAATTAAGACTGTTTGAGGTTCCCAAACTGCTCTGATAGCAGAAGGTTTGGAGTGTGAGCACTGAATGCGCCAAGGAAGATTATTTGGTCTTTGTGTCTTTCGATTGTATTGAAGGCTTTAGTCATGCACTGGTACGGAGACCTGATTGAATATTCTGTCTGTCCATCAGCTCCAAAGCTTCATTCCACAGATTTGTAAAAAAAAGGAAGTCAGTGCTGCAATCGGGGCTCAATATTTGGATACATAGTTATGGATTTAGTGGAGTTATCCAATTTGTAATAATGCAAAGTAATCAATCAGCATTTGAAAGCAAAGAAAAGATTAATATTTCAAGTGTAATTTGCCCTGATGTGCATTTCTAGCTTTTCATGTTTTTATTTCAGATTGCCGGCATTTAAAATAATTCTATCTATCCCATTTGTAACGCTGGGTTGCTCCACTATTACCAGTAAAGAAAAGACTTTCATTTATATAGTACCTTTCACAACCTCAGGACATCCCAAACGCTTTACAGCAAATGAAGTACTTTTGAAGTGTAGTCACTATAGTAATGTAGGAAACGTAGCAGCCAATTTGCCCACAAACAGCAATGAGATAACCACCAAATTATCTGTTTTAGTACCCTGATAGCAATCTGTATATCTGTATATTATTAAAGGTCTTGTGTATGGTGTGCACTTCCGATCAGCAAGCCTTACTTCTTGTTGCTATTTTTGGTAATGCTTAAATGTCAACAATTCCAAATGAAACTGTTTTTGTAAACATTTCTGTTCTGCATGTAAGTAGTCATGATGTATTTGCAGCCTCACATCATTCATGGTAAAGTTGCAGTACATTGGCATTTTGCTTCTCCTGATCTTTGTGTATTTCCCCTTCTCTCCCATTGATTGGGTGTGTAAAACATGCATTTTGAGTTTCCCCAATTGATAAATAGGGCAAGTGGGATTCCATGCTGTGCCTATTTCTTTGCATTTATGCCACATGGGTTGAACTGAACTAAACTTGCTGTGCTGCCTTACTGTGCTATTGGATCGTCACACCAATGTTTCCTCCCTTCTTTCTCAGCCATGATGTGTTTCGTCAACTGATTTTCTTTAGCATATTGTCAAATATGTTGACCTCTTCCTGTTATGTCCAATAATCACTCAAGCCAGTGTGGTATTGTGCTGGCTGCTTTTATCTCAGACTCTCTGGAACATTCTCTCGAGATATAAATTGTAAACAATTTTACAACACCAAGTTATAGTCCAGCAATTTTATTTTAAATTCACAAGCTTTCGGAGATTTTCTCCTTCCTCAGGCAAATGTTTCTTGAAACATTTGCCTGAGGAAGGAGAAAATCTCCGAAAGCTTGTGAATTTAAAATAAAATTGCTGGACTATAACTTGGTGTTGTAAAATTGTTTACAATTGTCAACCCCAGTCCATCACCGGCATCTCCACATCGAGATATAAAGTATAAGAGGAGACCCTGGAGTGTGATTGCTACAATATGCTTACTCCCATCAGGGGGCTCTCTAGCGCTCAGTTACACAATGTGCAAGTACAATACATATCACTTCCAAGTCAGCTTTGGAGCAAAGCATCCACACATAATTTGATGAGATGATCAAACAACAACACTTTTATGCTGTAGCAGGAATTCTGATTGAGTTGTTCGTGTTAAGCAGAATGAAGCTAATTGTAGAATCCAAATGCCAACCTCGCTGAGATCAGCTAAATCAACACAGACAAAGGATCAAACCTGGGGCCTTCCTTGATTATGTAGCTCAGTGCCACACCATATAGTATGTTTAATTTTTGTCCTTCTTTCGGAAGAGACAATGCAAAGTGCCTAGGGATATTGCCTGCCAGAGCAGGAAGAAATTAATGGTAGTTTTGTGTTTATTTGCGTGCACTTGGGCCTGATTATCAAAATCTGTCGCCCATCATTCTTAACAGCCTTCAGAGATCAGTGATCTTTTAGTTTGCTCTTTCTGGCATTCTTTCAACCCTTCCAGATTTAGCCCATTTACACAGTGCCAATGGCACCCAGCTGTTGGCTGTAATCACTAATCTCTTAAACATTTTCTATGCAATTGATTTATGGTTATTTTTATTTAACGTATTCCATTTTTTTAAGACTTCCTCCCTCATTCACACACACTTAAACACTTTCATGTCATTAGGAATCAGCTTCTCTATAGAGCCACCTGTTCCCTTCATGACGACACAGAAACATGAAGCGAAACGTATAATTCTGGCTGTTCTGAAACTGGAGGGGATGATGCTTTCCATGATAAATACTCAATTATTATTTCTTTTTTGCAATTCCTGTTGAGCCATGTGTAGCTTGTATTTGTCATTTGCATTGTGTCACTTAGGTTTGCATTTTACTTTCCCCTGTCCTCAGTATACTCTCTACGATATGCTGAATCTTTCTGGGACATAGTATGGTCCCACAATACTGGCAGCCCTCCAATACTTGGCCGAAGTGGATATTCTTCATATGTTGACCCCAGTGAATGACAGCAAACTCTTTTACCATGGAGACCTCACAACTGAACCCAAATCTGGATTCATGTGCTGTCCATACAGTCGGGTTGTCAACTCTGGATGGATGTAATTCTCGAGGTTTCATCACATAACCTCCCACTTCCATACCATCGCCATTGGCCACCTCACACCTCCATCCTCACAGGGTTCCACATTCCAGCGCCAATTGGAAAGCGAACAGACTTCATTACTCGATTGTATGATTCTTGACTGTCAGTCAAGCAGCCTCTTTTACCCTCCCCAATATTTTTATAACTAATAAACAAAAGTGTTCAAAGAAAATGAAAAAATAAAACATTTTTTAAATCCCCTTTGATTTTTCACCAGGTTGCTTGCAGCAGTGTCCTGGATATTAATCTTTAATTCCTGGAGACTCCAGAGCAATCCTGGGGGGTTGGCAACACTACCTTACAGGCACACTTACTAGCAGGGGATCAATGGACAGTAATCAGGGCCTAAATTTAACCCCACGAACGGGTGGGTTAGGGGCAGGTTGGGATGGTAAAAATTGTAAAAGACTAAGACCTGACCCCAACTCGTCTCCAACCCGCCCACTTCTGGTTTTAACAGAGGCAGGTCAAGGGGCGGGTGACCAACCCGCCCTCAGGAGGCGGGTCGATCAATGAAAGCTTTTAAGGAGACTGTGGGCCTCCATTTTGACAGGTTTTTTATTTTTAACTCTTGGGGGCCGGGATTCCCGGGCCTTCTACTTCATGTCACGTAAGAGCAGGTGAGAAGACCCGGATCAACAGGTAAGTGCCTTTATTGCACTGCTTGTGGACATGGAGGAGCAGGAGTGCTTTCCCCAGGCCCAACAAGCCTACCTGCAACGATCCCATACACTCAATCGGCCGACGCCACCCCCCACGATCGCCGAACCTTTCCGGTGACCCCCGACCCTGATGACTGACCACCCCCAATGACTCCCGACCCCCAATGACCCCCCCCAATGACCGACTGCTCCAAATGACTCCTGATCCCCCCGGTGACGATCCCCCCAATGACCGACCCTCCTGATGACTCCCTCCGATGACCCCTCGACCTCCCGATGACTGGCCCCCCCGATGACTCCCCCCAATGCTCCCCGACCCCCCACCGATGACCAACCCCCTGATGACTCCAGACCCTCCGGTGACTCCCGACCCCCCCCCCCGCCTCCACCGATGACCGACCACCCAATGCCCGATGACCCCAGACCCCAACCCCCCCCATCTGAAACTTACCTGCTCGCATCTGCTTCCTGGCTCTTCTCCCGTCTGACTGACGGCCAGCCTGTCAAATCAGGCTGGCCTGTCAGGTGGGAAACCGACAATAAAAAATGAAAAGACGTCCTTACAGCAAAATCGTAAGGACGTCCTGGAAAACCATACTTCCGGGTTTCCCAGCAGGAAATCCAACTGCCCTCTTCCCGGCTCCGGGTTAAGATTTACCCCCAGGAATGGGAACCCTGAACGATTCTCCTTCCTGTTTACCCTAGGGTTGCTCAGGCAAGATGTAACATCCTTCCTTCTGCCCTGGCTGAGATTAGCTAAACCAGCACAACTGGGGATTGAAGCTGGGATCTTACGGCCTGGCTAAGATCCACACTCAGCAATTCACTTGTTAACTAAACCACCTGGGGGAGCTCACAGGTTATTGTTTAATCAAAAGTAAAGAGAATTGTGAAAACAGCAATACGACCTCTCGATATCCTAAATATATTTTGTTCAAATTTAAGTGCCGGTTTGGGCATTTCGGGGCCTGTTTCTTGCCTGAAGAACAGGCGGCGGGTGCGGGGGAGGGGGTTTGGGGGGGTGGGGCACCTTGGCTGCCGCATTGATGCCCAAGGCCCGCCTGATGCAATTTTCAGGTGGATTTGTAAATGGACGAGAAGCCCACCCACCTAAAACAGGCAGGAGAGTGCTTAAATAGGCAAAATAGTCATGGAGCAGTGGGTGGCACTCCCGTCTCTGCATCAAAAGGTTGTGGATTCAAGTCCCACACCAGAGACTTGAGCACAAAATCTAGGCTGACACTCCAGTGCAGTGCTGAGTGAGTGATGGACTGTCAGAAGTACTGTCTTTCGGATGACATGTTAAACCGAGGCCCCGTCTGGCCTCTAATGTAGATGTAAAAGATCCCATTGGATTATGTCAAAAAAGAGCAGAGGAGTTCTCCCCGGTGTCCTGGCTAATATTTAACCCTCAACCAACATCACAAAAACAGATTATCGTGTAATTATCTCATTGCTGTTTGTGGGACCTTGCTGTGTGCAAATTGGCTGCCGTGTTTCCTACATTACACCAGTGACTAAACTAAGAAAGTACTTTGTTGGTTGTAAAGCGCTTTGGGACGTCCTGAGGTCGTGAAAGGTTCTATATAAATGTCTGTCTTTCTTTCTTTCTTTCAATCTGGGCCATACGCAGGTGGTAGGACCTCGAATGCAATTGTGATGTACAAATGGCGGGGTGTGCGCCACGCACTTGGCCTAGTTGTACCAGGCGTTGACCGGCCTAACCAGAGGTTCTTAAAACCTCTCATAATATGACCCAGGATACTTTCAATTTTTTTTGGTGGGGCCAGGAGTGCTTATCCTGGACCCACAGAAAAACTGCAGCCTACTGCCAGCCCGGTCAAGGCCCCCTCCCCACCCCTGGATTGCCTTCCGTCCCTCCTCCTAGTTGCCAACTTTGCAGGATTGCCCTGGAGTTTCCAGGAATTAAAGATTAATCTCAAGGATACTGCTTCAAGCAACCTGGGAGAAAAATCACATGGCTATTAGGAACATAGGAACAGGAATAGGTCAATCAGCCCCTCGAGCTTGTTCCGCTGATCAATGCTGTATCTTAACTCCATCTACCACCTTGGTTCTGTAACCCTTAATACCCTTGCCTAATAAAAATCTATCAATCTCAGTTTTGAAATTTTCAATTGACCTAGTCTCAGCAGCTTTTTGGGGGAGAGAGTTCCAGATTTCCACTACCCTTTGTGTGAAGAAGTGCTTTCTGACATCACCTGAATGGCCTAACTCTAATGTTAAGGTTATGCTCCCTTGTTCTGGACTCTCCTACCAGAGGAAATAGTTTCCCTCAACCCATCAAATTGTTTAATTATCTTAAACATTTCAATAGACCACTCCTTAATCTTCCATATACAAGGGAATACAAGTCTAGTCTATGCAACCTATCCTCATAATTTAACCCTTTTAGCCCTGCACTGCACCCACTCCAAGGTCAACATATCCTTCCTAAGATGCAATGCCCAGAACTGAATGCAGCACTGCTGATAGGGTCTGACCAGAGCTCTGTATAACTGTAACATAACTTGCAGCCCTTGAGATAAAGGCCAACATTCCATCAGCCTTCTAAATTATTTTTTGTACCTGCCCACTAGCTTTTAGTGATTTCTGTACTTGGATTCATAAATCTCTCTGCTCATCCACATTTCCTAGTTTCTCGCCATTTAGAAATTACTCTGATCTATCTTTCTTAGGTCCAAAGATAGATTGGAGTATTTTATAAATCACCTCACACTTTCCCACATTGAACTCCATCTGCCACAGTTTTTCTATCAATGTCCCTTTGCAACTTTCTGCTCCCATCTACATTACTTACTGTGCCACCTAACTTAGTGTCATCAGCAAACTTGGTTATACAGCTCTCTAATCCTTCATTCAAGTCATTCACAAATATAGTGAAAAGCTGAGGCCCCAGTACAGCTCACTGGGGCACAACACTAGTCACATCGTGCCAATTTGAGTACATACCCATTATCCCTACTCTCTGTCGCCTACCTCCTAACCAATTCCCTATCCAAGCCAGTAGGTTGCCTCCAACTCCATGCGCTCTCATTTTTGTTAGTCTTTTATCGGAACCTTATCAAATGTCTTCTGGAAGTCCATGTAAATAACATCCATCATCACTCCCTTACTTACCACGTTAGTTATCTCCTCAAAAAATTCAACTAGGTTCGTTAAACATGACATACCCTTTACAAATCCATGCTGGCTCTGTCTGATCAGTTCATATTTCTCCAGATGCTTAGTCACTCTGTCCCTAATAACAGATTCCAGTAACTTCCCTACAACTGACGTTAGACCTATGATTTCCTAATTAATCTCTCTTACCCTTCTTGGCAATTTTCTAATGCAAGGGGACAATTTCTGAATCAAGTGAGTTTTGGAGTTTCATGACTAACGCATCAACAATTGCCTTACATACTTCTTTTAATGCTCTGGGGTGCAAACCATAAGGTCCTGGAGATTTGTCTATATTTAATAACATTAGTTTCTCCATCACCTTCCTTTGATTTATTTTCAGTTTTCCTTGTAATGTCCTTTAGGGAAGGAAACCTGCCGTTCTTACCCGGTCTGGCCCATATGTGACTCCAGACCCACAGCAATGTTCTTGATTCTTAATCGCCTTCTGAAATGGCCTTCAACCACTCAGTTGTACAATCTCGCTACAGAAAGTCACAATAAGAATCAAACCGGATGGACCACCCGGCATCGGACCACGAGGCACCAGACACGACAAAGGCAAACCAAGCCCAGTTGACCCTGCAAAGTCCTCCTCACTAACATCTGGGGACTTGTGCCAAAATTAGGACAGCTCTCCCACAGACTAGTCAAGCAACAGTCTGACATAGCCATACTCACAGAATCATATCTTTCAGCCAACGTCCCAGACTCTTCCATCACAATCCCTGGGTATGTCCTGTTCCACCGGCAGGACAGACCGACCAGAGGTGGTGGTACAGTGGCATACAGTCAGGAGGGAATGGCCCTGGGAGTCCTCAACATTGACTCCTGACATCATGAAATCTCATGGCATCAGGTCAAACATGGGCAAGGAAACCTCCTGCTGATTACCACCTACCGCCCTCCCTCAGTTGATGAATCAGTCCTCCTCCATATTGAGCAGCACTTGGAGGAAACACTGAGGGTTGCACGGCCACAGAATGTTCTCTGGGTGGGGGACTTCAACGTCCATCACCAAGAGTGGCTCGGTAGCACCACTACTGACCAAGCTGGACGAGTCCTGAAGGACATAGCTGTCAGACTGGGCCTGCGGCAGGTGTTGAGCAAACCAACACAAGGGAAAAACCTACTTGACCTCGTCCTCACCAATCTACCTGTCGCAGGTGCATCTGTCCATGACAGTATTAGTAGGAGTGACCACCGCACAGTCCTTGTGGAGACAAAGTCCCATCTTCACACTGAGGACACCATCCAACTACCAAAGTGCTAAATGGGATAGATTCAGAACAGATCTAGCAGCTCAAAACTGGGCATCCATGAGGTGCTGTGGGCCATCAGCAGCAGCAGAATTGTATTCCAGCACAATCTGTAACCTCATGGCCCGGCATATTCCTCACTCTACCATTACCAACAAGCCAGGGGATCAATCCTGGTTCAATGAGGAGTGTAGGAGAGCATGCCAGGAGCAGCACCAGGCGTACCTAAAAATGAGGTGCTAACCTGGTGAAGCTATAACTCAGGACTACATGCATGCTAAACAGTGGAAGCAACATGCTATAGACAGAGCTAAGCGATTCCACAACCATCAGATCAAAGCTCTGCGGTCCTGCCACATCCAGTCGTGAATGGTGGTGGACAATAAAACAGCTATCAGGAGGAAGAGGCTCTGTGAACATTCCCCTCCTCAATGATGGAAGAGCCCAGCACGTGAGTGCAAAAGACAAGGCTGAAGCGTTTGCAACCATCTTCAGCCAGAAGTGTTGAGTGGATGATCCATCTCAGCCTCCTCCCGAAATGGAGTGAATTGAATTGGCTGAAGACTGGCTTCTGTGATGGTGGGGATATCAGGAGGAGGCTGAGATGGACCATCCACTCGGCACTTCTGGCTGAGGATGGTTGCAAACGCTTCAGCCTTGTCTTTTGCATTCATGTGCTGGGCTCTGCCATCATTGAGGATGGGGATGTTCACAAAGCCTCCTCCTCCCGTTAGTTATTTAATTGTCCACCACCATGCACGGCTGGATGTGGCAGGACTGCAGAGCTTTGATCTAATCCGTTGGTTGTGGAATCGCTTAACATGTTGCTTCCGCTGTTTAGCACCGTCCGCCGAGGATTGCACAGTGTTCAGCTCCATTTGAAACCCCTCAGATAATGAAGCAGTCCGTGCCCGCATGCAGCAAGACCTGGACAACATCCAAGCTTGGGCTGATAAGTGGAAAGTAACATTCGCGCCAGACAAGTGCCAGGCAATGACCATCTCCAACAAAAGAGAGTCTAACCACTTCCCCTTGACATTCAACGGCATTATCAACGCTAAATCCCCCACAATCAACATCCTGGGGGTCACCATTGATCAGAAACTTAACTGGACCAGCCATATAAATAAAGTGGCTACAAGAGCAGATCAGAGGCTGGGTATTCTGCGGCGAGTGACTCACCTCCTGATTCCCCAAATCCTTTCCACCATCTACAAGGCACAAGTTTGGAGTGTGATCGAATACTCTCCACTTGTCTGGGTGAGTGCAGCTCCAACAACACTCAAGAAGCTCGACACCATCCAGGACAAAGCAGCCTGCTTGATCGGCACCCCATCCACCACCCTAAACATTCACTCCCTTCGCTACTGGCGCACCGTGGCTGCAATGTGCACCATCCACAGGATGCACTGCAGCAACTCGCCATGGCTTCTTCGACAGCACCTCCCAAACTCGCGACCTCTACCTAGAAGGACAAGGGCAGCAGGCACATGGGAACAACACCACTTGCACGTTTCCCTCCAAGTCACACACCACCCCGACTTGGAAATATATCGCTGTTCCTCCATCGTCGCTGGGTCAAAATCCTAGAACTCCCTACCTAACAGCACTATGGGAGAACCTTCATCACACGGACTGCAGCGGTTCAAGAAGGCTGCTCACCACCACCTTCTCAAGGGCAATTAGGGATGGGCAATAAATGCTGGCCTTGCCAACGACGCCTACATCCCATGAACGAATAAAAAAAAATCTGATATATCATCCTCATCCTCTACTGTGAAGGCTGATACAAAGTAATTGTTTAGCAAGTCTGCCATTTCCTGATTTCCAATTACAATATCAGCTGTGTCTGTCATTAAGGGGCCCACATTACTCTTAGCCACCCTCTTTCTCTTAATATATTTGTAAAAACCTTTAGTGTTGTCCTTGATATCCCTCACAAGCTTTTTCTTGTATTCCCTTGTGGCTCTTGCCACTTTCTTCGTGTGCCTTTGCGAAGTTGTGGAGGGACTGACCATAATCTTCCAAACATCCGTAGATATGGGAATGGTGCCAGAGGACTGGAGAATTGCAAATGTTACACCTTTGTTCAAAAAAAGGTGTAAGGATGAACCCAGCAACTATAGGCTAGTCAGTTTAACCTCAGTGGTGGGGTAACTTTTAGAAACGATAATCCGGGACAGAATTAACAGTCACTTGAACGAGGGTGGATTGATTAGGGAAAGCCAGCATAGATTTGTTAAAGGCAAATCGTGTTCAACTAACCTGATAGAGTTTTTTGATGAGGTAACAGAGAGGGTCGATGAAGGCAATGCAGTAGATGTGGTGTATATGGACTTTCGAAAGGCATTGGATAAAGTACCGCACAGTAGGCTTATCATTAAGATTGCGGCCCATGGAATAAAGGGGGCAGTAGCAACATGGATACAGAATTGGCTAAAGGACAGGAAACAGAGAGTAGTGGTGAACGGTTGTTTTTTGGTTTTGCAGCCCCTGGCCAACAGACTGGATGGAGGTGTACAATGGTGTTCCCCAGCTGTCAGTGCTGGGACCACTGCTTTCCTTGATATATATTAATGACTTGGACTTGGGTGTACAGGGCACAATTTCAAAATTTGGATGTCACAAAACTTGGAAGAGTAGTAAACAGTGAGGAGGATAGTGATAGACTTCAAGAGGATATAGACAGGCTGGTGGCATGGGTGGACACGTGGCAGATGAAATTTAACGGAGAAAAATGGGAAGTGATACATTTCGGTGGGAAGAATGAGGAGAGGCAAATAAACTATAGGGCACAACTCTAAAAGGGGTACAGGAACAGAGAGATCTGGGGGTATATGTGCATAAATCGTTGAAGGTGGCAGGGCAGGTTGAGAAAGCGGTTAAAAAAGCATACGGGATCCTGGGCTTTATAAAAGAGGCATAGAGTACAAAAGTATGGAAGTCATGATGAATCTTTATAAAGCACTGGTTCAGCTACAACTGGAGTATTGTGTCCAGTTCTGGGCACCGCACTTTAGGAAAGATGTGAAGGCTTTTGAGAGGGTGAAGAAGAGATATACTGGAACGATTCCAGGAGTGAGAGACTTTAGTTACGTGGATAGACTGGAGAAGCTGGGGTTGTTCTCCTTGGAACAGAGACTTGCACAAGGAGATTTGATAGAGGAATTCAAAATCATGAAGGGTCTAGACAGACTAGATAGAGAGAAACTGTTCCCATTGGCAGAAGGGTCAAGAACCAGAGGACATAGATTTAAGGTGATTGGCAAAAGAACCAAAGGTGACATGAGGAAAAACATTTTTACACAGCAAGTAGTTAGGATCTGGAATGCACTGCCCGAGGGGGTGGTGGAGGCAGATTCAATCATGGCTTTCAAAAGGGAACTGGATAAGTACTTGAAAGGAAAAAAATTGCAGGACTACGGGGAAAGGGCGGGGGAGTGGGACTAGCTGGATTGCTCTTGCATGCAGCCGGCGTGGACTTGATGGGCTGAATGGCCTCCTTCCATGCTGTAACCTTTCTATGATTCTATGAGTCTGATTCTTTGTTGTTCTTTATATTGCTCCCAGTCCGCGGGATCTCCACTGTTCATTGCCTTAAAAATTGTGTTTCGTTTTAAATTTTCTTTGAACCATTAGTTATAGAAATATCGGACATGGGATATTTGACTGACAGTCAAGAATCATCCAATCGGATAATGTAGAGTCTGTTCACTTTCCAATTGGCATGGTAAGGCGGTGCACCGCGAGTATGGGTGTGTTGGGCGACCAATGGCTGCAGTGTGGAGCCGGAGCTATTGGAGGCAGGAGGTCATGTGATGACACATCCAGGAATGTGTCCAACCAGAGTTGGCAACCCTACCTCCCACAGACCCCACCTGCTGGCTCGCACAGCAAGGGAGCTGGACGATTTACTGCCCTCCCACAACTGGCTGCATGTAAATGAGGCCTGGGCCTCACGTTGGCTCGTGCCTCAAGCCAGCAGCAATGGAGGGGCAGAAGTCAAAGTTTGGCGCCTCTGGAGGCAGCCCACACTGCTGTAGGTTACCGAGGAGACCCATGTGGAATGGCTGCATCAATGTCAGTGAAAGCCCATTTTAAGCTGGGCTACAGGCCCAATTCAAAGCCAACGGACCCTGGAAAGCTCCCAACTGATTGAAGAATGCAGGGCCACCCATCAAATTAAATAAAGAGATTGGTTCAGATTCATGCCTGGTTAGTCCTGCACCCCCTTGTAGCTGCTTATGGGGGAGGAGGGGGTCATTGGCGACTGCCTGGCAGCAGGCTATCAACTTGACCTCTCAAGCCAGGCAGCCAAATAATATAAAAAAGAAAGATGGGGAAATTTAGGCAGAAATATATTCCACACGGAAAGAAGAATGTCAAAATGAGTATAAGCCACATGGAAGCAGTGTGGAATATGACACCAAATGGTAAATGAGAAGAAGAGAAAAGGGAACAGTGCTACATGTTTAGCTCAAGAGAAACAGTTTCAGGTTATTTGATTTCAATGGATTGCCCATGGAACACCAGCACAAATACTAACTACTATGGGGTTGGTCTTGACTTTGTGTGATAGCGTAAACGGGTGATAGCGAATCAGCAGCCCGTTTTATACATCTCTCCTGATTTTTATTTCAAGTGAAGTCAATCAGGAGAGGTATAAAACAGGCTGCTGATTCACTATCACCCATTTTACACTATCGCATAAAGTCAAAATCTACCCCTATGATTTCCTACTATTTTAAGCTGCAGATACATCTAATTATTTGTTTACCTTTTCTTCTCAATTTTCTCACCTGTTCTGCTGAAGGACGTTACTCCTTGTTGGGGTACATCAAATCCCTCCATGACCTCGCCCTTCCCTATCTCTGTAACTTTCCCCAGCCCTACAATTCTCCGAGATCCCTGCGCTCCTCCAATTCTGGCCTCTTGCGCATCCCCGATTTTCAACACTCCAACATTGGCGGCAGTGGCTTCAGCTGCCTAGGCTCTGGAATTCCCTCCCTAAATCTTTCAGTCTCTCTACCTCTCTCTCCTCCTTTAAGACGCTCCTCAAAACCTACCTCTCTGTCCAAGCTTTTGATCACCTGTCTAATATCTCCTTACGTAACTTGGTGTGAAATTTTGTTTGATAACGTTCCTATGAAGTGCCTTGGGACATTTTACTCCGTTAAAAGCGTTATATAATTGCAAATTGTTGTTGTTGTTGTTGTCTTGTCCTCACCCACATTCACACACATGCATTTCCAGCAAGGGACACTGGGTGGTGACTAGGCAATTGTTCCCACTTGGACCCAAAGGTCAGGAGGCCCATTCTGGTGCCCCTCTACTTTTGCTGCAGCAGAAGCTCAGTTAACTCAGGACGCTACCAGGAAATTCTTAGTCTATATGGCTTAGCCACTCACTGGATAAACCTGATGGACCTTCAGGAGAGGCTCACCTGTGTAACAGGTACTTAGAAATGTCTTTCTGTTCCATGGAGTAATGCTAAAAATACATATTTATTTAGGTCTGTGAACTTATTTTTCATAACTTACTATAATCTCTATTGGTGGCCTTATCTTCACTCTCCAAATTTCATAAAGACAACACTTAGAGATTATGGGGAAAATTAACATAATTGTAATTATCATGACCTATTAAAATGCTGCCTAATTAACATAATAATTCTACTCTTCTAGCTTTGTAAAGATGGGATTTATGGTTATGAGTCAAAGGGGGAAGTCTATTTTCGAATTAACTGACTATGCATACGCAAATCATCATAATTAGCTATTTCACATAACATTCCGAATAGCAACGATACATACCAAGTTTTATAAAGATAGAACATACATTTTTGCATTTACAGAGATAAGAAAAAAAACTTTTTGAAATGGACAAGGCTTGTATTTATTCCCATCTGCTCATATTTTTCCCCTTATCCCGAGGATGTTGACTCCAACTGGGACATTATCCTATGGGGGCCAGAGTTCAACTCCCACTTCAGGGACTTGAGCCCATAATCCCAGCTGACACTTCAGTGCAGTACTGAGGGAGTGCTGCACTGTCAGAAGTGCCGTCTTTCAGATGAGACGTTAAACCGAGGCCCTGTCTGCCCTCTCAGGTGGGCGTAAAAGATCCCATGACACTATTTTGAAGATGAGCAGGGGAATTCTCCTGGCTAATATTTATCCCTCAGCCAATACCTAAAACAAATGACCTTGTCATTTATTTCATTGCTGTTTGTGGGACCTTGCTGTGCACAAATTGGCTGCTGTGCTTCCCTACATTACAACAGTGACTACACTTCAAAAGTACTTCATTGGCTGTAAAGAACTTTGGGACATCCTGGGGTCATGAAAGGTGCAATAGAAATGCAAGTCTTTCTTATCTTTCTTAAGAAAATGAACTTTGGCAGGCTATTCAAACATTGTGAGCATCACAGCCAAACCTAATCTTGCTCTCACTTTACATCCACATACATATATATCTTCCAGCCGAGGATTTGGATCAATGAATTGCGTTCAGGTGCATTAACCCTGCTTAATTGTTCCCTCCCTAAACCATGGAGGCTGTAGCATCCATACCACTCATCTCCAGCTGAGATCAGCGAACTTAGCAAAACTGGGGGGGTAGAGCCTGGGACATGTCTGGTTTCGTATGGTTTAGTTCCATGGTGGGCAGTGCACTTACCAACTGAGTCCTCAGGAGAGCTTGTGAAAGTATTGATCATCTGCTCTGTTACTAAGTAAAAATTTTACATAATTTCATCTGACGTACCAACACTATCCAAAGAAGCGCTGACTCACAGTATGTAACTTTGAAAGTGTGAAATACTGGAGTTCTTTCTGAACCATTTTAAGAACAATTTTAGATGTAGGTGTTGGGGGCACAATCTGCAAATTTGCAGATAATACCACGATCTGTGTGAGTGTTAGAACCGTAGATGATGCTCAACTGCTTCAGCCGTGTTTCCCTACATTACAACAGTGACCTTGATGTGTTGGGAGACTGGGCTCTTGACTGGCAAATTATGTTTAATTTGGAAAAGTGCAGTGTTATGCATGTGGGCAGGGCAAACGCTCAACATACATACACCCTTCAGGAGAAAGAAAGAGATCTCTAAAGGTTCATGAGCAATGCCATGAAGTGATAGCTAGAGCGAATAGGGTGCTGGAGTGCATTTATAGGACAATTGACTATAAGATAAAACATACTATTTTGTCCTTGTACAAGACCTTGGTCAGGCCTCAGTTGGAATACTGTGTCCAGTTTTGGTCTCCTCACATGGTGGGTGATATTGAGGCTTTGGAAAGGGTGCAGTGGAGGGTCACTAGACTAATTCCCAGCTTAAAGCATCTTGGTTATCAAGATAGGTTAAAAAAGCTGGGACTCTACACTTTAGAGAAGCGCAGACATAGGTATGATCTGATTGAGGTTTGTAAGATGAAGGGAATAGATTGTGTTCAAGTTGATAGTTTGTTCCAATTAAACAGGTTCGGGAGGACGAGGGGTCACAATGTATAAGGCCAGATCTAGCTTGGATGTCAGGAGGTTTTTTTTTTCCCGGAGAAAAGTGGACCTCTGGAACAGGCTGCCGGTTTGCCGATTTGCTGAATTTCTTCAAGCGAGAGCTGGACCTGTTTCTGGCTGGGGCGGAGATCACCTCTTACAAAAGGTAGGTACTGCATAGAATTATCAGGGTCAGAGTGATCTCCTGGACCAGTCTCGATTGCCAAAGAGGTCAGAGAGGAATTTCCCAGATATTTTTCCTCCAAATTGGCCTGGGTTTTTATCTGGTCTTTCGTCTCATCCAGGAGATCACATGGTTTTGGGTGGGGTGGGGAGTGTATATATTGTGATACACAAGGTATCAGAATTGTGAGGGACAAGGTTGATGGACCAGCACGTCTCTTCTTGTCCGTATGTTCGTAAGTAGTAAGTCTGCCTCTGATTTGTCATGCTGATTGTCCGACATCCACAACAACAACAACTTGCATTTATAAAGCGCCTATAACATAGTAAAACGTCCCAAGGTGCTTCACAGGAGCGTTACCAAACAAAATCCAGTGTTGGATGAGCAGAAATTTCCTCCAATTAAATATTGGGAAGACCAAAACCATTGTCTTCGGTCCCCGCCACAAACTCCATTCCCTAGCCACCGACTCTGTCCCTCTCCCTGGTCACTGTCTGAGGCTGAACCAGACTGTTTGCAACCTCGGCGTCCTATTTGACCCTGAGCTAAGCTTCCATAGCCTTTCCATCACCAAGACTGCCTACTTTTACCTCCGTTCGTTAGCCCGTCTCCGCCCCACCTCAGCTTATCTGCTGTTGAAACTCTCATCCAAGCCATTATTACCTCTAGATTCGAATATCCCTATGCTCTCTTGGCTGGCCTCCCACCTTGTACCCTCCGTAAACTTGAGCTCATCCAAAACTCTGCTGCCCATATCCTAACTCGCACCAAGTCCCGTTCACCCATCACACCTACTCGCTGATTTACAATGGCTCCCGGTCCGACAACACCTCAATTTTAAAATTCTTATCCTTGTGTTCAAATCCCTCCATGGCTTCGTCCCTCCCTATCTCTGTGACCTCCTCCAGCCCTATAACCCTACAAGATCTCAAACAAGATCCTCCAATTCTGGCCTCTTGCACATCCCCAATTTCCTTCACTTTACCATTGGCGGCTGCGCCTTCAGCTGTCTGGGCCTGCAGCTCTGGAATTTCCTCCCTAAACCTTTCCATCTCGCCACCTCGCTCTCCTCCTCTAAGTCGCTCCTTAGAACCTATCTCTTTGACCAAGCCTGTCCTAATATCTCTTTATATGACTTGGTGTCAAATTGTTGTCTGATAACGGTGCTGTAATGCGCCTTGGGATGTTTTACTATGTTAAAGGTGCTATATACATGCAAGTTGTTGTTGTTGTAAAGAGAATCAAGTCAATCAAAGAGCAGGATTGTCTACTCCGGAGCAGTACTGGCTTAACATGGTAAAATAAACAGTTTCTTCAAAGTCACACCACCAACAGGGCTTTTTATAAAGACATTACAAGTCACTACAGGGAGTTAATGACCTTGGTGGTGTTTATGCACAGTTATCTTACAACACGCAGTTTATCTTTGTTACCATGGGATGATATAACCTATAATGTTGTCTTCACAAAACTCATTTTTAAAGTCCTCTACTGATATTGCCATTGTCTTTAATTAAATATTGATGGCCAGAAAAAGTGCAAGAAGATTAAGTGTAGATATGATTTATGACAGCTGTCAAATATCCTGTAACGTATGCAGGGCTAAAAGGGAGAGAAACTGTCTTTAATTGTGGTGCAGTAAATTTAAACAAGGCAGAACACATTTAGAAATCCTTTCTTAATATCAGTCTAAGTCCTTTCAGATGGTAGCTTGATCTTCAATGCAAGAGAAGTTTCAAGTAAAATTGGATATATCAAAGGATGTTTTATCTCTTTTGGGGGCTATCAGACAACGGGCAAGGATGAAGGGAGTAAGTCTTTAAAAACCTAGAATTCCATACAGTAGCTCAGAGGCAATTAGTCACAGGCTCGTGCAGGTGGCTTCTTCACATTTAGAAGGGGTTTTGAGCATTAACGTAACACAAGGAATATTTGTTTATAGAGTTTTTTTTATTGTGGACAATGAGGTAGATCTTGACTTTGTGCAAAGTGTAAAACGGGTGATAGCAAATTGGCAGCCCGTTTTACATCTTTCCCGATTTTTATTTCTGTTGAAGCCTATGATCTGCAGAGATTGTTGGCCTTTTGATTTAGGAATGGAAGATACCTTTTCCAAAATGGAGGTATGTCTGTGATTCACAGGGAACTCGAGACTTCAATGAATACATCTTAAAATACTAAATAGATTCTTTATGATTTCCCTCTCCCCAAAGTAGGCTTAGAAGAATATGGTTTAGGGGGGTGGGGGGATATCTCAATGTTGGAGAAACCTTTTTTCATTTATTATTGGACTTTCACCATGTTATGTCCTTTTGGGGATTAAAAAAATGCATTTTTAAGACTTTTTGGCTGCAAATTCCCTTAAATCTCTTAATTTACATTTTGCGAGCCCCTTCTTTGTTGATGGGTTCAGATTCTAAAAACATAAACATGGAATGAGAAAAGGCCATTCAGTTCAACAAGCCCGTTCTTTCTATAAACCACGAGCATCTCATTTACTCTACTCCACCCACTTACTCGTGAGGATTCTCCAGAACTTTCTCCCAAGAAACTGCCCACCTCGCATTGAAATATAAATCAAGCAAACTCCATAATATCCGATTACTTTTAAATTCTACATCTTCGATCAGTTGCCTTCCTTGGCATGACGTAACAAAGCTGAACCTTTTGATCAGAAGGATTGCCTAACATATTCCCGGGAAAACCTCTGGTTTCATTAGCATCAATACTTAGGTTCGCTAATTCTTTGGTTTACAAACCTGTGTTAAAGTGTTCTGCAAGACACCTTAACAAAATAAAGAAAGACGTACATTTACCTAGCTCCGTTCACGATCTCAGGATGTGTCAAAGCACTTCACAGCCAATGAAGCACTTTTGAAGTATAGTCATTGTTGCAATGTAGGGCATGCGGCAGCTAATTTGCGCACAGCAAGGTCCCACAAATAGCAATGAAATAAATGACAAGATCATCTGTTTTTAGGTGTTGATTCAGGGCTAAATATTGGCCAGGACGCCGGGCAGAACTCCCCTGCTGTTCTTCGAAATAGTGCCATGGGATCTTTTACGTCCACCTGAAAGGGCAGATGGGGCCTCATTTTAACATCTCATTCGAAAGACAACACCTTCGACAATGCAGCACTCCCTCAGTTACTGCACTGGAGTGTCAGCCTGGATTATGTGCTCAAGTCTTTGGAGTGGGGCTTGAACCTGGAACCTTCTGACTCAGAGGCGAGAGCGCTACCAACTGATTAGTGTTATAAATTCCTCGGGTTACAAACCAGGTAAAGTGTCTTACAGCACACCTTAACAAATACAAAGTCCCTCTAACCTTGGTGGACTGGGACAATGTATGGCAACGCATGACAGAATGAATGGTTAACAGGTGACTCCCAGTCAATTTCAAAAACAATCACGTTTTCAGGTAGAAAGGCAATCACTAACGTTAGTCCATCATTTTAAGAAAGTTAATGGCTTTTATGTTGCAGTGTGATGTTCCTGCACACTTCTGCCCCTTCCCCCGCCAATACCGAACAGCTGTGGAAAGGTTCTTTTTGAGTTTGCTCACAGTTTGGTCGAAACTGGAATCCCTCCTGAAACATTTTTTAAAAAACCATGCCAGAATTCCAATGTACCTGCAGGAGTCAACATTCTAAATATTATATATTATGCAACACAAAAGAATACAATAGGAAATGCAACCTATGCAAAAAATTAAAAAAGAAACAATGCAAATTATGTTAGAGAATCTCTGAAAAGCTTTGAGAACAGAGCTGGTAATTTTGAAAGGTAAAGGTGGTTGACCTTTAATCACAAAGCCCATCTCCAGAGGAAAGGTTGAGTTCCCCTTTAAAATGAATCTACAAACCATTTGTAGATGTCACAGAGGCAATAGATATGCGTGAACTGCTAATGCACTGCCAGCCCAGTCATTTATCAAAGGCACTTTCAGCTTCTCGGGGCTGGATGCAGTGCTCGACTTTGACAAATCGCCTCACTGAATGGGAACCTAACAAATCCATACAATGGTGCCACTGCTAACTGTCCAGACAGCAGGCTGCATTCGCCACAGGCATTAGATTCAGTGTTAAAAAAGAAATAACTACCTAATAAAACTATATGCAAGGGTTCATTGAAATTAGATTGCTCCTCTTAGTAAGCAATTGGCAAAGGAAAATTAATGTCTTGTAGCAGTTAAGTGTACAGTGGCCTGGAGGTTTCTATTTACTGATAAATTATATCCGGTGCCTGCTATAAAGGTTGATGTACTCCATTTAAATCACAGTGGCTGAACCCACTCCTGTTTCAATATGGATTTCTTAACATAGACAGCTCATCGTCTAATGTCCTCTTGTGGAAAGGGGAGGCCTGACCGGCATTGTGAAGATGCAAAAATCCATCAATACAATTGTCTTTGAGAGGAGGAAGACCAAAGGGAATTAGTCTAGCTGTTATAGCTACATAAACAAAAGGAAAGAAATCTCCCACAGCAGATGATACATAGCCCTATAAAATATATCATTTCAAAAGATTGTTATTACGCTCAAACTAAATGCAATAGTAATTGCTAGGAATAGGAACTTGATTGATCTGAATCTTTAACCCTGCCCGCCTGGCAGGAATGATGTGTGTGGGGAGGGGAGGGGGGGGGGTTAAATTCAGGTTTGGGAACTGACTGCACTATTCTCGCACCATTAATGCCGGATGCCATTTGCACTGGTGATTTTTTATGCTTCGGGGCTGGTGCCTGCCTCAGGCAAGCAGAAGCCTAATTACAATCTCATAGTCATGCTCCAATGACATCATCTGGACGTGCGGCCATTTTAACTGAAGATCGGCGAAGGGCCGTCCAGACCTGGGCCTGCCAGTAAAACCTGGCGGCAGGCAGGATCAAGGCCAGAAGAGGCCCAGGCCGGTTTTATTTTTTTGATTATTCATATGTTTACTTGTGGGTCAGTGGGTGATGGAAGGGGAGCAGCCGTCCTCACAAGAAAACCTTGGACCTCCTCTAGCCCTGCACTCTCCCAACTGCGATCGCCTCAGGAGTCCCCTCCCCCCGATCGACTTACATGACTGCCAGGCACTGTCTCCTTGGGTCGCCAGCGGCAGCCTCCTCCCAACTGAAATCCCGCTCCCACCCGCCGGGTTTCCAAACCATTCCCGCTGGATCTCCCACTGCGGGGGGGTCGGGAGAGCATCCCGCATCAGCCCCTGCACGCCATACACCCGCCCCAGGATAAAAGCGGACCTTTGATATTCCTGTAGTTTTTGTTGGGTTGATTAATTATCCAGCAGAATTAAAAAGAAATACTGTCGAATTATCCGAGCATGTAGCATTCCTTTAGTTCCTATCGCTAAAGCTGCCCTTAATATCCAGTGATTGACCAGTCCTAAAACTGGACCAGTATCACCAACATGAAGGTCATACATACAGGTCAAATGTTGTCCTTTCTTACTGACTAAGGGACACACTATCCTTACAGGCATGTTATGTTGTTTCCAAACAATTATGCCTATTCTGGAACTTGTTCTACTTATTCAAGCAACTTCCTTTTCTTCATCACAGATGTCTCGGGTTGTTTCAGCTTTCCCCTCCTCCGCTGCACAATTTCCCCAGGTCATTTCAACCCCTTCCATTTCAGTAATGATATAAATTATTAGGCACATAGGAACAGGAGTAGGCCATTCATCCCCTCGAGCTTACTCCGCCATCCAATTAGATCATGGCCGATCTGCACCTCAGCTCCATATACCTGCCTTAGCTCCATATAAAATGACCTTGTGAATATTCCTGAAAGTGCAAGAAAATGTCCAGCCAAAGAAACGACAAGTTTAAATGTATCCTTATGAGGAAAAAGATAGAAAAGAAAGACCTTCATTTATATAGCGCCTTTCACATCCTCAGGAACTTCCAAAGCACTTTACAGCCAGTGAAGTACTTTTTTGAAGTGTAATCACTGTTGTAATGTAGGAAACTCAGCAGCCAATTTGCATACAGCAGGCTCCCACAAACAGCAATGTGATAATAACCAGATAATCTGTTTGAGTGATGTTGGTTGAGGGATAAATATTGGTCAGGACACCGAGTAGAACTCCCCTGCTCCTTTTCAAATAGTGCCATGGGATCTTTTACGTCCACCCGAGGAGAGCCTCGGTTTAACGTCTTATCTGAAAGCTGGCACCTCCAACAGTTCAGCACTCCCTCAGTACAGCATTGGAGTGTCAGCCTAGATTGTGCGCTCAAGTCTACAACATTCTGACTCAGAGGCGAGAGTGCTACTAACTAAGCCATGGCTGACACTGGGACAACAAATTACATCTAAATTGGAACAAAATACCAGTGGAGACCTCAATCTGTTCTACAAGGCCTTGCTATAGTTCACTACGAGGAAAAACCCGTCTCTGCTACAAGAGTAAGCACCCGTAATAAACAAACCGAGGAACCGTGAATTCAAATGATAAATTCTTTCCACGGAACTAGCTGATGAAGAGCTTCATCTTGAACAATGGCCCGCATCCAAATTAAACCACCTGTTTAATATGTAGCAAGTCCTAAGAATGGTAAAAGTGTTGCACTCAAAAATTGGCCCTTCTGAAAAATGATGTATAAGTAGTGCTTGTTCCTTCACAAAAGAATTCAGAAAGCAAGAGAAAGCCAAGTTGATTGTAAATGCCTCAATTGTAAAATCACAAATCTGTTGGATCATTCACTCACCAAGATCTGAAGAAAGGCTGCTGAAGAGAGGCCTTACACAGTGTCTAAATCCTTGAAATTCAATGAGGAGAACAGAATAATGGTGACTGAGAATTACATTTGACTTCTTCAGATCCCATCATGCTACTTAGATGAATTTATTTTAAAGAACTGACTGGTTTTTTTGTGTTCTTTAAAGATGAAGGATTTCAGTGCTTGGGAGCAGAACACTTTCTGATGTCAGGCATCCATTCTCAGCATGGGCCAATTTCACAGTAAATCTCCTGCTACTCTGTTCCAGCAATGTCCGTCAGCCCCAACCTCCTGTGGGAGAGTTGATAAAGAAAGAACTTGCATTTATACAGCACCTTCATGAACTCAGGACATCCCAAAGCGCTTTACAGCCAATGAAGTACTTTTTAAGTGTAGTCACTGTTGTGGTGTAGGAAACGTGGCAGTCAATTTGTGCACAATAAAGTCCAACAAACAGCAATAAAATAAATGACCAGATCATCTGTTTCAGGTGTCCCCTACTGCACTAGTGTGACATCTCCATTTCCTACCCTGTCATCCTTGAGGCCTCTCTGAGTCAGACTGCTAGATTTAGTGTCAAGTTAGAGGTAATTTCCCAAGGTGGGCCCAAGCCCACTACGAAAGTGGTTGAGGCTGCTAAATCTCATTTGACATGGGAGTCTTACTGTCAGTAGAGATATGAGACCCTACCCTGCTCATCAGCATTGGGTTTAAATCCGTGTCATGAGCAGTCAGCACATCAACCAGTTACATCACCCATTCCCCCTCACATGATCTTATTTACACATTAATGTATTTGCTGTTCACTTTCAGTGTGGGCACCATCAATGAAAAGGAGCACATTAGTTCTTAGTAGCTGCCCTAAGATTCACTGGCAGCAAAAAATAAACCGCCTGGAAACAAAATAAAATCACGCTGATGAACTTTACTGTACGTATTATGAGAATAATGAGCACCTGGAGTGATTTCAAGGCTGTAATCTCACTTGAGATTCAGATGGTGGCTATAAACTACTCAAACCTTGGTCTTACAGTTTACAGTGCCAACTAATCCCCCTCAATAAGACTATGGCTGTGTAACCATTCCCGCCACTCTCTCTAGGTCTGGGTACTCAATGCTCTTTGGTCAAGGTCCATAATTTCAAACAGCGATTTGCTTGAGTCTACATGTTGTTAACCAGAGATGTGATGAAATGTCTGATTTGCTATAAGTCCTTTTCAAGAAATGGGATTGTTTAAAGTATTTTGCAGTCTCTCTTCCAAATAGTTTGAGTTACTGATATTCTTCAATTATTGTTAAAAGCCTGTTTCCTGGTAACTAGAATCACTTTCAGCCAACCACATATTAGATATTGCCTAGAAGAAATGATTTCCCACCAAGAAGACTAGGCATTGGCTGCAGTGTGAAAACAGCTGGTGCAAAGCTTGGCCTAAGTAGGTATGTTTTTTAAAGTTAAGGCACTCTGGAAGCATGGTATAATACTATTTATATTTCAACAATTGCCTGCTATTTTCAATCATTAAAAATAAAACTGAATGCTGGGAAAAAGAATACCAGCACAGCTCAAGCGAGAGATCGCAATTCTCAGGCAGGACAGTGGGAAATTGTAGTCTCCTGTTGGAGAGTTGATAAAGAAAGAACTTGCATTTACGACCCCAAAGCCGCTTTATAGCCAATTAAGTACTTTTGAAGTGTAGTCACTGTTGTAACTTGGAAACATGGCAGCCAATTTGCACACTACAAGGTCCCACAAACAGCAATTAAATAAATGACCAGATCATCTATTTCAGCTGTTGGTTGAGGGATTAATGTTTGCCTGGGAGACCTCCTCAGCTTTTTAAATAATGCCTTGGGATCTTTTACATTCATCTAAGAGGGCAGGGGTGGCCTCTGTTTTATATCTCATCCAACAGTGCAGCACTCCCTTAGTAGTGCACTGAAGTGTCAGCCTAGAATATCTGCTCATGTCTCTGGAGTGGGGTTTGAACCCACAACCTTCTGATTCAGAGGCAAGAACTGAGCCAAGGCTGACACCTGGTAACATTGAGTGGGCCTAATCCTGCCAACTGCTACAGTAGGGACTTCCAAAGGCTGCAATTGGACTGTGAACTATTAATGAATATCCTTTCTCCAGATAATCATTCCTGTATATCTATTATTCTCTAGCTAATATCTCCTAGACATCCATTACTCTTTTGCTTTGAAATTATGTTGCATAATATTAGCATATACCTCTGTTAAAGTAGCAGAGGAATTTCACATGAATGTATTAACGACTTAAATACTAATATTGCACAGTGTATTTTCAGGCCTAGGCAATCAGTTTTACATATCAGTAAAACATATTGGCATGATTTTAACATTGAAAAATGGGTGGATTGGGGGCGGGGGGCATTCAAAATTGCAACCATTTCAGGCCTGCCCCAACCCGCCTCCAACCCACCCATTTACATTCTTCACTGGGGCGGGCGACCAACCCGCTCCCAGGAGGCGGGCTGGTGACTTAAAACCTTTCAAGGAGGCTGCGGTTCTCTGTTTTTGCAGAATTTGCAATTTCAACCCCTGGGGGCTGAGATTCCCTGGCCTTCTCCTTCAAGGCCACATGAAAGGAGGCGAGAAGGCCCAAAACTGCAGGTAAGTGCCTTTCTGGCACAGCTTGTGGGCCCGGAGGAGCAGGAGCGCTTCCCCCAGGCCCAACAAGCCCCCCTGCAGTGACCCCCCAATGATTGCGGACCCGCCCCCGATCTCCGCGCCCCCCCCCAAATGATTGCGAACCCCTGACCCCCCCAATGATTGTGGACCCCCGCGATGACCTCCGATCCTGACATTTCCCCGTGACTGACCCCCGATCCCTCCCCCCATGACTGACTTCCCCCCCATGACCCCCATGCCCACCGGTGCCCCCATGCCCACCCACGCCCCTGTGCCCACACATGCCACACATGCCCCCCCCACCCATCCATACAACCAAAGACTTATTTTAAGATTTACCTGAACACCTCCTCTCCCTGGCTGTTCTCCCGTCCGACTGAGACCAGCCTGTCAATCAGGCCGGCCAGTCGGACGGCAAACTGACAAAAAAAATAAAAGACGTCTTATATCAAAATCGTAAGGACGTCTGGGAATCCTGTACTTCCGGGTTTCCTGTTCACAATTTGATTCCCCTGCCCCCTTCCTGGCTCGGGGTCAAAATCATGCCCATCATGTACTAACGAACAATGACGGACAGGAAAAGACTCACTGGTCCATCCACACTGTGATGCCTTGTGTTCACAATATATAGACTCCGCACTCCACCCAAAACCATGTGATCTTCTGGGAGAGGCGAGAAACCAGATAAAAAACGCAGGCCGATTAGGGAAACAAAATCTGGGAAATTCCTCTCCGACCCCTTTAGGCGATCAAAACTAGACTAGGAGATCACTCCTACCCTGATTAATATTATGCAGTACCTACTTTTTGTACAAGGTGATCTCTGCCCCAGCCAGTAACATTCTATCTATTCACTCCCAACTGTACATTACTCTCACTATATTCATTCCAAGTTAACTATTACTATCTATAAAATCGCTATTAGATCACTGATGAGAAGCTGTAGAATAACTGCTGCCCTCTCATTGGTAATTTTGAAATGCAATGCACTATTTCTCCAAGATCTGTTATCAAGTTGAAGACCTGACGATTGCCTCAGGTGAGGTACCTGCTGCCCATTGTGATTTGCAGTCTGGTCACCTGGTGTGCACAGCAACATTCATGAAGTGGGTGAAGGGGTGATTGACTGGCAGGCCGCGCATGTAGGGAAGAATTGGGGTGGAGCTGCTCCCTCTTTACCTGGCCAAAGGCAAAATTGAATTAATGCTCTCTGTGATCTGCTGGCTTACACAATGCACAGTAGAATATCTGAACTTCTGCCATGCTTAAGTGGAAAGACTATCTTAACGCACATCAATAGGGGTTAAAGAAACAAATGAATCACTACAATTGATGATCAGAAAAAAATGAGTCAGTGTCCACTTGCATGGGGGTCTCTTGTGGTGGGAGCAGGAATTGGACATGGCTGAGGCTGAAGGAGTCTCTATGTAGAAATCAATCGGAGAAGACAGCCGCCATCTTAAGGTGAGAATAGGCAGTGCTTGAAGTCTGCAATGAAACAGCATTAACTTGCGTGCAACACTGGGGAAGCAGGACTGAGGTGCTGTTGGACCCAGTATTGCCAATCTTAAGGTGAACCCAGACTTGCCACCAATAGAGATATCTGTACACTTATTACCCGACCATTGGCAATACTGGGTCCAACAGCACCTCAATCTTGCTTCCCTAATGTTGCACTCAAGTTGATGCCTATGCCTCACTGATTACCCTCTATGTAATTACTGTCAAATACACATTACTCTGCATGCATTCATTCTAAGGCATCAATTACTCTCTTCTTAACTACTCCCAAGTATCTATTAATCTCTGTATAATACAGAAGCATAAGGATTGTTCAAACCCTGCTTCAGAGTGTCACCATTAAAGACACATGATCACATGTAATTTGTTATTTTGGAGAGCTAGATACTGTATTTCTCAGAAGGCATTATCTGCTCCTATCAGAATAGGAGTTCCATGTTTAATTTGACATAATCTGTCCAACAGGAACAGCCTGATTAGTAATCAAACAGCCTGTGATGAGACAGAACTAAGTGTCCCATTTACGTTAATGTTCTTAGGTTGTATTAGCATTAGTACCTCCATTTGAAGATCCTAAATTGCTTCTGTCTGTTTTACTAAATAGGGAAATAACCACATGGGCTTTTCTTAGGCCCAGATGGATGGGCTCCTGCCCAAACTATTGCCTTAACAACACCGCATGTGCTGGAAGATAATGCCTAACCAGCAAAGCATCAACAAAATGGAAAAGAAGAATCAATCAGACTAGAATTATGTACAACAAAATTAAAGGGAAATAAGTTATTTTGTCTATATAACTTCTCCAACTGATTGACATTCACTGACCAACAATACATCTTCCATTCCTGAGTTGAGCAATAAAACAAAATTAAAAACCACAATGGACGTTTTAATCATTTTTAAAAAATGTATCAACATCATGTGCTCTTAATAGATTTACAGTTTTTTTTGTGTGTTTGTGAGGGAGTCTTCTATTTGACTTAGCTCAATGATATAATTCCAAATGAAAATCAAACACTGATAAGTTACAAAATGAATTCTTCCAATATGGGAAGAAAACCCCACAATTTTATGATTGGATCACTGGTGCACTGATGCATTTTCCATTAAAGAAAGATTTAGCTGTTGTGTAACATAACGGGCCAGAAATCGTGGAGGCAACACTCACCGCAGCTCCTGTGAATTTAATTAACGAAAATGCTTGCTGAAATACCCCTGTGGCGTCCATTTGCTTGAATTTGAACTTTAAACAAAATGCGCTCGATCAACCCAGCCTCTGAGCAGTGTGAGTTACCGCGCAGCTGGAAAAGTCTGTAAGGAGAAGACACGCCCACAAAATCTGTCAGGAAGAGAAATCACACCCACAGATTCAGGCTGCATTGCTCAAGCAGGCAAGCAGACTTCATTCATTTAAAGTTAGTATTCTGGATGTCATTGCAAATAAAAAAAATAATTTTTTTTAATAAAAAGCCAAAGAAATAATTGAATTAAATTAAAGAGACAGAAGGGAAAAATAAAAAAAAATTAATTTTTTTTTTTTTTTAATGACCAAAAGCTATTAAATAAGCAGTAATATGAGACTCTAGATTTTTAAAAGTTAATTTTTAGTTGTTTGGTAGTCATTAAGACTAACCGCACTTCTGAATTTAGTTTAGACCTGGTATTTTTAAGTGTACCTGTTTGGTGGCGTAATTAGTTATTTTCCAGCTGGGCAGACAACACAAATTTGCGCTTTTTCAATGATTTCTCTGATTGCAGTGTGCGATGTCTCTTTTATTCAAAGTTGTCATATCGCCACTAGGAGTAAGTTCCCGATTTCTGCGTTTCACTGCGCATGTGCGAAAGCAGGAACGTGCTCCTTCAATTCACCATTAAAAACTGAGAGTGCTGTTGAGCTCCTCTGTTATTTCGGGAGCAATTTCTGGCCCAACCTTGGTGCTATTCCTTCTATCTCCTGGGAGAAGGGGGCTACATCATAAGGCGGCTGTCCCCAAAATGATAGAATTTCTGATAGGGCAAAACAGGGCGGAGACTTGGTCTAAACCGAGTCACACCTCAAGTTACATTCTCGCTGGTCCAGGTAACAGCAGATTTGCATCCCCAGGCCAAGGAATTGTGGGGCTCGTATAACTATCCTTCTGGCCTAACTCCAGTTTTAAATCAACAGCTGCTACAAAAAGACTCTGAAGACAACTTAATAATTCCAAATGGTAATAAATTTAATGGCCTACACAAAGGCCATAGAAAAAGTTATCACCCAGGTGTGAGCTCATAGTACCCTCCTTAAGTGATCTCTTTCCCAATCTGGTGCAGGAGCAAGGTACTCTACTAGTGGCTTCAGCACGTGAAGTGGAAGACTGACTAAGATAAAGGTTGTTGAGATGCTTATGGTCGACGACCTATAAGAATTCAGGCCTGACAGGCCCCAGGTGCAGATTGCAGATCTGTGGCTGCTGCTAGGTCAGCTTGACCCAGCTGGCTTTCTAGCACCAACCAGCCATTGGTTGAGGGGGAGATGAGGGAGCAGATATGATGTCATCCTGTGAGAGGGCAACGTGTGCCATTGCACCACTGCCATGGAGCTGTAGTTCATCATTCCCACTGATCTATGGAGATTTGTGACGTGACTGAAGCCCCTATCTATTCGGTCCCCCAACTTGTAGAGAAGAGGGTGGAGCATTGCTTGAGTATGAGCATTCTTGAGAGATGCAGCCACTGGTGCCACAGAGCCCTGATGTGAGGTCCCTTCTGCGGCGACCATAGAGGTGGACATATGTTCAATGGGAGACTGCAGAGTGTTGATGCTTTGCGCCAGGACCCCATGCAAGCTGGAAGCGCTCTCTTCCATACTCTCCAACATGATGCCACAGCTCTTAGGCAGGCAGTCCAATGCCTTGAGCAATTGCTGGTATGCGTGGAAGATCTCTCTTCTCACCTCTCTCCTATTTAACAGAGCTTGGACCCGGGCTTGCCCCGGCAAACCGTCGCTTGAATTGTCCTTTCCATTACAGCTTGTCCCTGCTCACTGGTGCTCTGTGGATCATGCTGTACAGAACCTTCTAAGTCATTATCTATCCCATCCGGTGTGCCAATTTCTGTTCTATTGCTTGGAAAGGTAAGTGTGAGAGCAGTGGGGGTGGTGTTTGTCCCCCTCCCTCTGTGTGGCTGCAGGGCCCAAGTCATCAGGTGGACCTAGAAAAAGGGGAGAGGGTCAAGGGTCAGCATGTAATGGGAAGGGTAAGATGAGTGGCAGCGCAATGCAGCAGCAGGTTGCCACAAAGTCTGCATATGTGATTGTTGGAGGAAAGAGAAAGGGTAAAGGAAATAGCCTAACACCCTGCTGCACCTGGCCTTACCATCTCCTATACTGTGCATCCTCCCTCTGCCTGTTATGTCCATAGCAGCTTCTTCCATTGTAGTGAGGGCTTGGATGTTGGTTAGATCTCTCCCGGTTCTAGTCCTCTCTCCCTGTTGTTGCTTGCCAGCTTGTCGTGCAAGAAGAGTGTGAGTGGGTTAGCGTGTGGCCCTTGAAAGGGTTGTGCAGATGAAAGAGGCACTTTCAGGTAGGGTGCATGATGAGAGGGAGAAGCAGCAAGTTGTGAGCAAGCGAGAGAGGTTGCTGTGTGCAAGAAAGTGCCTTAAGTGTGAACGTAGTAAACAGAACAGTGAGACACTTTCCAGGTATAACCAGGTAAAAGCAGAATATTTGTGCTACTTGAGTGCTGAATGTGTGATTCGTCAGCTGAAGGAGGTGTGGTGTAGTGTCATGTTGTGATTGGGGGAGAAGCATCCGCAGTGGGGGAGGGAAGGATTGGGGGTACTGGGGGGAAAGTGCTGACGTTGCAAGGCTTCATTCAGAGAAAAAGACAGAAATGAAAACATTCTCACCTTTGCTGTCATGGTAAAGTCATTGAATTTTTTCCAGCACTGCAGTCAGGTCCTTGGAATTACGCTGCAGGTATTCACATGCTCAGTCATCTCTTTCCATGCCTGTTGGCTGAGTTGTCTGGGTACCCACCTGCCCCTGGAAGGGTAGAGGACCTCTTTGCTGGCCCTGACCTGCTCCACTAGCACCGCCACTTAAGCAGCAGCAGAAACGGGCTGCCCTGGCAGCAGTCATTCTTCTCAGAAAACACAGAAAAATCTCACCACATAAACACCGTCAATGAAAAGACACCTTCGCATCAGGACCAGATATACCACCCTCCCAAAACAGCGAGCCGCCCATCAATGCTGGAAATGCAGGGGCAGCTTGCCATTAAAAAAAGGCTTGCATTTATATAGCGCCTTTCACGAGCTCAGGACATCCCAAAGCGCTTTGCAACCAATGAAATACTTATGAAGTGTAGTCACTGTTGTAATGTGGGAAATGCAGCAACCAATTTGCGCACAGCAAAGTCCCACAAACAGCAATGAGATTATGACCAGATCATCTGTTTTAGCGATGCTAGTTGAGGGATAGATATTGGCCAGATCCAGGGCTAGGTTTCCCTTCTTGGCAGTTTAGCGCTGGAAACATGCCAGGACTGCACTCCTGCCCATGGGTATTACTCTGTCGTGAGCCCATCCAATTTTGCTGGGTGGACCTTTGATAAATATTTAGGCTGGGCTCCCGATGCTATTGGCACTTTCTACAGGAAGCCTGGTTCTGAGGGAGGGGAGGAGGTAGAGGAAAATGCATTAAAATGGCTATAGCAGCTTAAAA
Organism: Heptranchias perlo; assembly: GCF_035084215.1. Classification (NCBI taxonomy): domain Eukaryota; kingdom Metazoa; phylum Chordata; class Chondrichthyes; order Hexanchiformes; family Hexanchidae; genus Heptranchias; species Heptranchias perlo. Next base: position 68,410,051 of record NC_090332.1, read on the forward strand.
GGAGTAGGCCAGCAATCCTCTGTCAGCAAAAACTTTCATCACCACAACGTCTCAGGCTGGTATTTGTTCAGGGCACCATTGTTGACCAAAATCCAGCAAAGGAGGATCTGTCTTTCTGGCCCCGAGGGAAGGAGGAGTATGAAAGGCATGATTCAGGCTCAGATTAAAGGAGATAGCTTTTGGCAATGAGTGCCACCTCCAGCAATCTCTACACAGCTACTCAAAGCCTGTAAACCTCACCAGGTTAGCCACAATTAGAGGAGGCAGACACATCTTGAATTAATGCAATCTTAACAGCATATTTCACAATTCTAGCTACCTTGCCCTCCATCCTGAACACCACGTAATATTTCCTGAAAATATCCACGAGGGAGCACAAGACCCTTTACAACCCCTTTCTTCCCCTGCAACTGTTCCTATGAGACTTATATGAGATGCATCGGCTTGTTCCCTGCGTCTGTTATTACCCCCATTAAAGAATGTTTACTCACACCTGGTTTGCATTCCATATGATGGCCAGCAGAGTGCCCTCACACCCTTTCTTTTTAAAGGAGAAAGCAGCCCACAACCAAAGAGAACAAAGCGCCACCTCAGTTTGCCCAAGGCTACTGTTGAAAAGCATCAGCCAGCCACGCAGAATCTCCTGCTCCAGAGGGAACTCTGAGAGAAGTTGGAGGTTTGAATTGAAAGGTCACACAATTGTAGGCACCAAGGGGAGGCATGGTGGTTAAAAAGAGTAGCAAGATGCACAGATTTGCTTTCCTTAAAGTGTTTTTAACATTGATGAGATATGCGTGGAATGATTTGGTGCAATGCCTGTGAGAATCTTTTCCAAACGGGAGCCTTGTTAGTTGTGAAAGAGAGCTACATGTCGGCAAGAGAATAAGATGATCTAGTTGCCAAAGGTGGACCGTGAAGGTAGGACAGATTTTATAGTAGGCTGAGAATTTATTTAGCTGAAGGTGTCCCTTTGAGTTCTGCCTGCAGACATCTGGCAGTCGACAAAAGGGCATCCTGTACATGCTTTTGCTCAGTCTAGGCTTCGGCTGCCTGCTGACCCTGCTGCCCTCGGTTACCTTCATCCAATGGAACATTAATCAGTAGTCCTTTGCGGATGGAAAAATTATGCAGCATACAGGGCTGTACTGGGGTGGTCCCCCAGGTCCATCCAGGGACCTGAAGCATATTTTCAGAATGCCCATGGTCTGCTCTGTGACAATCCTGATGGCATCATGAGCATACTGTATCTGTGTTCCTTGGATGTCGAAGCAATGTCATGAGCTATGGCTGAAGAGGGTAGCCTTGATTCTTACACCTGCTATTGAGCCGGGAATAGCAGTGGCACTGTTGACTATTTTAACACAAATAAATTGTGCCAGCTCTCTGGGTAGTATGCATTCACATGCACAGTGAGGTGCTTGGCATTGCATGCTGGCTGCACATTCAAGGAATAAAACCCTTTTCTATTCACAAAGTTGACTGCATTCTCAAAAAGGGCAAATGTGGGTGACATGGGTCCCACTGATGGCACCTTGCACCTGGGGAAATTCAGCCATGCTGTAAAAATTGACAGGTCCCTCCATGTGGTAGCAAGTTCCACATTCTCACTACTCTCTGAGTAAAGAAGTTACTAGTAAAGTCATAGCATTAGCAGTATCTTTACTGCTAAAAACATCATATATATGCATAAACAGGCTTTCCGCTGAACGCTTGCCAAAATTATGGCGGGGCAGAGCGGGAGAAGCTCTGAGGAAATTCGCCCTCTGTGTCTCTTAAATACTATACTTTTTATGAAGACTGTCAGACTGTCCATCTGTGTTTTCATGCCTGTGTTGTAGGACAGTCAGGTTTGCCTTGTGAAGGAGATATAAATGGAATTGCATGTGCTGATGATTGGTGACTGCCACCTTGACCCCGGTGTAAAATGATTGTGCCAGTCGTTTGTGGAGAACGCCCTCAGGCATTGAGCGGTATATTTCCATCTGCTGAAGCAATTCCCAGGAGAGCAGCAGTGAAACCTTTCTACTGGAGACCAGCATTTCATCAGATTTTCCACGAAGCTCCAGGCACCATCATCCCGACTGCCTTTCACTCACAGCTCCTCAGGTGGCAATGTCAGATTTGGACAACCCAAGAAGTTTAAAAGCAGCATCTGTACCCTTTTTATAAAGACTAGTTATGAAAAATAATCACAACTCCTTTATCAAAGGTATTTTTCTGTTTCGTATGTTCTCTTTTCTCTGGAAAAGAGACTGTGAGGTGACCTGATAAAGGTCTTTAAAATTATCAAGGTTAGACGTAAAGAAGATGTTTCCACTTGTGGGGGAGTCCAAAACTGGGGGCCATGAATATAAGATAGTCACTAATAAATCCAATAAGGAATTCAGGAGAAACCTCTTTACTCAGAGAGTGGTGAGAATGTGGAATTCGCTACCACAAGGAGTGATTGAGGTGAATAGCACAGATGTATTTAAGGAGAAGTTAGATAAGTACATGAGGGAGAAAGGAATAGAAGGATATGTCAATAGGGTGAGATGAAGTAAATAGATTGGGATGAGGCACGTGTGGAGCATAAACCCCAGCATAGACCAGTTGGGCTGAATGGCCTGTTTCTGTGCTGTAAATTCAATGTATTGCAATTGATATTTGGTTACATTCACATGCATGACTTTTATGGTATGCAGAAAACTCAAGTGTGATATGGGGTGGGTTTTAAAAGGTTGCTTGTTGACTATGTTGGAGAACAATTCTGATGAATGGTTGTAATAGTAAGGGGAGATTTTCCCAGTTCGATGCATGAGAGCGCTGCATTGCTTGGTTGCGGCGAATATCGGGAAATCGGATGGGCCAGAGCGCACATCTGTAAAGAAGCCTGACTGACCTTCCTCCATTTAGATGTGATGCAGTCCCAGGAACATTTCCCCTGTAGTGCTGGGTGCTTTCCTGCTGCATGAATGTCTGATGAGGAGAGAAGTTAGGAGATATTTCTATGTGCAGAGGGTTGTTGGAGCATAGAATGCTTTATCACTGGGAACGGTTTAAGCAGAGACCACTGCATCGTCTAAGAGAAAAGTGGATAAATATTTGATGATATTTGTACCTTAAATTCTATGTGGCTGTTTATGCCAGTTCCCTGGGGGAGGGGGTTTGATTCCATTGGAGCCCAGGAGAATCCGCCATGGAATTTCAGGGCCATGATGTTTCTGATATCATTCTGAATACTTTGGCGTGGAGGAATAAAGTGCTCTTTAAACACCTGAATATAGCACATTTAAAATAAAAAGATGAATGCAAACTTTATTAAATAAAGGACAATGCCCTGGCAAAATCCTAATCATAATTATTAATGGTGAATCTTTATTGGGACAATCTCTGTAACCTCCTCCAGCACTACAACTCTCCGAATGCTCCCCCAATTCTGGCCTCTTGCGCATCCCCGATTTTCATCACTCCACCATCGGCGGGCGTGCCTTCAGCTGTCTAGGCCCTAAACTCTGGAATTCCCTCCCTAAATCTCTCCATCTCTCCACCTCTCTACCCTCCTTTAAGATGCTCCTTAAAATCTACCTCTTTGACCAGCTTTTGTCCTAATATCTCCTTATGTGGCTTGGTGTCAAATTTTGTTTGATAACGTTCCTGCGAAGCTCCTTGGGACATTTTACTATGTTAAAGGCATTATATAAATGCAAATTATAGTTTGTAGTTGTTCTGAACAAGCCATTAGCAAATTTTGAACATGCATGACTATGGCTAAGCCACTGTCTAATAGAATCTACTGCTTTCTAAAGTCTAGAAGATCACAACAGGGCTTGTGATATGTCCAGTAAACTGAAGACCGTAACAGGGATTTCTGTTCAATCCTGAGGCGAGCCATTTTACCAGATATTGCATGTACAAAGTCACATCCTGGCCCACAGACTGCAAGGGCTCGCTCACAGGAGTGGCCTTTAGTACTGAGCACGAGAAAGGTATCTGAACAGAAACCCAGAAATTGTAATGGAGGAGCTCTGTGACAAGAGCACTAAATTGTACAATTTACCCTAGTGTTCCTTTGATAGTCAAAAGTTCCATTTTCATTTTATTCAGAATGTAGGATTGTGCTATAACTCTCCAGTTCTCTACACCTTTCATCTCAAGGACCTGGATTCAAAGACCGATAGGATCAGAGTATTCGCTCCGACAGATATGAAGGTTCCCGACAAAATGAGGTTGGTAGGTTGGGAAGCAAATCGGGTTGGAAATGTTTCTTCCCAGTGATAGTAGCCGTAATGCACTTAAGGGAAGGGCCATGAGTTACAGAGAGTGACAGAGAGGCCCAACCACTTATACTGTCAGTACTGCTGTAAACTGTTGGGGCTTCCATAGTCCTTTCCTCATTGTGATTTTCGTAAAAACACATTGGGAACCAGGCATAGGCCATCCTGGTGCCTGTCCTGGGAAGAGACAGCATAGTTGATTTTCAGCTTGCTGCCCAGACGTAAAACTAGGGTTGTGGATCAGTTGCCCATTATAGAAACTGTCCAAATTTTAATTGATAACGGAAATGAAAATCAGGTTTCTTGAACGGGTGTCTGATCCACAACCCAGTTTTATGCCCGGGCAGTAAGCTGAAAATCAACCCCAGCATCTTTCATGAATACTTTGGTGAATCATTTGTCATTGCCTTGGAGATCTCCAAAGCCTTTGACAGAGACTGCCGCTAAGCAGACCAATAAATGTTCTCTCACTTGAGCTGTTTATGGCTAATGGTTTCCTTTCAAATCACACTCTCTGTGCTGTAGTTGATGGCTCATCCCCTGACTCATTTTCTATTAAGGCTCACTGTCATCTCTGCTAATATTAATGACGTCCTCATGTTGTCATCTATCCACCATTTTGTTGATGATTCTACTCTACATTTGTCAGATTCCTTTAATGCAAAGTCTCTGCTTCTCTTGCAATGCAATGGCTGAGTTACTACATCTTGATCTCTTCAAGTCTTTCAGTAGGGGTAATGAAAATTCTCTTTGTTTCACTTTTTCAAAAACAGAATGGCCTCATGTTTATCACAAGTCTAACCAACAGTTACCATTACTTATCTTTGGTTGATCCTTCTTCATCTGCAAGCCTCTTCTAATACCTCTCTTGGACTATTGAACAGGACATGTGAAAAAGCCTGTCATCAATGAGGAGAATTTATTTTATGCAGTGGGTTGTTACGATTTGGAATGCACTGCTTGAAAGGGTGGTGGAAGCAGATTCAATAGTAACTTTCAAAAGGGAATTGAATAAATACTTGAAGGGGACAAAATTGCAGGGTTATGGAGAAAGAGAAGGGGAGTTGGACTAATTGGATAATTCTTTCAAAAAGCCGGCACAGGCACGATGGGCCGAATGGGCTCCTTCCGTACTATGATTCTATGATCTGATAGGCAATCCCTCTCTCACTTCTAGCCTCCAACTTCTCTCTCCATCACAACCTTTTTTGTTTCTCTTAACTGCATCAATATTACTAAGGTCTTTGGTGCTCTGAACTTTCCTCTTTTCAACAACAATAACAACTTGCATTTATATAGCGTCTTTAATGTTTCTTCCTTTTAAGCTGTAAAGCGTGCTGTCCAAACAATCTTACTCTCCTCTACATTCTCCCTGTGTTGAAATCAAGATTCATTGCACGATCTCCTACTCCATGCCAGTGGTGTGAAACAGGCCCGTAGCGAATCGGCAGCCTGTTTTACACCACACCTGGTTTTCTTTTCCATTGACTTCGATGCCAGCTACTGGTGGTGGGTCAAGTATGCATTCTAGAATTTGGAAAATTTCTCCTGCTTCAGCCTCAGTGAATACATGATTTTTTTTTGAACTGGGCTATTTGCTACACATTTGTGTTTGAACAGCAAATGCTGGGAAACTGCCATGAAAAACTTTACTGAGCCCAACAGTTCATGGGAATTGGATTAATATTACTAGACGTTCCCCTCCTATTTAATAATTAATGGGGGGAAATTGCACTCATGGTCATCAATGTAGGTTGCTTCAGTGATTCACGTCATTTCAAACATACATGTTAATTCATCCACTTAACACTGTCAGTCTCACTGACTCCTCCAAGCTAATTATTCTGCTGCTGTCATCAATACCTGAAAATTTAAATGAAAACTATATAAGACACAAGAGAGACAGATAAAGATGATGACAGTAATTCGTCATAACAATCTTTTTTAAGGGTTGCAGATTAGACTTTTGCTTTGAAGTCTCTCCTTCCCTAAGTCTCTCCACCTCTCTCTCCTCCTTTAAGACCTACCTCTTTGACCAAGCGTTTAGTCACATGTCCTAATGTCGTCCTCTTTGGCATAGTCTCAATTTTTATTACGCTCCAATGAAGCACGTAGGGACGTTTTTCTATGTTAAAGGTGTTATATAAATACAAGTTGTTATTGTAAAGTGATTCATCTTGTTAGTACAGCCAAGGTAATTCCATCCTAATAAAACCAACTGAAACTTACAGAAAATTATTCTCTTCTCCAACTTTATGAACAAGTATGAATGAAATTAACATCAGGGATAGCAACCCTCCAAAGACTTCCATATAAAGAACACAGAGAATGTTTTTTGACATTTAAAGGTTTGCTGATAACGTTATGGTCCAGCATGCTCAAAGGTTCTGCCCTTCCCCTGAGAATGACTCTTCCTTGCATCCAGCTCTGCTATCTGACAACGTACAGACGAACACAGAGCAGGCAGCAGCTGCAGTGGAAAGGAGTCAGGCTTCTGACATCTGATTACTACTTCTAAACAATCCAAGGTATCCATGATATATTCTATGTATATAAATGATTTACATCCCTTAATCAGGTTCAAGTAGGGGATGGTTCTGCATTTTTGTTTTGGGGGGGAGAGGGTCGGGGGGGGGGGGGGTGCGGTGAAGAGGTAATGCTGTGTACCGTTTTACAAAGGAAAACTTGCCACTAAGTCACACATTTTTTTTTTAGTTACAATTATGATAACAGTTAACATTTTCCTCTTCCGTTCTATTTTTCCGGTTCATATTTTCATTATTTTATTTAAACAGTTTGCTGATGACATTGTGGAGATAACTAGCTTGGAAAGGTTATAGTGCGAGGGAGCCGCATTAGCATATACAATCGATGCTGACGCATTCCTGGGTTCATGAGTATATCTCTACTAATAATAATTCACATCCCTCACGGTAACACTTTCAAGTCATTATATCTGATTGGGCCATTAATATTTACGACTTAAACAAAAAAGTCCAAAAAATTGAAATGGATGAAATAAAACAAAAAACGGTTGTTAAACCATAATTCTTTGTGACTGGATTTTATAAATACTAATTAGATTTTAAAAAAACACACACAAAAATACCAGGAAAATGGTTTTATTATATAGAACAACTTGCACTTATATAGCGCTTTTAATGCAGTAAAACCTTCCAAGATGCTTCACAGGAGCATTATCAGACAAAATTTGACACTGAGCCATGTAAAGAGCTATTTGGACAGGTGACCATAAGCTTGGTCAAAGAGGTATGTTTAAAGGAGCGACTTAAAGGAAGAGAGAGAGGTAAAGAGGCAGAGAAGTCTAGAGAGGGAATTCCAGAGCTTAGGTCCTATGCAGCTGAAGGCATGGCCGCCAATGGTGGAGCAAAGAAAATCAAGGATGCGCAACAGGTTTTATCCATACCACATGTCATTCCACAGTGGAGAGGGTGCACTGACACCCTGCTCTGAGTACTCTGTCAATGTTGTTTGAGCCAGGGATGGTCAGGAGAGCAGCTCTTGGTGACTCACCCTCTGACTAACCTTCCCTCCAGCAGGGAAGCACCCGGATTCAGGTCAGCATCTCCCACCGACTGCACTACTGCGACAAAGAACTCACTGAGGGCAATTCTAACTTTGGCCGATGGTGTAAAACGAGCGATATTGAATTAGCCGTCCATTATACACCTTGCCTGATTTTCCTTTCCATTGAAGTGATGTATAATAGCTGGCTAATTCGATATCGCCCGCTTTACACCATCGCCCAAAGTTAAAATTACCCTCAGTGTGTATAGGGTTGCCAACCCTCAGGATTGCCTGGAATCTCGAGGAATTAAAGACTAATCTCAAGGTCACTGCTGCGAGCAACCTAGGAGAAAAATCAAATGGGCAATAAAGAATTTTGTTTTTAAAAAATTTGCTTTATAAGAATATCAGACATGGGCAAAAGGGCTGTTTGATTGACAGTCAAGAATCATCCAATCGGGTAATGAAGAGTCTATTCACTTCCAATTGGTGTGGGAAAGGGTGCACTGCGAAGATGGGCATGTTTGACGACCAATGGCAAGGGTGTAGGGATGGATTGGTTGGAAGCAGGAGGTCATGTGATGACACCTCTAGGAATATGTCCAACCAGAGTTGGCAACCCTAACTGTGTGAGGAGTTGCAAATGTAAACACAAGTCCGACTGGTCAGGGACACTAATATTGGGGCCCTAATTCTACAGCCTGCTTTAATTATATTTCTGCACAAATTTCCCAACTTTGAATGTGTTTGTGAAACTTTCACGATGGTGGTTTTATAGTAGACTGAATTTACTGAGTTCACACTAGCAGTAAGGTACCTCGCATGCCTGCAGCAGGCACAATGCCGTGGTTTTCCATCCACTGATATTGGGCGAGGCACCTTGTTACCAGAACAGACATGGAAAATTAATTTCAGTATTTCTTCTGAACCAAAAAACCATGGAACTCAAAAAGCACAACTTTTGAAATCAAGGTTCAGAATTGGCCCCAAATTAAGTTTAATTTGCAATCTAGTCATCTGCCTAACTAATTTCAAATTATTGACCGTCGCAGAGACACTAGGGTGTATTTCTCATTCCACGGGTCTGCTGGTGCCAGCACGGAACAACTGAGTGGGGGCCTGGGAAACGGGCGGGCAATTCGCTTACTGGGATTGTCACCCAATTCACAGCCTCTCAAGCTGCACTAAACCATTCTCATACAAAATATGCAGGAGCTTAACTTAAATATTAAAATGTTTTAAAATGCATATAAATTAAGCACAGCATAACTTCCGTTCATTTAGGACAGGATCGCAGCGTGTCCTGTGTGCTCTGTTTGCCCATCTGGAATGGACACAAGGGAAACTCCATGTATGATGGAGTTCTTAAAGGCCAGAAGATTTTTTTTGGAATATTTTAATTTTCAGTTTTCCATTACCTTTTTAGTGCTGGTGTTTTCTCTTTTTATTTTATCTTTTTCAATTAAGTTTTAGATTTTTTTTGTATCATTTCAAGAATATTGATGTTGTAACGAAAAGGGCCGAAGATCTGACAAATCATAGAGATTATCTGCATTGTCAATCAATGTGCTGTTCCTACATGTAGCAAACATGTGACTGATGCCTTGGTCAGCATGGCAAGCACTCTGATCTCCTTTCCCATTGAATAGTGCCAGAAGCATGTCACGGCTGCCCAGTTTCACCACACTGCTGCATTTCCCAACATACAGAGAGAGGCTCCCTGATGGCAGCCACGTGACCACCCAGACAGCAGGTTCCCGCATCTCCTCTGCCTCCCTCACTTGCTCCTCCCCACTTTTGCACTGTGATGCCCTCCGTGGTGTGCTGGCGCTTGCTTAGAGAGATGCAGAGGTGTTTCAAAGTGCTGTCTTGTTCTGAACTAATGGTAATGGTAGTAGACTGCTCTTCCAGGCCTACAGCGACATACAAGGAACAGGATGCACCTTTGAACAGAGCTTACATTTTAAAATATTGTGTGTGATGTTTATGTGGTGTGTATATGCCGGTGTGGGAGCGAGTCAGAAGGACATAAGAGCAGAAGGCTACTAGGCTGAGCTTGAGGGAGGTCTGCGGCTTTGCCCATCATTATTCCCTCGATGTTCCTTTGTGCAAGGACGCCCTGGAGAATCTCCTCCAAGGGAGCTAAAGGCTTGTAATTTCTGACACCTCTTCCAGTTTGGGCCTGTTTCCTTGTTTTTGTGCCATTTTGTTGAGCAAGCAGAGGGATAGCCTTGAGATATTGTAAGTTGAAGGGACACGGCCTCATTCAGTACAATCAATGTTTTAAGCTTCCCTCACAGAAGAAGAACTTTTACATGTGTTTCAGTGGGATTGTCAGTTTGTGTCAACCTTCATTCCAACAACATTTTATCTCTCCTTACCTTAGACAGCTCTTTCCCCTTGAGCACACCTGAAATTCCACCAAAATAAAATCCTCAGAATCATCGAGGAGTATCAAGAACAGGCACCCTTTTAAATAGGTCTCTGGCCCTACTTACATATTTTTTGAATAGGATCAAATTCAGATAACTTTTTAAGTTTAACAACTAATTTATTGGATAACCAAGTTAGAATCATTCAGCCCTCAAGTTTGGGAAGGTTGTCAATACTTGTTAATAAAATATTAAAATTGTTCAGATGAAACTGTCTCAAATCAGAAAAAGCCAGATTAACCACCTTGTAGGGAGCTTCCTGTACATCTCAGAGAAGGCTGACAGTATGAAGATCACAAAGAATGTAATCTCTTTTGATACTGATGATGTTTTCCAGGTGGTCTCTCCAGACTGTGCCTTTAAATGGCTGAGATGTCAGTTTTTTTTCTCCCCAGAGGAGGCAGAAAGACTACAATAGGAGCAATAGGTCCATGTAACACAAACTAAATCTCATTTCATTATATTCTCAAGAACAGGATTGTGGTACTGGTTGTGTGGGATCTTGGTATGTGGAGGATGCTTCCACCCAAAGAATGAAGATGAGAAAGTCATTAATCTAACTTCCTCTTCATTACAGCATCCATACCATGGAAGACTGTCACTTGGGAATTTTGGCCATTTTTTCCATAGAAAGGATTTGGTAAAGAGTATAAATCTTGGGGTTTTAAAGCAAAGTGTATTCATGTAATTTTTAACGAATGCACTGAGATAAAAGGTGGTTAAAATGCTAATCGTATAACCATACAGCACAGAAGGAGGCCATTCAGCCCATCATGTCTTTGCTGGCTCTCTGAAAGAGCTACCATTTAGTCCCACTCCCCTGCTCTTTCCCCATAACTCTGCAAATTTTTCCGTTTTAAATATATGTCCAATTCCCATTTGAATCTGCTTTCACAATCCTTTCAGGCAATGCATTCCAGATCATAACAACTTGCTGAGTAAAAAAAATTCTCCTCATCTTTCCCCCATAGCTATTTTGCCAATTACCTTAAATCTGTGTCCTTTGTCTACCGACCCTCCTGCCAGTGGAAACAGTTTCTCCCTATCTACTCGATCAAAACCCCTCATAATTTTGGCACCTCTATTAAATCTCCCCTTAACCTCTTTGCTCTAATGGGTATGTTGATCTAGGCATTGAATGTTTCACCAAGGACAGAAGACAATAAGCAATTTGCTAGCCCGCCTCGATAATTGATAAACACCTCACACCTTAACCGAGGCCCACTGCCTATAGGTAAATCCTGGGAGGGTGGGAGGGTGGTGGGAGGGAAGGGAACAGGAGGGGGGATGGGGGATGAGCACAGGCTGGCAGCGGCCTGCAGTATTGCCATGGATCCAGGAGGAGGACTCCTGTTCCGCTTGGCTCCATATTAAGGTAAATAAGGAAAAAACAAAACTTACCCTTTCAATCGTCGACCTCCAGTGGTCCCCTTAAGGGCCGCTGGTTAGGCCATGGTACACCCAGTAAAACTGAGTGGAGCATGCGCTGCGCTTCTCCGCCCAGTTTCTGCTGAATTTGGCAGCGGGATCCTAAATCAGGCATTAGATCCTTGATTAGCATATTCAAGGACCCAACACCTGTAATGGTGGGTGTCCTGGGCACTTGGAAGTCGCTGGCTACTAAATTGGCAGTCAGCGCAATTCTGGGAGGGATTGGGCATGCAATATTGCACCTGAAAATGGTCCCAACGTGAATTTTATGTCCAAAAAAAGGGGCATGATGAGGACCAATTTCTCCCCACGATATCTAATTTATATGTAAATGGGAATATATTGTTATATATCCTCATGAGAAGCTACCTGCAGGAGGCCTGAGTTTATAATAGAAGTAGAGTGGTGCTCTCTACTTCTCTGCCTGGAAGTAGAGAGCAGAACTATTTAGTCTAGATGCAGTACCTGTATCTGGTACAGACCTGCCAAAATAAAGGCCGCCTTTGGTCAATAGATCGAAAGAATAGCATTTAATAAAGAATACTCCTTCTCCCTGAGGCTTCGTCTAGAGTGACTTTCTAAAGATTCCTCATTCATCTCCGTATCTTTCATGCCTGAGTCTTGGCAATGAATGCTAAAAGGCTGTTTGACCATGACAGCTGGGGCAGGTCACCATAGCCAACTACAGTTCTGTCCTCACCTGAAATCCGTGTATGTTTGCACTTTCCGGGAGGGATCACCGGACAGAAATTGAAAACAACAGCAGCTCCCCCTATGCCAGCCCAACTAAGATCTGCTAAATCAGTACAAGGCCAGAGAAAAACTGATATTTAAATAACGTATAGGATTCTGTTTGTCGCAAAGCAGGAAACAAAGCTGGTAACAGTTCTATTGGTATCAGCCTTGGCTCAGTGGGTAGCACTCTGGCCTGTAGGTCATAGGTTCAAGTCCCACTTCAGCACAAAATCTAGGCTGATACTTCAGTATAATCAGAGATGCTGCCTTTCAGAGGAGATGTTAAACTGAAGCTCCGTCTTCCCTCTCAGTTGGATGTAAAAGATCCCATATCACAAATTCAACAAAAAGCAGCAGAGATCTTCCTGGTTGATATTTATCCCTCAACCAACATCACTAAACAGATTATCCGGTCATTGCTGTTTTTGGGAGCTTGCTGTGCACAAATTGGCTGCTGCGTTTCCAACAACACTACAGTGACTACACTTCAAAAAATACTTAATTGGCTGGAAAACACTTTGGGATATCCTGAGTTTGTGAAAGTTGCTATATAAATTCAAGTTCTTTCTCTACAACAAATTTCAATTCTTACCTCAGCTATTTTAGTCTGAACTATTTGATCACAGTCCCAGTTCAGAGAGGTTACGAGGCATAATTATATTAAGACAATCTGATATAATAAATACCGAGCAGCTGAGTATTAGTATTTTGATGGATTTCCTCAAAGGCTTTATATCATGCTGGATTAAAACATTACTCACACTGCGCAGAATGACAGCCCTGTTAGACGAGTTTTATTATGGCTTATTCAATTTAATAGGACTGTGTAGGGCAATTTTCAAACCCTCTAGGACTTGTTGGGTGAGGACACTCAGATGATGACAGAAGCAGGACCAAAGCAATTTAATGTCTAGGTAGATGAAAACAGATACTGGCTTTCAGCTGCATTACTGCTGAAACAAAGGTCAAAAAAAAAATCCCCTTCAAAGTCAAAATCACTGAACAAAGCTTCAAAAGAATTCCACTTTTTATTTTTTTAAGACCGAAAGGGAGCAATATGCTCGAGGTCGTTGATAAGAACACCGCAGAGGTTCGATTATTGTTCATGTTGAAATACAGATGATGTCAGGTGATAAAATAAAAGGGAAGGAAGGCGTTATCTCTAGGTCTTATTCTCTGAATAAACTACTTGGCGACAGAGTTTAAAAATGCAAGGGAGGCCTCAGAGAGTTAAAAACTATTAAAGCTACGTTTCTGAGATGTCAAGATTTCTGTAATGAAGAGCAGGAAGTGTGAAAGGCTGTCACCCCATGTGGGACACCTGACAGGTCTATCTGGGAATCAAGATGGATATGTATGGCCTTGATATACATTTCAGACAGAGACATAGGGAAAGGAATGGTTCAGTAGGAATTTCCATTAAATCTCAGAAACATAACTTGCCTCAACATCACCTTTTGATGTCTTCTTAGGCCAACTGCTTATCTGACACTCTACTGTGGAACAAATTGCTTTCTCAGCAGGATATTTAGACAGTTCTGAGTTGGGTGATATGAATCACAGCATGCCAGACCTAGAGTAAGGCAAACGATCTACAATGAGCAATAATGTGCCACTTAAACTAGGACAAATGGCAATATAGCCTATAGCGCATTTCATCAACAACTCAAGGCACATGACACACGATGCTGCTGCTCCAATTAGAGAACCATACCCCCTTTTGTTCATCCAATATAGGATGAATTTATTCATGCCCATTAATAAAAGTTTTTCTTGTTTGCATCAGCATTCATACAACAACAACCTGCATTTATATAACGCCTTTAACATAGTAAAACGTCCCAAGGTACTTCACAGGGGCATTATCAAACAAAGATTTGACACCGAGCCACATGAGATATTAGGACACGTAACCAAAAGCTTGGTCAAAGAGGTAGGTTTTAAGGAGCATGTTCAAGAAGGAGAGGTAGAGAGATGGAGAGGTTTAGGGAGGGAATTCTAGAATGTAGGGCCTAGGCAGCTGATAGCACGGCCATCAATGGTGGAGCGATGGAAATCGGGGATGATCAAGAGGCCAGAGTTGGAGGAGCACAGAGATCTCGGATAGTTGTAGGGCTAGAGAAGGGTTACAGAGATAGGGAGGGGTGAGGCCATGGAAGGATTTGAACACAAGAATGAGAATTTTAAAATTGAGGGGTTGTAGGACCGGGAGCCAATGTAGGTCAGCGGGCACAGGTTGATGGGTGAATGGGACTTGGTGCAAGTTAGGATACGAGATTCAGAAGACAGGATAAGCCTCATGACAAAATCATCCTGGTGATATAAGTAGAATGTTTTCTTCAGGACATAAGAAAGCATGGAGTGAGAAAGAGCATTCGGCTCATCAAGCCCACTCTGTCTACAAGCCACATACAGTCTTCTCTGTAATGGACTCTTGAATAGCTCTTTAATCTCCTGAGGAAAAGTTCTGCATAAACACTCCCTACACCCCAGAGACGTTCAAATGAAATACCGTAGCTACATTTGGTATAACAAGGAGATCAATCCACAACCACCAGTTTTCTGCTCCAGTCCAAAGTAAAAATTACCCCTGTGTTTCTCTCTCCCCTTCCACAATGGAGTATTTGATCATCTCAGTCTGTGATTACTTATCCCTATAACCTTCAATCCCATTCCCAACAAGGGAGAAAAAGTTCCTCTGTGCAGTATTTGTAGAAAAATTGTAAATGCATTTATAAAGAATGGGTTACAGTTTCACTAAAAAAAATGCACTGAGGAAATCCTCCCTGTAAATACTTATTTGCGATAGTTACACTGTAACTACCTTCACATTGTCAACCTTGGCACCATTCTTTGCTGGTTGTACTTGAGTAAATACACCACCAATTTTCCACCATTAAAGTCAAAGAGAGCTTGCCTTGCAGAGAGACGACTGGGAATGATAGTCTCTTAACTCTGATGACAAGGAAGTTTATGTCTATTGTATTGTTATTGTTTCGGACATCTGCCATTGACAGTACAGCAGGTTGGGAGGGAAGTGAGAGAAAACACTCATATCCAGGTCACCACCATAAGATTACATGCTTGTCAATGGTTGGTCTTTCTTGGTGATGGGGGCTACATTCTCTGACCCAGTCCACTGTACCCTACACTAATGGATAGAAACAGATGGCTTCTCAATTACAAAGGTAAGATGGAACCCACAGGGTTTCTGCCCCTCAGAAGTTCTTTGTTCGTTGTTAGATTGCTTCCCCTTTGTTCAAACAATTGGAGCTAATTCAGATACAGCAAAAAAAAGTACAGTACTATGCTTTGTTATTTCAGCAATGGACAAATCTAATTCCTTCTCAACATATCTACAAAACAAAAAACTTTTTACATGTTCATGCAAGAAAACTATATTTTTACCTTGCGTTGTAGTAACTGTTTCCCTATTGTTACCTATGTAATTAACCTTCGGCTAACACCAGTCTATTTGCTTTTGAATCAAGCATTTTTTTTATATGTTGTGTGAAAAAATAACTTTAAAAACTGCTTATCTCAGTCTTCACCGTCACACTTATGCCTTACAGTAACTCAGACCATTCTGTATCCTCCAGGAAAGATTATTAGTAACATAGCTCGCGAGTAGAAGAATATTTGTAGGGTCTTCGATAAGAACATTAATAGGCACCACATGAAAAAAGAATCAATTAACAGTTTTGCTGATTTACATTTGTATAATTATGCAAGTTATTGTAGTAATTCTTTTTAAAATGTCTTCCCTTTAGTTATCTAAGAACGGTTTTATATCGTAATCTGCTTATCACAGAATTTCAGGACTGTAGCTGTAGGATCTATTGCAAGCGAAATCCGTGAAAAGGTTTACGAGATAAGTCAAATATAAGGAACTTGCACTGAGTAAGGGCAGTCTTTCAGGATGCAGTGGAAAAGCTAAAGTCAAATGTGAACACTTATGAGGCACAAGCTAGCAGGGAGGGTCAGCGGGAGAGAAAAGGAGTGTGATGAGTCAGGTGAGGTCGAGTTAGAACTGGAAGACTCACGAGTTCCAGTATTAATTTCCAGAGCACATGTGGCTCTATGCTCCAAGTGCTCTCCTATGAAGAAAGATCAGCGATTGCCTTTGAGAATTTTTGTATAATTCTAACCAGCTTCTATCTATACAGCTTCTGCGAGAAGGAATAAAATAGATTTTATTTGACAGTTGCCTCAGGCTATTGGTATTCAGTCAGGTCAAGCACAACAATTTAAAGAGGCACTGCAATTAGGAAAAAAATATTTGGCAAAACACAGGACAGAGGATTACCTAGCAGTGTAACATGCTCCAACATTTTATGTCAAAGCATGAAAAACATTGAAAAAAATTAGTACTGTATCATTTGACAATGTTGTTATTACAACAAAGATTCCATGGCTGCTCTCCTTGTTTGTTCTTCCAGCAACCCAGATAGTGCAACCCAAATTTTCATGTTATGGTATAAGTTAGTCCTAAATGGTTAAGAACTGGTGCAAATTTTACCAGAATGGTAATGGAATGTTTTACTACTTTAAAGATGCTATATAAATGCAAGTTGTTGTTGTTGTAATGAGCTAACAGCATTCAATTTGCATGGGTCAGCTCATTTGCATCATTATTTATAGCTCCAGGTGCAGATCTGGACATGTACAGGGACTCCCACTGGTAACATTCTCCCAGAAGTGTTAGTGAGGGATCACTTTGGGACCAGTGATCATAATTCCATTAGTTTTAAGATAGCTATGGAGAAGGATAGGTCTGGCCCAAAAGTTAAAATTCTAAATTGGGGAAAGGCCAATTTTGATGGTATTAGACAGGAACTTTCAGAAGTTGATTGGGAGAGTCTGTTGGCAGGCAAAGGGACGTCTGGTAAGTGGGAGGCTTTCAAAAGTGTGTTAACCAGGGTTCAGGGTAAGCACATTCCTTATAAAGTGAAGGGCAAGGCTGGTAGAAGTAGGGAACCTTGGATGACTCGGGAGATTGAGGCCCTAGTCAAAAAGAAGAAGGAGGCATATGACATGCTGGGATCAAGTGGATCCCTTGAAGAGTATAGAGATTGCCGGAGTAGAGTTAAGAGAGAAATCAGGAGGGCAAAAAGGGGACATGAGATTGCTTTGGCAGATAAGGCAAAGGAGAATCCAAAGAGCTTCTACAAATACATAAAGGGCAGAAGAGTAACTAGGGAGAGAGTAGGGCCTCTTAAGGACCAACAAGGTCATCTACGTGCGGAACCACAAGAGATGGGTGAGATCCTGAATGAATATTTCACATCGGTATTTACGGTTGAGAAAGGCATGGATGTTAGGGAACTTGGGGAAATAAATAGTGATGTCTTGAGGAGTGTACATATTACAGAGAGGGAGGTGCTGTAAGTCTTAACGCGCATCAAGGTAGATAAATCTCCGGGACCTGATGAAATGTATCCCAGGACGTTATGGGAGGTTAGGGAGGAAATTGCGGGTCCCCTAGCAGAGATATTTGAATCATCCACCGCTACAGGTGAGGTGCCTGAAGATTGGAGGGTAGCAAATGTTGTGCCTTTGTTTAAGAAGGGCGGCAGGGAAAAGCCTGGGAACTACAGACTGGTGAGCCTGACATCTGTAGTGGGTAAGTTGTTAGAGGGTATTCTGAGGGACAGGATCTACAGGCATTTGGAGAGGCAGGGACTAATTAGGAACAGTCAGCATGGTTTTGTGAGAGGAAAATCATGTCTCACGAATTTGATTGAGTTTTTTGAAGGGGTAACCAAGAAGATAGATGAGGGCTGTGCAGTAGACGTGGTCTACATGGACTTCAGCAAAGCCTTTGACAAGGTACCGCATGGCAGGTTGTTACATAAGGTTAAATCTCATGGGATCCAAGGTGAGGTAGCCAATTGGATACAAAATTGGCTTGACGACAGAAGACAGAGGGTGGTTGTAGAGGGTTGTTTTTCAAACTGGATGCCTGTGTCCAGCGGTGTGCCTCAGGGATCGGTGCTGGGTCCGCTGTTATTTGTTATTTATATTAATGATTTGGATGAGAATTTAGGAGGCATGGTTAGTAAGTTTGCAGATGACACCAAGATTGGTGGCATTGTGGACAGTGAAGAAGGTTATCTAGGATTGCAATGGGATCTTGATAAATTGGGCCAGTGGGCCGATGAATGGCAGATGGAGTTTAATTTAGATAAATGTGAGGTGATGCATTTTGGCAGATCAAATCGGGCCAGGACCTACTCCGTTAATGGTAGGGCGTTGGGGAGAATTATAGAACAAAGAGATCTGGGAGTACAGGTTCATAGCTCCTTGAAAGTGGAGTCACAGGTGGATAGGGTGGTGAAGAAGGCATTCGGCATGCTTGGTTTCATTGGTCAGAACATTGAATGCAGGAGTTGGGATGTCTTGTTGAAGTTGTACAGGGCATTGGTGAGGCCACACTTGGAATACAGTGTACAGTTCTGGTCACCCTATTATAGAAAGGATATTATTAAACTAGAAAGAGTGCAGAAAAGATTTACTAGGATGCTACCGGGACTTGATGGTTTGACTTATGGGGAGAGGTTAGACAGACTGGGACTTTTTTCCCTGGAGAGTAGGAGGTTTAGGGGAGATCTTATAGAAGTCTATAAAATAATGAGGGGCATAGATAAGGTAGATAGTCAAAATCTTTTCCCAAAGGTAGGGGAGTCTATAACGAGGGGGCATAGATTTAAGGTGAGAGGGGAGAGATACAAAAGGGTCCAGAGGGGCAATTCTTTCACCCAAAGGGTGGTGAGTGTCTGGAACGAGCTGCCAGAGGCAGTAGTAGAGGCGGGTACAATTTTGTCTTTTAAAAAGCATTTGGACAGTTACATGGGTAAGATGGGTATAGAGGGATATGGGCCAAGTGCAGGAAATTGGGACTAGCTTAGTGGTATAAACTGGGCAACATGGACATGTTGGGCCGAAGGGCCTGTTTCCATGTTGTAACCTCTATGATTCTATGATTCTATGATGACAATCCCTGTACTACCACCCTCTGGGTTCCATCGGTCAACTAATTACATCTCCATTGTAAAATATTTCTACTAATTCCCGTTTTCTTCATTTTCAGTACCAGCCTTTCTCGAGGAACTCTATCAAAGCCATTCCTGAAATCCAAAAACATCACATCCACTGCCTTACCGCTATCAAGCTCTTTTTTTGCACCCTCAAAAATTAGATTGGCTAGAACTCCCCTTCATAAATCCATATTAGCTTTCTTTTATGATTTTATTTCTATCCTGATGCTCTATGCTCTTATCTTTAATAAGGGTTTTCATATCTTTACCCACAATGGACGTCAAACTTGCTGGTCTGTAGTTTCCTGGGTCACTTTTGCTACCTTTTAAAAAAATTGAAAGTAACATCTGCCTTTTTCCAGTCCATCAGTATTCAGTGATTTCTGGAAGATTTGTGCCTGAGTTCCTGAAATGTCCTCCCTTATTTCCTTAAGGATCCCCAGATGCATCTTATCGGGCCCAAGATTTATTTACCTTAAGCATGCACAGCTTTTCTGTAACCATGTTGGTAGTAATGTGAATAGTGTCACATCTTACCTCTGCAACACCCTCTAGTTCCCTTTCCAGATCAAATAGGTAACCTGTCTCCTTCTTGGTAAAAGCAGGGGCAAAGAACTTAGTTAGCACTTTTCAGCCTGTGCAGTATCAGTTGTCATATCCTCACCCGGCCCCACTTTCAGTGGCCCCACTCCATCCCTCGTTTTCCCTTTCTCTTAATACAACTAAAAAACTTATTATCCTTCACTTCTCTTGCCATACTCAATTCAAAACATTTCTTGCCTATTATGATGCCTTTTTTTTAACACTCTTGGCAGGCCTTTTGCTGTTGAATTCTTCTTAATTCTGAGCTATTTTCCTTCATGACCTTAAATGCCTTTGTTGTCTTCTTTTAAGTTCCTTGGTAGGCCCATTCAACCAGGCAGGATAGACTTTAAGCTTGGTACCTTTGCTTTGCATGGGTACACATTGGTCCATTGCATTCAGAATCACTTCCTTGAGTGCTCCATACCTGGATCCAGTGCAAGAAGCGGTTTAATGACCTAACCAGGTCAGGAAAGGTGAGTACAGCTGCAGATTCAACTACATCCTGTAGTGCGCATCCCCCCCTCTCACGCCTCGTTGAATAAGTGGTGCTAGGATTGCCATGTGTGTGCAATCGATGCTATCCTGTACACGTGGGAAGCCACCCAGAGACACGGATCCAAGTGCCCGCTCATTCTGGCTATTGTCAACACAGGGAAAGTTTACATAGTTTACAGAGCACTTTGCCTCTGAGTCAGAAGATTGTGGGTCTCAAGTTCCACACCAGAAACTTGAGCACAAGATCTAGGCTGATCCTCCAGTGCAGTACTGAGGGAGAGCTGCACTATCGGAGGTGCCGTCTTTCAGATGAGACGTTAAACTGAGGCCCCGTCTGACCTCTCAGATGGATGTAAAAGACCCCATGGTACTATTTCAAAGAAGAGCAGCAGTGTTCTCCCTGGTGTCTTGGCCAATATTTATCCCTGTGGGACCTTGTTATGTGTAAATTGGCTGCTGTATTTTCTACATTACAACAATGACTACACTTCAAAAGTACTTCATTGGCTGTAAAGTGTTTTGGGATGTCCTGAGGTCGTGAAAAGCCCTATATAAATGCAAGTCTTTTTTTTTAATTACCCTCAGTCTCTCTTCACTCGCACACGGCACAGGTAGTATTTCAGAAAATACTACAATTGAGGTCCTTCCCTTACATTTCCTTCCCAATGCCCTAAAATTAGCATGAAGGACCTCTGGTCTACTTCTACCCATGTTATTCATTCCCACATGGACGACAACAATTGGTTCCTCAACTGTTACATCCAACATTCTGATCAACTCGAGACGTCGCATCCTCGACCCGTGCACCCAGGAGGTGACACATCATTCATTTTTCTGGATCCGGTTTGCACAGAATTTTATCTGTAGACCCATTAATCGAATCCCCTAATACCACAACTTGCCTGCTACTCTTGCTCTTTTTTCCTCCTTCCTTGACAGGCTGCTGAATTACCTCAGTGCATGGCAGATCTTCACCTGTCGCAGCCATCTCTCAAGTCTCCACATCATCTCTTTCCAGAGGAAACTGTTGGAAAGCACCTGCCCTGCTATCCGACCATGACCGCTGGCCCGCTTTCTAACAGAGACCCACTTCAGCCTTGAGTGCATTGACCAGCTTATGGTTGTTGCAGATGAAACCCTCCAGAATCTGAGCCCGGAAGGCAAACATTTCACAACTTCTGCAACACACAACGTATTCCATCCTCGTGCAATATTAAAGTTTTAAGCTTGTTTGAGTTTAAAAAAAACCTTAAAGAGAAATAAAAGATAAAGAAAAGTTCCATTCAATTAAATTTCTTGAATCCCCTTCTCTCTCTTTTGTGTCTTGTTTAATTTCATTCCTCAGTTAATTTACTTAGCACCTCCTTCCTCCTCTGCACCTAATTCCCATTCTCACCAAATTCCCATTTTAGAAGTCCTCACGCTGATCTCAGTACACTCCGTTAGCAGCTTACTCTGCTGTGCTCTCTGCCAAGACATGTTGAACTCTGTCCATAGACGCGACAGTGTGTGAGGACCAGTGGGCGCAGCCTCAACTGCCTGGCACTGGTCCTCCTTTTCCATCTCGAAAAAGCTCACACACATAGGCATTTCCATTGGGGAACCCATTGGTGGCGCTAATGGAGTCGTCGGAAAAAAGAGGCAGCAGAGGAGATACCAAAAAAGCTCATGAAAGCCTCAGTGGAAGCAGAAAGAGAAACAAAAAGATTAAGAAAATTGGTGCACAAATGGTTGTAAAACTGTTCATTTAATCTTCGTTCTATACCCTTTAAATGAACTTCTGGCTGCAGTTGATCCCCCAGCAACCCTGGACACCCACTATATTTAGATGTAATTTGCACCTGGTGATATGTCAGTGGAATGTCAGGAAGATGACAGAGGTGGCATTACGACATCACTCCCGCAACATATGAATATTATGAAGATCTTGCCTATTTCAAGCAACATATAAATGGGGCAGTGACAGGGCGTTATGGATTTCTTCCCCTTATTCTGGTCAGTTATACCTCCTGATCTAGTGCACACACGGTGGAACAGGCAAGAAAATCCTAGTGTTTTTAAATGCAATTAAAAAAGATATACCCCTCGGTTTTCCACTTCTGTGAAATTGGGATATATCTCTGTCTGCTAGAGATGGGGGCCCCCAGTCCTGGATAGTCCTCCAGCATCACGGTCAATTGAGTATTGGAGATGGGCACCGTGGCATCTGCCAGGGAGTTCTGCCAAAACGGGCTGAGTTTTGGTGCGGCAGGCCCAATAATTCTTGGAGAGGTAGGAGAGGAGATTTACTAGAATGAAGGGTTTCAGTTATATGGGGAGACTGGAGAATCTGGAATTGTTCTACTTAGAGCATGGAAGGTTAAGGGGAGATTTAATAAAGATGTTCAAAATTATGAAGGCTTTTGATAGAAAAGTTAGGGAGAAACTGTTTCCATTGGCAGGAGGGTCGGTAACCAAAGGACACAGATTTAAGGTAATTGACAAAAGAACCAGAAGGGATGAGAAGAATTTTTTTTATTTAGCTAGTTGTTATGATCTGGAATGCACTGCTTGATGGGGTGGTGGAAGCAGATTCAATCGTAACTTTCAAAAGTGAATTGGATATATGCTTGAAAAGGAAATATTTGCAGCGCTATGGGGAGAGAGCAGTGGAGTGGGACTAACTGTATAACTTTTTCAAAGAGCCGGCACAGGCCTGATGGGCCAAATGGTCTCCTTTTGTGCTGTATGATTCAATGATTCTATAAACAGTCATCCTTTTCATCCAGTGTTAAAATAACGCAGTTAGAGGATGTATTTCCCTCATTTTCATGTCGTTTCAATATGTCTGCCCACATATATGGGCAGGTGTACTGAATCGTGTGGGCCTGGGAGTGGGAAATGGTGAAGGGCATCCCTTAGGAATTTTAGTCCCTGCCTAGTCCCAAATCTGCAGGGGATGTGAATGGGAAAGCTAGGCCGTTAATGTTTTAAATGCTGAGCACTACTTGTGTTACCTGCTTGTGACTCAGTGATTATGCCCATATTGTAACTTTGTAAACTGTTAAATTTTCTAGGATTTTACAAGTAACTGTGCCTGATCGATTCATGGCAGAAGATAAGCAAGCTCCCAAACCCACTGAGAAAAAACACTCCTCATGGGGCAGATCCCATCGAAAGTGTGAGAATTTGAAGACTACGTGTGGAGAAAAGTTTGAGGCATAAAATGTCTGGGCCTGACTTCAGGAGGGTGATTTTAACCCCAAAGAATGGGTGGGCAGGGGTCGGGTGGGTCATCAAAATTGTAGATTTTAGCAATGGGACCACCACCCGGCTCTAAATTCCAGGTTTAACCCAGGCATGTTTGGATGTGTGCCGGAAGTCCTGTCCACTATTAATTGCCAGTGGGCAGAGTGTTAACGAGGCAATTTACCGACTTGAGATATTTATGGTAGGTAATTTTTTTGTGGATTCTGAAACCAATTTCACCTTACCTGCACAGGTTTCCCATGGCTTCTCAATCTCGCCAGTGAAAAGGTGAGAAGGGCCGGATCCATGAGGTAAATGCCTTTATTGCACTGCTTGTGGGCTGGAAGGAGCAGGAGTGGTCCTTCCAGGCCCAACAAGCTTACATGTCTCGATTGGACACCTGTGATCGGCCAACACCACCCCCCCCCCCACCATCCGATGTCCGACCCCCCATGATGACTGACTCCCTAATGGCCGAGACCCACCCTCGCAGGGAGATCCCCTCTCCCTACTCCCAGTCCGTGATCTTCTCCATGGCCTCACCCCTACCCATGTCCTCCATGGCATCAGAACCCCCCCACTGATGTCCTCTATGGTATCAGACTCCCCCCCATCACCCAATGTCCTCCATAGCCCATGATCTCCCCCCACTCCCTCCTCTCTGATTCCCAGCTGCATTTCCTCCTGACAGCAACCAACCTGTCAACCTGCGCGGGAAACCCGGAAGCAGAAATAATTACCTTCAATTGAGTTGCGATCGCAGATTCCAATGCACTCAACTCATTTCTGGATTTCCCACTCTAATATCTACCCACCCGTTCAGTTCCCGGCTCCAGGTCAAAACCATGCCCCAAGTGTCAGCTGTGGCTCAGATGTAGCACTATTGACTCTGAGTCAGACAGATCATGGGTTCAAGTCCCACAACCAGGAGATAATGAGTACATAAACATAAGCCAACACTACTGTGTAGTACTGAGGGCATGCTGCGCTGTTGGAGGTGCTGTCTTTTGGATGAGACATTAAACCAAGGCTGCCCTCTCAGGTGGACGTAAAAAAGCCTATGGCACTATTTGAAGAAGAGCAGGGTAGTTCTCCCTTGCGCCTTGGCCAATATTTATCCCTCAACCAACACCTAAAACATTATCTGGTAATTTATTTCATTGCTTTTTGTGGGAGCTTGCTGGGCAAATTGGCTGCTGAGTTTCCTACATTACTACAATGATGTGATTACAACATTTCAAAAGTGCTTAATTGGCTGTAATGTGCTTTGGGACATCCTGAGGTTGTGAAAGGTGCTAAATAAATGTAAGTTTTTCTTTCCTTCTATAACAATATCTGCAAAATGACAACTGATTGACACAATTGAGGGACACCAGGAGATACTGCAACTGAGGCTGACAAAGATTAGAGGGAAAGAAAGCTTCAGTGATGGCAACATCAGAATGGACCTGCAATGTACTAGAAACAAGGTTTGCAATTTTAAAAGCAATTTCTTAGTCCGAAAGGAAACCAGGCACACACACAGAAAAAATAACTAGTGAATTTGAGACCTGCCAGGGCATTATGAAAGATAACAATAGGTAACGATAGGATGTTCTAATCTCACTGGAATTTACAAAAGGTTCCATTGTAGGATTGCTCGCTGCTCCCTGTTATTCAGCTGCTGTTATAGGAACACAAAATATGAAAGAAGAAAAGGCAATATGTCCCAATGAGCCTTCTCCTTTGAAAAGTACGTGCACTGTTTTCACCGTCCCAAAGTAAGTAAATAACCATGAGTAAAATTTCCAAGAAGAGAAAATTCTGAAAATTCTTTTCAACTACTGATGGCAAAATGAATTTTTAAAAATCCAGGATATTAGTTAAACGTTACCATCGACATGGTTCAGCCCCATCATTGCTCGCTTCTGAGAAACACCATTAAAGGCAAATTTTGCAGCATTGTTACACAGTGAAAAGATACTCTGATCCTGAATTGCAAAATGGATAGAAAGGGTTAATTAGTTAGTAACTGAGATTGGTACAGGTGGCCTGGCCTCCTGCTGGGCCATATGTTTGCGTAGTCAGCAGGTTTGCATGGTCTTATCAATGTAGAGTCTTTGATGTGATTCAAGGACTGGTCTGAATGTCTCCATGTTTATGGAAGATCAATATAGGTAACGAGCTTAGCCAAAGTTGAAAGACATTCCAGGTTGGGAGATAAGGAACAGAAGGGACAGGGAAGAACATTCCAAGTTGGAAGGTGAGGAAGTATCCCCTTTGATGTCTAACAGCAGCATGATCAGCACATGGACGATTTATGATTGGCCGGAAATAATGTAACCTCGCATGGCAACCTGTGCCCAGCTTATGATTGGTGTTGACCCTTGTTAAGTATGTTCCAACCCTATTGATTTGTATAAAAACGTGTGGATTTCTGTATGTTTTTGTTCTTGCTCTGCCAGCATAGAGGGACTCTATCAGGAGTCCAAATCAATGCTGCAGACTAAGAACCCTGCTATTAAAGTTGTGTTGAACTTTAAAATGTATTCGACTTCAGTTATTACTGAACCAGACTGAGGGGAAAGAATCCGGTTCGTCATTAACAGGATGATTCACATTCCCTCAATATTCTGATCAATTACAATTAAAGTAGGACAAGAAGCACAAATATAACAGAAACGATATTCCGATGTGTGCTCTTACATATCATGGGCATGCTCCCCATAATTTCTGTCCATAATAAATGAGCAATGAATATGTCAATCATTTTTCACATAATGGGTAAGAGTTCTTTTCTAATACTTTTACAATTTCACTAGAAATAATGGGCATTGGAAATCTTCTGCTATGTTTACTGTGCTGCTAACACATAGAAACTGTATTAAATTTTCTCCTGCCTCCCATTAATCTTTAAAATGGACTGCCCATGTGAATTTTTATTGCAATGAAAAACTTTCGTTTGACACTTTCTATACAAAAAATGCTCATAATATCGAACTAAGTGTGCAAGAACTACTATTTTTCTTTGATCAAGATGGCAAGATGTCTATGCTAGTGAATTAAATATTTTTCCACTTTTGAAACTCACTGTTAGCATTGTCAGGTCAGGTGTAGATGAATTGGCTGCAAGCAATATGTTCAGCGGAATGATCGTGGAATTGGCACTACTTAAGGACAAAAATGGAAAGAAATAATGTGAGAATGAAGATATTTTGTACTTCCGACAGCAGTGGTTTCAGGAACTCTTGAACTAGGGAGATACCGGTTGAGGCTGCTCAGACGGTTCACATCAGGCTAAGAAAAGCAACGGGGCTAATTGGAGAGAGGCATAGGAGTAGATTTTTATCTGTGGCTCAGTGATAGCACTTTTGCCTCTGAGTCAGAAGGTTGTGGGTTCAAGTACCACTCCAGAGACTTGAGGACATAATCCAGGCTGATAGTTCAGTACAACACGGAGAGAGTGCTGCACTGTCGGAGGAGCTGTCTTTTGGATGAAATGTTAAACCTCCCAAGATCCCACCACACTATTTCGAAGAAGAGCAGGGAAGTTCTCCATGATGGCCTGGCCAATATTTATCCCCCAACCAACATCGCTAAAACAGAATGGGCTATAAATTCGGCTGCGTAGTGCCCGTTTTTTAGGCGCTACACGGCCTCCTAAGGTCCCAAAAGGCCGTCCGGAATGCGTGCGCATACTTCTAGCGTGATGTGCGCTGGACACCATCTTGGTAAAGGTGTTTGCACATATGCAGATAACGAACCCTGGAACCATGTAAAATAAGGAGAATATGCATTAGATCAGTATGCAATACTGATTTAAAGGGATAGATACTATTTTGGCACTCAACGCTCCAGCCAACACACTGTCTTAACTATGAACAGCTGAACAGGTCATAAACAACCTGGAGGACCCCGCTAGCGCTATTTAAAGGGACCATGCAGGATTTACAGGTTAGTTGATGGTTTATTGCTATTGGCTGTTGATGC
Source organism: Heptranchias perlo (assembly GCF_035084215.1). Classification (NCBI taxonomy): domain Eukaryota; kingdom Metazoa; phylum Chordata; class Chondrichthyes; order Hexanchiformes; family Hexanchidae; genus Heptranchias; species Heptranchias perlo. The sequence goes on from NC_090332.1 coordinate 68,437,747, forward strand.
ATTTGTACCTGTTTTTGGAGATCTCCTATATTTGAACACTAGGACTAGGGGACATAGCCTAAAATTTAGAGCCAGGTCTTGCAGTAGTGAAGTTAGGAAACGCTTCTACACGCAGAGGATGGTAGATGTTTGGAACACTCTTCTGCAAATGGCAGTTGATGCTAGGTCAATTGCGAATTTTAAATCTGGGATTGATAGAATTTTGTTAACCAAGCGTATTAAGGGATGGGGGTTAAGGCGGGTATATGGAGTTAGGTCACAGACCAACCATGATCTCATTGAATGGCGGAACAGGCTCGAGGGGCTAAATGCCACTGCCACTTGCTGCCTCCTGTTAAGCGCCACCTTCTCCTGCAAGAAAGTGGGACATGTGTTGGTGAGTGTGCTGCAGGATGTTAAGATGATGTGCCTGTCATGGTTGAATAGCTGCCAGTGTGTCTGACCTGTGAGATGTGGTTCTGCGGCTTGCAACAGTGGTACTGTGTGAGGGTGAGAGGAAGCATCTGATTGGAAGAGTTGAGTGCTGATTGAAATAATTTGTTGGTATGTGGGTGATGGGGGGTGTAGTGCGTGCAGCAGTGGATGTGGCGAGTGGTGCAGTTGGTAGGTGATGCCACTTGACAGTTGACCTCACTCAATTTGACCACTCGTGTCAAAGCATTGAACTTCTTCCTGCACTGCATCCTTGTTCGTGGCGCTATGCACCTGCCATTGACTTCATCCCCTACTGCCTCCCATTGCCTCGGAAGCATATGTCTGGAAGGCCTCTTGCCCCCCTGCGGATATAGGAGCATTATCAGACAAAATTTGATACCGAGCCACATAAAGAGATTGTAGGACAGGTTTGGTCAAAGAGATAGGTTTTGAGAAGCGACTTAACGGAGGAGAGAGAGGTAAAGAGGCGGAGAGGTTTAGGGAAGAAACTCCAGAGCTTAGGGCCTAGGCAGCTGAAGGCATGGTAGAGCAAAGGCAATCAGGGATGCACAAGAGGCCAGAATTGGAGGAACGTTGAGTTCTTGGAGCTTTGTAGGGCTGGAGGAGGTTACAAATAGAGAGGAGCGAGGCCATGGCGAAATTTAAACACAAGGATGTTACTGGACTGCAAGCCAATGTAGATCAGCGAGCACAGGGCACAAATTGGGAGATAGGGAGGAGGGTGAGAACTCTAGAGGCATTAGGCTGTGTAGTGTTCCTTTAGAGGTGTTTGATAGAGTGCTCCTGAATAGGATACAGGAACCTATAGGCGAAAAGCGGCAGAAAGCCATTGTGGATTCAGAAGAGAACATGAATGTGCTAACTGAAAATTGATTGTTGAAAAATGCTGGGAGTATTGGAAGGAATTGTGGGTTTGCTTTGTAGGCTTTTGGAAAACGCGGAGATAATGATACCTGGAAGTTGCTTGAAATCGATAGTAGCTGGACAAATGACATGACTGGTAAAAGAAATCTACAATGCAGCAAAGGCTTATGTGAGGATTGAAGAAAAAATTGTCAAAATCATTTGAAGTGAAGACAAGAGTCCACTAGGGCTGCATTTTATCCAATATTGTCATGTACCATATTTTGAGCAAGAGAATTGAATAAAAGAATGGAAGAAAGAACTTGTATTTATATAGCGTCTTTCACGCCCTCAGGAGCCCCAATACGCTTTGCAGCCAATGAATACTTTTGAAGTGTAGTCACTGTTGAATATAGGATGTCACAACAGTGAGTCAGTGAGAAGAGCTAAAATATGTAGATGATGTTGCATCATGATCACTAAGGACCTGGGTGATGAAGAAAAGAAATGTAGGCTCAATATAATTTTTCCATTATAGCTGTGGTATAAGGAAGGGAACAGAGTAATGAAGAAAGACTGAAGAAAATGGATTGTGATGATGAGGATGTGGAAATGGTTGATAGTATAAATGGGAAGTTCGATGCCAAGAAAGAGGTGAAAGGATTCAATGTCCAAACTGGAAGTGTTTTTCAAAAATGTCTGCTGAGGAAGAGACTGACAACTGACTCACAACATAACCACTGAAGCAAAGGTTGGATTATTTTGGAATGCTCTATTCAAGATGGATGTTGGGAATCAGTTAATAGGATAGAATGACCATAGAATGACCAAAACCAAAAAGGAGTGATCTGACAGACTATGTTACAGTAAGAAGACTATGAAGGACAGGGCATGTATGCCATTTGTCTGAAGGCCTGTACTCTTAGAAAAAGATGGAATGGGTCCCAGCTGGGAAAAGACCACATGGAAGATCAAGGGTGAGGTGGACAGTGTCTAGAAAGACCTACATGGAAGAGTGACAATAAGTAAATAGCCATTGTTGAGTGAGATTGTCAATGCAGGGCTAGAGAAGAGGCAGAGAAGAGGCTGTTATCTCATCAATCTAGACCATCCTTGAACACAGGTCCCAGAAGTGAAGGAATATTCCTTGACTACTGCATTACATGTTAAAAGACATGGACAGAATATAAAAATACAAAGTACGCTGTTGCATAAGAACCACGACTCACTCCAATCAATATTTGAGTGCACATTTGATCCTTTGAGGTCAAACCTAGTTTTTCTCCCCAAAAGATACATATGTGGTTGACCAAACAATACATCCCACACAATCAATGCTGAATACAGGACACAGAAGGAATGCACAATGTACAGAAGATGAGCTACATAATAGTAGCCATGGGGATGAGTGTAAATCCAGGCCTGAAACTGGACTTGGGCAGTTTGGTAGAAGCATACTTTGGCTGGTTCAGATGCAGACAACTTTCTCTTCCCAAAGGCAAAACAGCAGCTCTGCACTGAGCTGGAGCAGGCGATAACAACTTCAGTGGTTCTGATTTGGCCTTTGATCAGGTGGGAGACAATTTGTTCATCTACTGTTTTCTCCAAAGAGAAGAGACAATTCCCATCTTATATTGGACCTGGTGATAAACTTCTACCAAAGATCTCTGTTAACTTCCAGTGCTCGAACAAGGTTTGTTACAATGAGTTTTGGATATGCAAACAAATAAGAAGGCTGTATCTGAAAAGGACATTAGTCTTTGACAAAGCAAAAAAAAACAAGAGCTGTATAATATTCCAGTAAGTTTTGGTCAAGGCTATAATTCTAAAATATAATGTCTTCTTTCAATCCATTTATTTCAACTATACCAATTTCACTACTATAGTGTAATGTTTTGCAATCTATGTTGATGTTTTAATTAACTGTTACAAATAATTTAGTGATACTGATGCTTATACAAACATCATGGTGTAGAAACTCAGTGGCAAAAGCAAACCACCGCGTCACAACTGATGAACAAGAGGACCACACGAAATGGCCCTCTTGCGTCATCAGGACACGACTGGTGTGCAGGCGACGCCAGTCATGGCCCAAGAGGCAGTGCACTGGTCACAGAGGGGATGGAGATCAGCAGACGCTGGCACAGAGCGACTTTGAGTCTGTGGGAGGAGGAGATTGGGAGGGGTGGGTGGCGAGCAGTGGCCGTCAATGGCCCGGATTCCTGCTCCTTCTGGCTCCACATTCAAGTAAGTAAAAATGTTTGATGGCAGCGCCCAGCGGTCCCTTTAAAGACAGCTGGCTTGGTAGGTCTGTGGCTGAGAAAACTGACTGCAGCTTGTACGACGCATGCAGCGGGCACAGAGTGAACAGCTTGAGAGTTTGGTGAGTGTGGGAGTTTAAGGGTTAATATTTTTAAAAATCTAGTGTAAATTGCTATCAACTGTTCAAGTTCAATTTTAAACTTCAAATTTTTAAGCTTCTGTCAGGCTTAAGTAGAGACAAACAAGCAAGCTCTCCTACTGGAGAGCTGCTGTAGTTAGTTAATTGGTTAGCAAGATTAAACTGGTCCCTGAAACAGTAGCAGATCAGGGCCGACTCATCTGAGTCACGAACAGTAGAAATACAGGGGCCTGGGAGTTCAACCGGCACTGAGTGCAGCGGGCACAGAGTGTACTGCTTGAGAGTTTGGTAAGTGTGGGAGTTGGGTGAAGTGGGGGAAGGAGGTGCTGCTTTGCCTTGCTTTTCCTAAGTTTTTCCGCAGAGCGGCGTTGGACCTGAGCAGCAGCAGATTGAGAACGGGGATAAAAGCAGCAGCAGACCAAGGCCCGAGAACGGGGATAAAAGCAGCAGCAGAGCGAGGCCCGAGAGCGGGGATTAAAGCAGCAGCAGACCGAGGCCCGAGAGCGGGGATTAAAGCAGCAGCAGACCTGCAACAAGAGAAAACTGCAGTGTGAAGTCACAGGTGAGGCAGGTAAGTGATTGGTAGTGACTGTGGGCTAAGTTTTAAGTTAACAAAAAGCATATAACTAAATTTTAAAAACTAAACTTAATTTAATTGATCTAATTAAACAAGGTAAATAATTTGATTAATACTAAATTGGTTAATTAAATAAATAAAATAATGGGAGAACAAGAGATATGTTGCTGCTGCAATATGTGGGAGCTTGTGGACATTTTTGACCAGGGTGACTACATCTGCAGTAAGTGTCTGCGGCTTGAGGAACTTCAGCTCCGAGTTGAGGAGCTGGAGTCCGAGCTGCGGACTTTGCGAGAGATCAGGGAGGGAGAAAGCCATCTAGACCTTTTGCTCTAGGAGGCAGCCACACCCCTGAGATTAAATACTTCAGAATTGACACGTGGTCAGGGACAGGAGGGTGTGACTGCGAGTGAGGCAGGTACGGGGATCCAGGAGGTAGTATTGCAGGAGCCTCAGTCCCTGCGCTTGTCCAATAGATTTGAGGTTCTTGCAACCCTTGTGGACAAGTGCGGGGACTGCGGGGAGGACGAGCAAACTGACCACGGCACCGTGGTACAGGAAACCATTCATGTGGGGGGAGTGAAAAGGAAGGTGGCTGTAGTAGGCAACAATATAGTTAGGGGGATAGACACTGATCTCTGCATCCAGGAGCATGAGTCCCGAAGGCTATGTTGCCTACCCAGTGCCAGGGTTAAGGAAATCTCCTCCGGGCTGGAGAAGAACTTGGAGTGGGAGGGGGAGGATCCAGTTGTCGTGGTCCACGTAGGTACCAATGACATAGGTAGGACTAAGAAAAAGGTTCTGCTGAGAGAGATTGAGCAGCTAGGGATTATTACCTGAGCCACGAGCAAATTGGCATAGGGTCAATAGGATCAGGGAGATGAATGTGTGGCTCAAAGATTGGTGTGGGAGAAGTGGGTTTCGATTTGTGGGGCAATGGCACCAGTACTGGGGAAAGCAAGAGCTGATCCGTTGGGACGGACTACATCTGAACCATGCTGGGAGTAGAGTATTTTTTATTCGTTCATGGGATGTAGGCGTCGCTGGAAAGGGCAGCATTTATTGCCCATCCCTAATTGCCCTTGAAAAGGTGGTGGTGAGCCACCTTCTTGAACCGCTGCAGTCCGTGTGGTGAAGGTTCTCCCACAGTGCTGTTAGGTAGGGAGTTCCAAGATTTTGACCTAGCGACGATGAAGGAACAGCTATGTATTTCCAAGTTGGGATGGTGTGTGACTTGGAGGGGAACGTGCAGGTGGTGCTGTTCCCATGTGCCCTTAGGAACATAGGAATATAGGAACAGGAGTAGGCCATTCAGCCCCTCGAGCCTGCTCCGCCATTTGATGAGATCAAGGCTGATCTGTGTTCTAACTCCATATACCTGCCTTTGGCCCATATCCCTTGATACCTTTGGTTGCCAAAAAGCTATCTATCTCAGATTTAAATTCAGCAATTGAGTGAGCATCAATTGCCGTTTGCGGAAGAGAGTTCCAAACCTCTACCACCCTTTGTGTGTGGAAATATTTTCTAATCTCACTCCTGAAAGGTCTGGCTCTAATTTTTAGATTGTGCCCCCTACTCCTAGAATCCCCAACCAGTGGAAATAGTTTCTCTCCATCCACCCTATCTGTTCCCCTTAATATCTTATAAACTTCGATCAGATCACCCCTTAACCTTCCGAACTCGGGAGAATACAACCCCAATTTGTGTAATCTCTCCTCGTAACTTAACCCTTGAAGTCCGGGTATCATTCCAGTAAACCTACGCTGCACTCCCTCCAAGGCCAATATGTCCTTCCGAAGGTGCGGTGACCAGAACTACTCACAGTACTCCAGGTGCGGTCTAACCAGGGTTTTGTATAGCTGCAGCATAACTTCTGCCCCCTTGTACTCTAGTCCTCTAGATATAAAGGCCAACATTCCATTAGCCTTCTTGATTATTTTCTGCACCTGTTCATGACACTTCAATGATCTATGTACCTGAACCCCTAAGTCCCTTTGGACATCCACTGTTTTTAACTTTTTAACATTTAGAAAGTACCCTGTTCTATCCTTTTTTGATCCAAAGTGGATGACCTCACATTTGTCTACATTGAATTCCATTTGCCACAGTTTTGCCCATTCACCTAATCTATCAATATCGCTTTGTAATTTTATGTTTTCATCTACACTGCTTACAATGCCGCCAATCTTTGTGTCATCGGCAAACTTAGATATGAGACTTTCTATGCCTTCATCTAAGTCGTTAATAAATATTGTGAATAATTGAGGCCACAAGACAGATCCCTGTGGGACTCCACCAGTCACATCCTGCCAATGTGAGTATCTTCCCATTATCCCTACTCTCTGTCGCCTTTCGCTCAGCCAACTTCCTAACCAAGTCTGTACTTTTCCCTCGATTCCATGGGCTTCTATCTTAGCTAACAGTCTCTTATGTGGGACCTTATCAAATGCCTTCTGGAAGTCCGTATAAATAACATCCATTGACATTCCGCTGTTCACTACTTTAGTCACCTCTTCAAAAAATTCAATCAGGTTTGTCAGGCACGACCTACCTTTCACAAATCCATGCTGGCTCTCTCTGATTAACTGAAAATTCATGAGATGTTCAGTCACCCTATCCTTAATTATAGACTCCAGCATTTTCCCCACAACAGATATTAGGCTAACTGGTCTATAATTCCCCGGTTTCCCTCTCTCTCCTTTCTTAAAAAGCGGAGTGACGTGCAATTTTCCAATCTAGAGGGACAGTTCCTGAATCAAGAGAACTTTGAAAGATTATAGTCAGGGCATCTGAAATATGCTCACCTACCTCCTTTAAAACCCTGGGATGGAAACCATCTGGTCCTGGGGATTTGTCACTCTTTAGTGCTATTTTTTTCTTCATTATTGGACCTGGTCCTGTGTAATGAGTCAGGATTAATTAATAATGTCCTAGTTAAGGATCCCCTTGGAACGAGCGACCACAACATGGTTGAATTCCATATCCAATTAGAGGGTGAGAAGGTTGATTCTCAAACAAGCGTACTGAGCTTGAATAAAGGAGACTATGATGGTATGAGAGCGGAATTGATTAAAGTGGACTGGGAAAATAGATTAAAGGGTAAGACGGTACATGAGCAGTGGTGTTCATTTAGGGAGTTATTTTACAACTTTCAAAATAAATATATTCCACTGAGGAAAAAAGGGTGTAAAAGAAATGACAGCCATCTGTGGCTAAGTAAAGAAATCAAGGATAGTATCCGACTAAAAACAAGGACATATAAGGTAGCCAAACTTAGTGGGAGGATAGAAGATTGGGAATTCTTCAAAAGACAGCAAAAAGTAACTAAAGGATTGATTAAGAAAGGGAAGTTAGATTATGAAAAGAAATTAGCAAAAAATATAAAAACAGATAGCAAGAGTTTCTATAGTTATATAAAAAGAAAAAGGGTGGCTAAGGCAAACATAGGTCCCTTAGAGGATGAGACCGGGAAATTAATGGTGGGAAACATGGAGATGGCAAAAATGCTGAACAAATATTTTGTTTCAGTCTTTACAGTAGAGGACACTAAGAATATCCCAACACTGGACAAACAGGGGACTCTCGGGGGGGAGGAGCTAAATACGATTAAAATCACTCAGGAGATGGTACTCAGTAAAATAATGGGACTCAAGGCGGATAAATCCCCTGGACCTGATGGCTTCCATCCTAGGGTCTTGAGGGAAGTGGCAGTAGGGATTGTGGATGCTTTGGTGATAGTTTTCCAAAATTCCCTGGACTCAGGAGAGGTCCCGGCAGATTGGAAAACTGCTAATGTAACACCGTTATTTAAAAAGGGTAGTAGGCAGAAGGCTGGAAATTATAGGCCAGTTAGCTTAACATCTGTGGTGGGTAAAATCTTGGAGTCTATTATTAAGGAGACAGTAACGGAACATTTAGATAAGCATAATTTAATAGGACAAAGTCAGCATGGCTTTATGAAGGGGAAGTCATGTCTGACAAATTTGCTTGAGTTCTTCGAGGATATAACGTATAGGGTGGATAAAGGGGAACCAGTGGACATAGTGTATTTAGACTTCCAGCAGGCATTCGACAAGGTGCCACATAAAAGATTATTACTTAAGATAAAAAATCACGGGATTGGGGGTAATATTCTGGCATGGGTGGAGGATTGGTTATCGAACAGGAAGCAGAGAGTTGGGATAAATGGTTCATTTTCGGACTGGCAACCAGTAACCAGTGGTGTTCCACAGGGGTCGGTGCTGGGTCCCCAACTCTTTACAATCTATATTAACGATTTGGAGGAGGGGACCGAGTGCAACATATCAAAATTTGCAGATGATACAAAGATGGGAGGGAAAGTAGAGAGTGAGGAGGACATAAAAAACCTGCAAGGGGATATAGACAGGCTGGGTGAGTGGGCGGAGATTTGGCAGATACAATATAATATTGGAAAATGTGAGGTTATGCACTTTGGCAGGAAAAATCAGAGAGCAAGTTATTTTCTTAATGGCGAGAGACTGGAAAGTACTGCAGTACAAAGGGATCTGGGGGTCCTAGTGCAAGAAAATCAAAAAGTTGGTATGCAGGTGCAGCAGGTGATCAAGAAAGCCAACGGAATGTTGGCTTTTATTGCTAGGGGGATAGAATATAAAAACAAGGAGGTATTGCTGCAGTTATATAAGGTATTGGTGAGACCGCACCTGGAATACTGCATACAGTTTTGGTCTCCATACTTAAGAAAAGACATACTTGCTCTCGAGGCAGTACAAAGAAGGTTCACTCGGTTAATCCCGGGGATGAGGGGGCGGACATATGAGGAGAGGTTGAGTAGATTGGGACTCTACTCATTGGAGTTCAGAAGAATGAGAGGCGATCTTATTGAAACATATAAGATTGTGAAGGGTCTTGATCGGGTGGATGCAGTAAGGATGTTCCCAAAGATGGGTGAAACTAGAACTAGGGGGCATAATCTTAGAATAAGGGGCTGCTCTTTCAAAACTGAGATGAGGAGAAACTTCTTCACTCAGAGGGTGGTCGGTCTGTGGAATTTGCTGCCCCAGGAAGCTGTGGAAGCTACATCATTAGATAAATTTAAAACAGAAATAGACAGTTTCCTAGAAGTAAAGGGAATTAGGGGTTATGGGGAGCGGGCAGGAAATTGGACATGAAGCTGAGTTCGGATCGGTCAATGCCCTGTGGGTGGCGGAGAGGGCCCAGGGGCTATGTGGCCGGGTCCTGCTCCGACTTCTTGTGTTCTTTAGATTTGTGGTTGGGATCAGATCAGCCATGATCTTATTGAATGGCGGAGCAGGCTCGAGGGGCCGATTGGCCTACTCCTGCTCCAATTTCTTATGTTCTTATTGTTGTTTTACTTATGTTAATTTTATTTAGTCCCTGTCTCCGATTCAATATTAGTTTTCTTGGGATTTCCAGCATGCTATCGTCTTTTTCTACTGTAAATACTGACGCAAAGTAATTATTCAACATGTCCGCCATTTCCCCATTGTCAATGACAATATCCCCACTTTCAGTTTTTAAGGGGCCAACACTGCTCCTGACCACCCTCTTTTTCCTAATATAACTATAAAAGTTCTTCGTATTGGTTTTGATGTCCCTTGCAAGTTTCTTTTCATACACTCTTTTTGTAGCTCTTACTATCTGTTTTGTGACCCTTTGTTGATCTTTGTATCTTTCCCATTCGCCAGGATCTGTGCCATTTTTTTGCCTTTTCGTATGCCCTTTCCTTATGTCTTGTACTGTCCCATACCTCTTTAGTTGTCCATGGCTGTTTTTTTTGGCACGTAGAGTTCTTGCCCCTCAGGGGTATAAACCGATTCTGTATCATGTTAAATGTTTCTTTAAACATTTCCCACTGATCATCAGTCATTTTACCCATTAACAGATTTGCCCAGTTTACTGTGGACAGTCTCTGTCTCATCCCATTGAAGTCAGCCTTACCCAAGTCTAGAATCTTAGCAGCTGATTCACTTTTTTCCCTTTCAAACACTACCTTGAACTCGATCATGTTATGATCGCTATTGGATAGATGTTCACGCACAGTTAAGCTGTTAACTAAATCTGGTTCATTACTCATTACTAAATCTAATATAGCTTGCCCCCTTGTTGCCTCTAGGACATACTGCTGTAGAAAACTATCCCGGACACACTCAAGAAATTCACTACCTTTCTAACAGTTGCTAGTCTGCTTTTCCCAATCTATATGAAGGTTAAAGTCCCCCATTAAGACCACTATGCCTTTGTTACACTTGTCTAAACTCTGCATTTATACAATCTAGCACTTCAGAGCTGCTGCCAGGGGTCCTATACACATCTCCCACTATAGTCTTAGATCCTTTCCTATTTCTCAATTCAACCCATAAGGTCTCTGTTGGCTGCTTACCCCTCATTATATCCTCCTTTATCATTGAAGTGATTTCATCTCTAATCACTAAGGCTACTCCTCCCCCTCTTCCATTTTCTCTATCTCTCCTGTAGACCTTATAACCTGGTATATTTAGTTCCCAATCCTGACCATCCTGCAGCCATGTCCTTCTAGGTGGCAGAGATCGCGGGTTTGGGAGGTGCTGTCGAAGAAGCCTTGGTGAGTTGCTGCAGTGCATCCTGTGTATGGTACACACTGCAGCCACGGTGCGCCAGTGTTGAAGGGATTGAATGTTAAGGGTGGTGGATGGGGTGCAAATCAAGTGGGCTGCTTTGTCCTGGATGGTGTCGAGCTTCTTGAGTGCTTTTGCAGCTGCACTCATCCAGGCAAGTGGAGAGTATTCCATCACATTCCTGATTTGTACCTTGTAGATGGTGGAAAGGCTTTGGGGAGTCAGGAGGTGAGTCACTCGCCGCAGAAAACCCAGTCTTTGACCTGCTCTTGTAGCCACAGTATTTATGTGGCTGGTCCAGTTAAGTTTCTGGTCAATGGTGACCCCCAGGATGTTGGGGGATTCTGCGATGGTAATGCCGTTGAATTTCAAGGGGAGGTCGTTAGACTCTCTCTTGTTGGAGATGGTCATTGCCTGGCACTTGTCTGGTGTGCCTGTTACTTGCCACTTATCAGCCCAAGCCTGGATGTTGTCCAAGTCTTGCTGCATGCGGGCACAGACTGCTAGTTCTAGCGAATCGAATAACTAGGGAGGTAGATAGGGCTTTAAACTAAATAAGGTGGGGGGGGGGGATGGACCCCAGTGGAAAGAAATCTGGAATGCTAAAGAGAAAAGACAAAGAAGCAGTGCAGGAAAGTGATTGGGGTAAGGATAACCAAATTGTGTCAGGAAGGGACAGAGCGTACAAACAAAAGACAACAAATAGGGTCCGAGTAAGAAAAAAGGTAATAAGACAAATAGGGCCATAGTGCAAAAAAAATTAAAATGTCTAAAAATGTTAAAAAGACAAATCTAAGGCACTGTATCTGAATGCATGAAGCAATCGAAATAAGGTGGACGAATTAACAGCGCAAATAGATGTAAACGGATATGATATAATAGCAATTACAGAGACATGGCTGCAGGGTGACCAAGGCTGGGAGCTGAGTATCCAAGGGTATTCGATATTTAGGAAGGACTGGCAAAAAGGAAAAGGAGGTGGGGTGGCGTTGTTTGTACAGGATGAAATCAGAGCAATAGTGAGAAAGAATATTGGCTCAGAAAATCAAGATGTCGATTCAGTCTGGGTAGAGTTAGGAAGCACCATGGGGCAGAAAACACTGGTGGGAGTTGTCTATAGGCCTCCAAATAGTAGTGGTAATGTAGGGGATGGGATCAAACAGGAAAATAGAGATGCATGTAACAAGGGTACTACAGTAATCATGGGTGACTTTAATCTGCATATAGACTGGCCAAACCAAATTAGCAATAATACTGTGGAGGATGAATTCCTGGAGTGTGTACGAGATGGTTTTTTAGACCAGTATGTTGAGGAGCCAACCAGGGAACAGGCTATCCTAGATTGGGTATTGTGCAATGAGAAGGGGTTAATTAATAATCTTCTTGTGCAGGGTCCTTTGGGGAAGAGTGACCATAACATGATAGAATTCTTCATTAAGATGGAAAATGAAGTAGTCCAATCCGAAACTAAGGTCCTAAATCTAAACAAAGGAAACTAGGAAGGTATGAGGATTGAGTTGGCTACGATAGGTTGGGAAGCTTCATTAAAAGGCATGACGGTAGATAGGCAATGGCTAACATTTAAGGAACGAATGCACGAATTGGAACAATTATACTTTCCTTTCTGGCGCAAAAACACAAAAGGAAATGTGGCCCAACTATGGCTAACAAAAGAAATTAAGGATAGTATTAGATCCAAAGAGGATCATATAAAATTGCCAGAAAAAGTAGCAAGCCTAAGGATTGGGAGCAGTTTAGAATTCAGCAAAAAAGGACCAAGAGATTGATTAAGAGGGAAAAAATAGAATATGAGAGTAAACTTGCAAGGAACATAAAAGCAGACTGTAAAAGCTTCGACAAGTATGTAAAAAGAAAAAGATTAGTGAAGACAAATGTCGGTCCCTTACAGTCAGAAACGGGAGAATTTATGATGGGGAACAGGGAAATGGCAGAGCAATTAAACAAATACTTTGGTTCTGTCTTCACGGAAGAGGACACAAATAACTTCCCAGAAATGCTAAGGAACCAAGGGACTAGTGAGAAGGAGGAATTAAAGGAAATTAGTATTAGTAAAAAAATAGTGCTGGAGAAATTAATGGGACTGAAAGCCGATAAATCCCCAGGACCTGATAATCTGTATTCCAAAGTACTAAAAGAAGTAGCCATGGAAATAGTGGATGATTTAGTTGTCATCTTCCAAAATTCTATAGATTACGGAACAGTTCCTGCAGATTGGAGGGTGGGAAATGTAACCCCACTATTTAAAAAAGGAGGGAGAGAGAAAACAGGGAACTACAGATCGGTTAGCCTAACATCAGTAGTAGGGAAAATGCTAGAGTCTATTATAAAGGTGATAACAGGACACTTAGAAAATATCAACGGGATTAGACAAAGTCAACGTGGATTTATGAAAGGGAAATCATGTTTGACAAACCTACTGGAGTTTAATGTAGCATTTCCAAGTTTGCTGACGACACAAAACTAGGTTGGATTGTGAGTTGTGAGGAGGATGCAAAGAGGCTTCAAGGCAATTTAGACAAGTTGAGTGAGTGGGCAAATACATGGCAGATGCAGTATAACGTGGATAAATGTGAAGTTATCCACTTTGGAAGGAAAAACAGAAAGGCAGAGTATTATTTAAATGGTGATAGATTGGGGAATGTTGATGTACAAAGGGACCTGGGTGACCTTGTACACCAGTCACTGAAAACAAACATGCAGGTGTAGCAAGCAGTTAGGAAGGCATTTTGGCCTTCATCGCAAGAGGATTTGAGTATAGGAGCAAGGATGTCTTACTGCAGTTATACAGGGCCTTGGTAAGACCATACCTGGAGTATTGTGTGCAGTTTTGGTCTGCTTACCTAAGAAAGGATATACTTGCCATAGAGGGAGTGCAGCAAAGGTTCACCAGACTGATCGCTGGGATGGCAGGACTGTCATATGAGGAGAGATTGGGTCGACTTGGCCTGTATTCACTTGAGTTTAGAAGAATGAGAGGGGATCTCATTGAAACATATAAAATTCTGACAGGGCTGGACAGACTGGATGCAGGGAGGATGTTTCCCCTGGCTGGGGGTTCCAGAATGAGGGGTCACAGTCTCAGATACGCGGTAGGACATTTAGGACTGAGATGAGGAGAAATGTCTTCACTCAGAGGGTGGTGAACCTGTGGAATTCTCTACCACAGAAGGCTGTGGAGGCGAAGTCACTGAATATATTTAAGAAGGAGCTGGATAGATTTCTAGACACGAAAGGCATCAAGGGGTATGGGGAGAGAGCGGGAATATGGTATTGAGATGGAGGATCAGCCATGATCATACTGAATGGCGCAGCAGGCTCGAAGGGCCGAATGGCCTACTCCTGCTCCTATTTTCTATGTTTCTATGTTTCTTCACTGACAGTCAGGCGCCAACCAATTTTGGGAATGGGCCTGAAACAGGCACTAGGCCTCCCGATCTGCATCAGCAATGGGCTGAACGCCTGTTGCAGGTGGGTGACCTGGACGACTAGAGTCCCCTAACTAATATAGCGTGCAGCGCACATCCGGCGTCGAATGAGCGTGAACATGAACAAAAGGCGCTACATGTTCCAATTTCTAGGCCTCTGTATTAGTCGGGCCTAAATAATACTTCCCCAACAATTTTTCCCTTCTTCCCCTGAAGGCAGTGAATCCTTGCTGAAATACAGCTCAATGGGTGGAAGTATCTGGTTACCTCAGGAAATGGTAATTTCTTGGCCATGTGAGCCTAAATGAGTATCAAGTAAGCTACTCGATTGTATGAGCATAACAGCAAAACCCAATTCTATCCTCACCAGGTATCCACGCAGGTGAAGTTTCCAGCAAGTCTCAGAGGGTAGTGCTCTGGAGGGGAATTTTAACCCCCAAGAACGGGTGGGTTGGAGTCAAGTGGGAGGTGAAAACAAGTAGTTTTTTGGGTTGTGACTGCAACTCGGCTCCAATGCATCCATTTCCGGCTTTAACGTGGGTGTGTTTGGATTTTTGCATGGAGCCGAATTGCCAAGTCCTCAATTAGTGCTGGCGGTCAATTCATTAGTGGGGCAATTAAGGTAGTTAAGAGATGTTAAGTAGCGCTTTTTAAATTGATTTTCACTGAGCTTTAAATTTCACGCTTCCAGAACAGCTTTCCTGGGGCTCGTGAATCTCGCCAGGTAAAAGGAGGCGAGAAGGGCCGATTTATCGGTTAAGTGCCTTTATTGCGCTGCTTTTAGGCCAGGAGCAGCAGGAGTGTTTCCTCCAGGCCCAACAGGCTTACCTGTCATGATCAGATCTCGTGATCAGCTGACCCCCCCGGCCCCCCACCCCGATGTCCGAGTCCCAGCCCATGATCGCCGACTTCTCACCTCCCCTCCCCCGCAATCGCGCCTCCCCATCTAACCCCCGAGGACACTGATCTCTCCCCGACCTGCCCCATCCAACCCCCGAGGACAATGATCTCTCCCCGACCTCCCCCATCCAACCCCCGAGGACAATGATCTCTCCCCGACCTCCCCCATCCAACCCTTGAGGACACTGATCTCTCCCTGACCTCCCCCATCCAACCCCTCGAGGACACTGATCTCTCCCTGACCTCCCCCATCCAAACCCTCGAGGTCACTGATCTCTCCCTGACCTCCCCCATCCAAACCCTTGAGGACACTGATCTCTCCCCGACCTCCCCCATCCAAACCCTTGAGGTCACTGATCTCTCCCTGACCTCCCCCATCCAAACCCTTGAGGACACTGATCTCTCCCCGACCTCCCCCATCCAAACCCTCGAGGTCACTGATCTCTCCCTGACCTCCCCCATCCAAACCCTTGAGGACACTGATCTCTCCCCGACCTCCCCCATCCAAACCCTCGAGGACACTGATCTCTCCCTGACCTCCCCCATCCAACCCCCCGAGGGCACTGATCTCTCCCTGACCTCCCCCATCCAACCCCCCGAGGGCACTGATCTCTCCCTGACCTCCCCCATCCAACCCCCCGAGGGCACTGATCTCTCCCTGACCTCCCCCATCCAACCCCCCGAGGGCACTGATCTCTCCCTGACCTCCCCCATCCAACCCCCCGAGGGCACTGATCTCTCCCTGACCTCCCCCATCCAACCCCCGATGCCACTGATCTCTCCCTGACCTCCCCCATCCAACCCCCTGAGGGCACTGATCTCTCCCTGACCTCCCCCATCCAACCCCCGATGCCATTGATCTCTCCCTGACCTCCCCCATCCAACCCTCGAGGACACTGATCTCTCCCTGACCTCCCCCATCCAACCCCCGATGCCATTGATCTCTCCCTGACCTCCCCCATCCAACCCCCCGAGGGCACTGATCTCTCCCTGACCTCCCCCATCCAACCCCCGATGCCACTGATCTCTCCCTGACCTCCCCCATCCAACCCCCGATGCCATTGATCTCTCCCTGACCTCCCCCATCCAACCCCCCGAGGGCACTGATCTCTCCCTGACCTCCCCCATCCAACCCCCGATGCCATTGATCTCTCCCTGACCTCCCCCATCCAACCCTCGAGGACACTGATCTCTCCCTGACCTCCCCCATCCAACCCCCGATGCCATTGATCTCTCCCTGACCTCCCCCATCCAACCCCCCGAGGGCACTGATCTCTCCCTGACCTCCCCCATCCAACCCCCGATGCCATTGATCTCTCCCTGACCTCCCCCATCCAACCCTCGAGGACACTGATCTCTCCCTGACCTCCCCCATCCAACCCCCGAGGGCACTGATCTCTCCCTGACCTCCCCCATCCAACCCCCCGAGGGCACTGATCTCTCCCTGACCTCCCCCATCCAACCCTCGAGGACACTGATCTCTCCCTGACCTCCCCCATCCAACCCCCGATGCCATTGATCTCTCCCTGACCTCCCCCATCCAACCCCCGAGGGTACTGATCTCTCCCCGACCTCCCCCATTCAACCCCTGATGCCATTGATCTTTCCCCGGCTGCTTTCCCACCCGACAGGCTGTCAATCAATGATATCGCAGATTCCGAACCTACAACTTTACTTCTAGGTTTCCCGCGTGAAAATCAACCTCCCTCCCCAATCTGTTCCCAGCTCCGGGTAAAAATGTTTTATTGTGTCATTTGCTCAGAGTCACTGTGGCTAATTGCAATGGCCCCATTACTAACTCGGCACAACCTAGGGATGGAAACATGGGAACTTGCATGTCTGTGTGGCTCAGTTCCATTCCACATAGTGCAGCCATCCAATGAGCCTGAGGAAAATTGGATTTTGTCTCTGTGGCCAGAGGTGGATTTTTTTAAACTTACAATATTTCTGTACTGCTAGGATCAGCCAGGAAGAGGTTAAATTTAAGCTACCTGAGGTTCCTCAGTGGGAGGTAGCGGGGGTCGGGGGGCTCATCGCAGCCCCATCCCAGACATGATGGTGATGCCAACAGCACTGCTTACTTGGAATCATAGAATCGTACAGCACAGAAGGAGGCCATTCAGCCCATTGTGCCTCTTTGAAAGATCTATCCAATTAGTCCCACTACTGCGCTCCTTCCCCATAGCCCTGCAAATTTTTGCTTTTCAAGTATGAATTCAATTCCCTTTTGAAGTTACTATTGAATCTGCTTCCACCACCCTTTCAGGCAGTATATTCCAGATCATCATAATTCGCCGCTTAAAAAAAAATTCTCATCTCCCCTATGGGTCTTTTGCCAATTATCTTAAATTTGTGTCTTCTGGTTACCGACCCTCCCACCAGTGGAAGCAGTTTCTCCCTGTCTACTCTATCAAAACCTTTCATAATTTTGAACACCTTTATTAAACCTCCCCTTAACCTTCTCTGCTCTAAGGAGAACTTACATAAAGTACTGCAGCTGGGAACACTGCGAAAACCCCATGGGTCGATTAGCTGAAGCGGTCACATCAGTGATAAACATTTTAAGCCATCAATAAAAATTGTCTCCTTTGTCTTTGTACAGTATTAGGGAGGTAGCAATCGTGGGTTAATTAATTGTGGGTTCTTAACCAGTATGTTTCCGGTCCAACGAGGAAGGAGACATTGCTGGACTTGGTTCTAGGGAATGAGGCGGGCCAAGTGGAGCAAGTATCAGTGGGGGAGCATTTAGGGAGCAGCGATCATAGTAACATAAGGTTTAGAATAGCTATGGAAAAGGACATGGACCACTTTAAAGTAAAAATACTCTATTGAAGGAGGGCCAATTTCAATGGGATGAGAACAGATCTGGCCCGGGTAAATTGGAATCAAAGATTGGCAGGCAAAACTGTAATTGATCAGTGGACGGCCTTTAAAGAGGAGACAGTTTGGGTACAGTCTAGGCACATTTCCACGAGGCAGAAAGGTAGGGCAACTGAAGCCAGAGCTCCCTGGATGACAAAAGAGATAGTGAGTAAGATGAAATGGACAAAAGGGGCGTATGACAGATGTCAGGTTGATAACACAAGTGAGAACCATGCAGAATATAGAAAGTTCAGAGGGGAAGTGAAAAAGGAAATAAGAGGGGCAAAGAGAATAGACTGGCGGCCAACATTAAAGGGAATCCAAAAGTCTTCTACAAGCATGTAAGCAGTAAACGAGTAGTAAGAGGAGGGGTGGGGCAGATTAGGGACCATAAAGGAGATCTACTCATGGAGGCAAAGGGGATGGCCGAGGTACAAAATGAGTACTTTGCATCTGTCTTTACCAAAGAAGAAGATGTTGCCAGAGTCTCAGTAAAGGAAGATATAGTTGAGATACTGGATGGGCTAAAAATTGATAAAGAAAAGGTACCAGAAAGGCTAGCTGTACTTAAAGTAGATAAGTCACCCGGTCCGGATGGGATGTATCCTAGGTTGCTGAGGGAAGTAAGGGTGGAAATTGCAGAGGTACTGGTCATAATCTTCCAAACAGCCGTAGATATGGGGGTGGTGCCAAAGGACTGGAGAATTGCAAATGTTACACTCTTGTTCAAAAAAGGGTGTAAGGATAAACCCAGAAAACAAAGGCCAGTCAGTTTAACCTCAGTGGTGGGGTAACTTTTATAAATGATAATCCGGGATAGAATTAACAGTCACTTGGACAAATGTGGATTGATTAGGGAAAGCCAGCACAGATTTGTGAAAGGCAAATCATGTTTAACCAACCTGATAGAGTTTTTTGATGAGGTAACAGAGAGGGTAGATGAGGGCAATGCATTGATGTGGTGTATATGGACTTTCAAAAGGCATTTGATAAAGTGCCGCATGGTAGGCTTATCATCAAGATTGCGGCCCATGGAATAAAGGGGGCGGTAGCAACATGGGTACAGAATTGGCTAAGTGACAGGAAACAGAGTAGTGGTGAATGGTTGTTTTTTGGACTAGAGGAAGGCGTACAGTGGTGTTCACCAGGGATCGGGACCACTGCTTTTTTTGATGTATATTAATGACTTAGACTTGGGTGTACAGGGCACAATTTCAAAATTTGCAGATGACACAAAACTTGGAAGGGTAGTAAACAGTGAGGAGGATAGTGATAGACTTCAAGAGGATATAGGCAGGCTGGTGGCATGGGCAGGCACGTGGCAGATGAAATTTAATGCAGAAAAATGCGAAAAGATACATTTCGGTAGGAAGAACAAGGAGAGGCAATATAAACTAGAGGGCACAACTCCAAAAGGGGTACAGGAACAGAGAGATCTGGGGGTACATGTGCACAAAATCATTGAAGGTGGCAGGGCAGGCTGAGAAAGCGGTTAAAAAAGCATTCGGGATCCTGGGCTTTATAAATAGAGGCATAGAGTACAAAAGTATGGAAGTCATGATGAACCTTTATAAAACACTGGTTCGGCCACAACTGGAGTATTGTGTCCAGTTCTGGGCACCGCAATTTAGGAAAGATGTGAAGGCCTTAGAGAGGATGCAGAGAGATTTACTAGAATGATTCCAGGGATGAGGGACTTTAGTTACGTGGATAGACTGGAGAAGCTGTGTTGTTCTCCTTGGAACAGAGACGGTTGCAAGGAGATTTGATAGAGGTATTCAAAATCATAAAGGGTCTAGACAGACCAGATAGGGAGAAACTGTTCCCATTGGCGGAAGCGTCAAGGACCAAAGGACATAGATATAAGGTGATTGGCAAAAGAACCAAAGGTGACATGAGGAAAAGCTTCTTTACATAGCGAGTGGTTAGGATCTGGAATGCACTGCCTGAGGAGGTGGTGGAGGCAGATTAAATCATGGCCTTCAGAAGGGAACTGGATAAGTACTTGGAAGGAAAAAATTTGCAGGACAACGGGGAAAGGGTGGGGGAATGGGACTGGCTGGATTGCTCTTGCGTAGAGCTGGCAGAGGCTCGATGGGCTGAATGGCCTTCTTCCATGCTGTAACCTTTCTATGATTACATCATGAAAGGGATATTGTCTACACACAGGCTAAAAGGAATCAATTCATTGAGAGGGCTATCTCTCGCTCTCTGTCTCTCTTTCTTTGTCTCTGCCTCTCTCTTTATTTCTCTCTCTGCCTCTGTCTTATCTCTGTCTCTCTCCCCCTCTCCCTCCCAGCACAGGGCAATCTGTATTTTCACAGTAGCAACAACAATTTGCATTTTAAAATGTGAGCCCAATGATTAGAGAGCTAGTAAGGTGTGACTTTATTAGTTTTCATTTTCAAGAAGCATAGAAAGTGATTGTTCTTGCTGTGAAACTGTATATCTTTCAAGCATGCAAAATAATCCAGCTGATGGTGAGAAGCTGTGCCTTGGCTGGGGAAAGCGTTGTTTCAGTCCACCTTCTGTAAAGAGAGATGAATTCTCATGGTGGCACATGTCCTGTCTCATTAACTGGTACATGGGTCGAGTGTTCTCCGTTACGATCACTGGGCCATGCTATTGTTTAACTATACAGTTGGCAGAAAATGGTGCACTCTGTATCATAGGGAAGTGAAGTCCACTTACTGCAGTGATCGGTGGGACTGAACCCAAGAGAATAACCAGCGTAAAAACCCAAAAATTGTGACTGCGCCACAAGAGCCATGGCTAGATATTCTTCAGAGCACTATTGCTGCTGAATGAAGGAGTTTTTTTATTGTTCGGCCCCAACTCTTGGAACACCATACTCTGCTGCAAATCTGGCACATTGGATGGGGTGATTGATCTGTTTTGCAGCATGAGCCTTTTTTAGTGTATGTTTATCTTAGCTGTTAATAAAAATAAAGATAATCTTGTAGCATCAGGTGTGATAAGCAACAATTATTTCATTCATCATAACCTCCATGTATACTAGACACCAGCCCTTTAATACACAAATTAATAATTGGTACGGTGACAAGACCTGTCCTGCATTTTTTTACTGTTACATAGTTGACACTTTACACACCTAAACTGGGCCAAGCATTGGAACAATAAATACTGTAGCCCCAAGATTCACTGGAAATGGCGCATGCACCCAATCAGGGCATGTAAATTAACCTGGGATTTTGGAAGGGGTTAGGGACGATATCAGTTAGGGTGTGGATGCTCACCCTAGATTTACCCCCAAAGGCCTTCCCAGGAACATCAGGAGTTTATCTTTTTTATAACAGTGCAATTTACAATGTTGGCATAATAATAGTCGATCGATAGGTTTTGACTTTGTGCGATAGCGTACAATGGGTGATAGCGAATCGGCAGGCCAACTCCAATTTTTATTGCCATTGAAGTCAATTTAAAATTTAATTAGAAAGATCAGCAACACACCAGAGCAAGCAAATGTTTTGTGTTGGATCTTACCCCGCAGCCTACTCCATTTTGCAGCAGACACTCTATCCTGCGTTCGCCTGCATCTGGAAGCAGGCCAGCTCCACAGCCTGGTTTTGGGCACAGCACCCCTCCCATTTGTAGCACACATTCCTCCGCTCCATAATGCTGGTAACGATCATACTGTAAATGGGAGATATTCAGCAATTAAACCACCAGAGCAATTTGTAATTTGATTTAACCAGTAGAGAGAAGCTTATAGCATAAGGATTATAGTTCTACCAACTGATATCTTTGTACATGCAAGTAAGAGTGGATCACTGCACAAATCTCAGATAATGATCCTCTAATGTGCCGCAGCCAAATTTCAACACAACTTGTATTTATACACACCTTTTAGCATCGGAAAAGAAAGATAGAGAAAGAATTTGCATTTATATTGCACCTTTCACAACCTCAGGACTTCCCAAAGCACTCTACAGCCAATGGAGTATTTTTCACGTGTAGTCACTGTTGTAATGTAGGAAACGTGGCAGCCAATTTGTGCAGAACAAAATCCCACAATGGAGCAATGAGATAAATGACCAATTAATGGTGTTGGTTGAGGGATAAATCTTGGTCAGGACACCGGGAGAACTCCCTACTCTTCTTCAAACAGTGCCATGGTTTATTTTGCATCCACTCAAGAGGGCAGATGGGACCTTTGTTTAATGTCTCATCTGAAAGATGGCACCTTCGTCAGTGCAGCACTCCCTCACGGCTGCACTGGAGTGTCAGCCGAGATTATGTGTTCGAGTCTCTGGAGTGGGGACAGATGTCCCGTATCGCTACTACGGAATTGCTAAATGAAAGTTCCTGCTACCTTTGCGCAAATTTGGAATCGATCCACACAATAAGAACATAAGAAATAGGAGCAAGAGTAGGCCATTCGGCCCCTCAAGCCTGCTCCACCATTATATAAGGTTATGGCTGATCTTTGACCTCAACTCCACTTTCCTGCCCAATCCCCATATCCCTTGATTCCCACAGAGCCCAAAAATCTATCGATCTCAGCCTTGAATATACTCAACGACTAAGCATCCACAGCCCTCTGGGGTAGAGAATTCCAAAGATTCACCACCCTCTGTGTGAAGAAATTCCTCCTCATCTCAGTCTTAAATGGCTGATCCCTTATCTTGAGACTATGCCCCCTAGTTCTAGACTCTCCAGCGAGGGGAAACAGCCTCTCAGCATCTAACCTGTCAAGCCCTCTCAGAATCTTATATGTTTCAAGAGATCACCTCTCATTCTTCTAAACTCCAGAGAGTATAGGCCCATTCTACTCAATCTCTCCTCATAGGACGGCCCTCTCATCCCAGGAATCAATCGAGTGAACCTTCGTTGCACCCCCTCTAAGGCAAGTATATCCTTCCTTAGGTAAAGAGACCAAAACTGTACACAGTACTGCAGGTATGGTCTCACCAAAACCCTGTACAATTACAGCAAGACTTCCTTACTCTTGTACTCCAACCCCCTTGCAATAAGGGCCAACATACCATTTGCCTTCCTAATTGCTTGCTATACCTGCATGTTAACTTTCTGTGCTTTATATACAAGGGCACCCAAATCTCTCTGAACACCAACATTTAATAGTTTCTCACCATTTAAAAAATATTTTGTTTTTCTATTCTCCTACCAAAGTGAATAACCTCACATTTTCCCACAGTATACTCTATCTGTCACCTTCTGCCCACTCACTTAACCTGTCTATATTCCTTTGCAGACTCTTGGGACTCTATTATACAATGGTGGTGGGTTGGCAGCGGGGGGGGTGAAGGTGCACGTGGCAAACCCGCATGAACAAAACTTAGCGTTTCCGACGCGATCGTACGTTGATTGATAGTGATTAACGTCCTCTCCAGGTTTCGCGCCCGGCAGCTAGCCTGATTGACAGGCTGGCTGCCATCAGGAGCTGCAATGCGAGGGGGAGGGGGCGAGAAAGAGAGAGAGCGATGCGTCATCCGGCACTGGAACGGAAGACCGGGGGAGGGGACGGGGAAAGATCGTGGGGGGAGAGGGGAAGTTCGGGGGGGGAGAGGGGAAGATCGGCCGGGGAGAGGGGAAGATCGGCCGGGGAGAGGGGAAGATCGGGAGGACATCGGGGGAAGATCGAGGGGGGTGAAGAGGGGGACATCGGGGAGGATCAGGGGGATGAAGAGGGGGAACATTGTGGGGGTGAAGGGGGGCGGGGTTGAAGAGGGAGACATCGGTTTCACCAGGCGTGAATCAGAAGCGGTGGGCAAGCTGCCCAGGTAAGTTAAAAATCTTTCTAAGTATTCAATCTGCACTATTACCATTGAACTCTCTGTCCCTTCCTGACACACTCTACTTATTTTTACCCAATCACTACACTGCTCTATGGCCTTGACTTTTCTCTTCAGATTTGTAAATTTACCCTTACCAGAACCCGCCCCCCTTTTTAGTTTAAAGCCCTATCTACTGCCCTAGTTATTTGATTCATCGGGACACTGGTCCCAGCCCGGGTTAAATGGAGCCCGTCCCTCTTTCCCCAGTACTGGTGCCAATGCTCCATGAATCAAAACCCTTCCTCCCACATTACTCTTTCAGCCACGCATTTAACTCTCTGATCTGTTTGTCCCTACGCTAATTTGCGCGTGGCTCAGATAATAATCCAGAGATTATTACCTTTGAAGGTCTGCTTATTAATATGGAAGGATGCAAAATAAATCCCAAATAGAAGAGCAGAATTGGCTCTTGTCCAGTGGACACCCTCCTGCTTTGATGTGAGAATAAACTGCTCAATAAATCAAAGCCAAAGTTCAAGATAAAAATTGAAACAAATGCACCAGATCAATAACTGGCGTAAGACCAGGTCTACTATAAGCATGGGGTTTGTTGGTGGCTGGCAAGGGGACTTTTTGAGATTGACAATGAGCATTAAATGGGACTTGTGTGGCACACCTTTGAGCGCATGAAGATAAAAATCTTGCGTGATTTAGGGGCGTGCAGATTCACCAATTTTCTCTGGTGATTGGTCACCGCCTTCAAAGAGCTGTCAGCTGTGAAAAAAACATTTCCAGACTGTGAAGCTGCTGAGTTGAAAATTTGGCCCCTGGTGTTGCTCCTTTCAACAAATAAAAATGAAGAGGGGAGGGTTTTACATTTAAACAAGTATCAGGCCCAATATCAGATACGCCTCGGACCGACCCGTTCCAGCTCAGGGATTGTTCCCTGTGCGCAGTTCACATTGGCAGCCCAGCATGAACCAATTTCTAGGCCGCAGATTTTGTGATTTATTCAGTCATGTATTTGACAGCTAGTTGTTTTCGAATATGGCCTTCATTCACATGCTGGATGGGAAATGCACACAGTGCACTGCACTTTTAATAGAAATGCACCTTCTTTGTATGCGTTCCAGGAAACACATAGGACCCAAAATTCATCTTTTAAAGAAAAACAGAAGAATGACCATTTTTCTCCAATAATTAATGACTTACCAGAAAATTGCCAATCAGGTAGCTTTGAAATATGGGATTTTTGAGAAGCTGGATTTATTACGAGGCCATTAATTACAGAGAAAAATGGAGATCGATAGGCATGAACGCCCTCCTTTAATGAAAATCCTTCGGTTTTACAAGAAAGGAGGAAGTCCACACTGATTGTTTTCTTGACTCCCTGGGATCGATATTCACTGCCTTCGGCTGGCGAAAACCTCAAAATGGGGTCGGTAGCCTTACTATCCCGAGAACACTGATATTGCAGCCGGCTCCATTTTGAAAGGGGCCTACCGCTGGGCGTCGAAAGCACCCACCTGTTTCAGGCAATAGGCCCCCTTTTAATATGGAAATTGGGATCCTATGATGTAAATAGGACCCCTATTGCCATTCTAGATGGGAGCTGGTCGGAGTCTGCTCCGTGCACACTCCGATAAGTCCCATGGGTGGTGGAACCGTAGAGGCCCTGCCAGAGGTAAGTGTCGAGTTATTTTTGTGGGCCCTGGAGAAGCACTCCACAAAATTAAACTGGACCACTGTCACCCTGGGAGCCCCCCTCCGTGATTACCAACCCCCTCCCCAACCTAACTTGCTGTTGACTGCCCCAGCCCAATCTTGAGGCTTCAATCTGGTGAGCTGCATTGGGACACCTGTTTGGAGCCCTGCAGCTTGCCTGCCAAATTTAAATGATGTGGAGATGCCGGTGATGGACTGGGGTTGACAATTGTAAACAATTTTACAACACCAAGTTATAGTCCAACGATTTTATTTGAAATTTACAAGCTTTCGGAGGCTTCCTCCTTCCTCAGGTAAATTACCTGAGGAAGGAGGAAGCCTCCGAAAGCTTGTAAATTTCAAATAAAATCGTTGGACTATAACTTGGTGTTGTAAAATTGTTTACAAAAATTTTAATGAGGCAGGGGCTTCAAAATTGTGGGGGCCTCCGCCCCCAGAATGGGTGGCCAACCAACACCGGCCAGTTACCCAAAAATCACAATCGTCACCCCCCCGCCGTATGATATCAAAACTACCCATATAATATTTACTGACTGAACATTTAACCTTTACTACTAATACAAGCGTGAGGCCTTATTCCAAAGTCAGTAACACAGCATGTCCTAGTTTCAGAATTCATGGCCTTGTGTTCTGTAATATTTGTCCCACTCGCCAAGGCTTCTTCGACAGCACCTCCAAATCCCATGACCTCCACCACCTAGAAGGACAAGGGCAGCAGGCACATGGGAACAACACCTCCTGCACGTTCCCCTCCAAGTCACACACCATCCCGACTTGGAAATATATCGCCGTTCCTTCATCGTCGCTGGGTCAAAATCCTGGAACTCCCTTCCTAACAGCACTGTGAGAGAACCTTCACCACCCCAACTGCAGTGGTTCAAGAAGGCGGTTCACCCAAAGCAAGTATTTTGCCACTGGCGCACATCACTGAAATGAAACAGCGAAGATTAACCCTTTTGAGTACTGAATGTCTTTTGGAACTTGCACGTTTGTTACCTGCCAAGGACACCTTCTCAAGGGCAATTCGGGATGGGCAATAAATGCTGGCCTTGCTAGCGATGCCCACATCCCATGAATGAATAAAAAAAACTCTCTAAATTTGCATTTTGCGTAGCTCATTAGCCTATTTGTTAAGCTACCTATCATGTCATGTACACCATCCACCTGTTTCTTGGTGACACCGCAGCTTCTTTGTTGGTCTTGAACTTGAGTATCTAATCACAGGTCTTAGGTCAATATCATTCAGCCTAGCAGTCTCCCAATCTAATTTCTATAGTATACACATATCGATCCAAAGGTTTTGATTTGTACTACCAATGTCAGGCGACATGTTACTGTCAATCTATCAAGTGAAGTCAGCCATATATATAAGATGTCAGCACATTATTAGGTACCATTGCTTTAACTGCTTTGCTTGACTGGGCCATATTTCCTTGAATTCGGCCTGATGGGTATATTCTTAATTTCCCCAATCACATTTTGCACTAGTTATATTCGGATGTCATTATGTGACCTGTTCATGTGCTTCCTCCTACTTATAATTAGTTGTTTGATGTGTTTTTCTCAGCAGAGGAGATTAAACAAATGGATTCAGTCATGTTTTAAAGCAGGACAGATGGGAATATGGTTACAGAAAATACTTTTAAAATTCAGAATGATTTTGAGGGATGGCTAGTAGCTGTTATGGGTATTCTAAAACAGAACCTTCATCATTATTAACATCCTGTTCCCTGCGGATGACTAGCTCCATTGTTTTGGTTTTGTTTCATATTAGTTAAGTCCGAATAGGTAATACTTATTGAACCACTCCACTGGATTCAGCTGTTTAACGCCCCATTTCGAACTCCACGCCAATTACCACTATGTTGGATAACCACAACACTTCCTTCAAATTTCCCATACATTGTATCAGGTTATTGTTATAAAAAACAAAATAATACTTTTACTTTTCATAGAGGGGTAGGTTTATTGTTACATAGCATTTGGAGGGGGTGAAAACCAATTTCATTAAAGCTCATGATGATTGCTTTCTGACAGCAGTATAGATGGGGGCATGACTGGTATTTGTGTGTGTTTGAGAGAGAACCAAGTCTATCAGAAAAAAATATATATTAGCAATGAGTTCTGAAAGAAGTTTGCAGGGAGGTTCTGAATAAAAGCCCTAAATTTAATACTTGTTTATTTAAACATAATCTTTTCACAGCACTAAGTCCTGTTGCAGATAAATTTAGCTAAGAAGGAAAGATGCAAGTTAGTTTAATCTTTTCTTAAGTTTTATATTTCTTGGCCTTCACTATATAAAAACCTGCACAGGTGGAACAGAGTGCTATCTGATATTCAGGTAAAGAGCTGCTTGCTCTCTGTCAGACATGCACAAGTGCATTTATTTATGCAACTGTAGTATCTGATAGGAATAAAGTTGTTTATTTATTTATCTATCGGCAGTGGGCAGGGAAAACACTTTATTTTTTGTCCAGGGTCTAATCAAAAAACACTTATTCTATCATCTCTGAGATCTTGTACAAATTATTTTCTCTGTTCTTTCAGTGAGGATGAATACTCTTCTCCAATCCCATACTTCAGCATCCCTCCTTGCAATAGTATTACCTCCGATTCATTCTTAGGAGCAACATCACAAGAGCTCAGCTAGTGTAAAAGATCATCAGCTACTCCCATATAGTAGCAGATTTCTGATACATAGACAAAGAACAGTAATACTTGATTACAGGTTTATAGGTTAATCAGAACATTTTGTCCACAAAACTTTGTCCTAGACACTTCAGATCTCCTTCTTTGGACTTCTAATCGTAAAAGTCCAGAAGATAAGAAAAGGGATTGTAATGAAGGGAATTAGTAAAATTGATGCACAGGGGCACTTTAAGATAAAAGCAAAGAATCATCATCGGACATAATTATAAGCAAAAAGCAAAGAATCATCATTGGACATAAGTATAAGCTGTAGAACTTGAGCCAAAAAACTTAAATCAAATAACTTCTTAAAACTCATTTTGTAAAGTTTGAGGCAAGAGTATGAGAAAGATGGAAAATGGTCAGATTGGGTGAGTTTAGTAATCTCATCAGTTCTTTTCTAAAACCGTTATGTTTTCAGGTGAGAGACTCAAATCCTCTAGTTAAGAAACTTGAGAAAACCGAGGACCCAACTGATTTTGCTCTGCAAAATCTCACACAAACACCAGATTATTACTAGCAATTTTCACATCAGAAAAATTAAACATCTGAGTTTGAATCTTATTTCCAAAACACTTTTCATTTAATACTTGGTTAGAAACAGTGATGCTGATCAGACAGCTCCTTCTGCATCTTTCCAGGGCAGCACACAAGTAATGGTTTTATTTTCCATCATTTGTTACTTTTAGTGAAAAATGGACGCAAATATAGAGTGTGGAAAATATACCCCATCCCAATAAAGCAGAATCCAGGAGTAAAGCAGAATTCATGAATAAAGATATCTGGGCAATGGAGAATTTTTTTTGTGTAACACTTCTCCAAAAGGTACAGAAACAAAAGGCTTATAATATTTTCCCCTCTAAAGCGCACACGCACACACATGCTTGTAAGTTCTTCTTAAGATGTCCACCATCATCTAGACAATTAGGCATAATTATCAAATTGATCATTTTTCCTATATAAATTGATATTTTTTCCTCTTCTGTTCTGTGCTGAGCAGCATATGAGGCAATCCATTTCCTCCACTGCTTTGCATCCAGCAAATCGTGCTCTGGATTGTTTCCATAACTAAGTCCCTTTTTATGTGAACAGATCATTAGCTCGCCTCACAACTCCCTACCAGGAGAACCAGCTAGATGCAATGGGTGGGGGTCGGGACTCCACTCCCATCAGACATGAGCATCGCGCTGGATGTCAACCCAATATTCAGAAGCCAGATTTCTTGTCTCCACTCGCCAGGGCTGTCTGGAGTCGGACTCGAACCCATAACCTCCTAACACAGAGGTGGAAATGCTACCACTGAGTCAAGGCTCACTCCCCCTGTGAAATAACGACTAATTTAAAATTAGGTTGTGGAGGTGATTATCTCGATTCAGTCATTAAAAAAGAAAATTAAGTTAAAATCAATTACCATAGCATAAATGAAATCCCTTACTTGCCTTGGATTCTGTGTGGAATTGTTTGATATATGATGCCTACCATAAATCTGTGTACTAAATCACTTTACTAATTGTGACATTATTCCTTCTATAAGATGCAAGTAGCTATCAATAAACTTGCTGCTGCAGACAATATTTTATAAGCAAAAATCTCCACCCCTGTTCAGATCACATGTTCCAGCCTTACGTGGACCAGCTTTACTATCAATATTACATCTGCAACAGATTGCTGAACTCTGACCTCCTCAAGAAAGCTGCAACGTGTACCGTAAAACAAAACGTTATACCCACAGCTTTTCTATGCGGTGGCCAAGTGGTAAAACATTACTTGCATCAGTCGGGAGATAACATCCCAAGGACTACAGGTAATAAAAACTTGTATGATTGTGTGACTACAGCACTTGATTTTAAATTACTATTACTGCTATTCTCCCTTTTCTCTTCCTCTGCCCCTTCCCCAGCTACTTGTTGCCAGGCAACTTCCTTCAACTGCGGCAGAGTTCCGCACAACCCCAGCCAGGCTTCTTTGTGCTAAGCTGACAGGATGCACAAATTTAGTTTTGCAAGCCGGTAATCGTTTTCCCCTCTCCTGAGGTGAAACATTGTGCTATTGAAGTCCAATGGAAAACTGCAGGAAGCCACTCTCAGTAGGGACAAGTAGACTTGTGTGACAAACAGTCCTTCAAATCAAACTGCAACCATCTAGTAGGTACATTGTCTGTGCTAGTGTGCTATTATAAGAAATGCATTCCAGAAATACTGAGTGCAGTTGACCTGAAGGATTGAGAGTGTACAATCACTGAAGTAAAACCTAAAGGCATTATTATGCACTGGAGGTCACTTCTGTAATCTGAGCCACATTATTTTACTTTCATAGTCTGAAAACTGCAGCCAATACTTCATATGCATTTGGAGCTAAGCTGATTTTTAAAACTGAAAGGTGAGCAAAGTCTGAGGGAGATGGAGAACAAAAAGTAGATTGCACATGCCCTATCACTTCAGTGACCATCAATAGAAGGGGGAAACTTGAAACCTGAAGTGTGATATCTTTCACATTGTAGCATCTGATGCTCAGTGTGTTTTCACCAGCTTTGTGCAAGTGACATCAGGTGCCCTGTGACATCAGTTGGCAACAATCGATATTCCATAGTCTACTGACATTGTTCACTGCAGCTTATTATTGGTTTATGTCACAAAGCAGGAATCTGACAGCTATTTTCTTACACATGATAGCTCTTCAGCAATGTCCACACAACATTTCAGAACAGAAATACACATTTTTGTTTTGTGGGACTAGGTGATTCACTGGTCAGCATGTTATTCTTTCAACTCTGGGACTGCTGTTCAAATCTCACAAATGACAAGCTCCTCTTTGCCAGGAGTACAGGTCCTTACTGAGATGAATTTGCACAATCTACGACTGGTTATTACTCCACAGAATAAACCCATTAATTTACGTTGAATTTTGGGCAAATCTCAATCATAAAAAAGGTTTAAAGGGGCTAGTATGGGAAATGGAAAACATCACATGATGCAGTCAGTGTGCTCATCTGAGGCTGCGGTTGAGGTGTTCTTTTCGGACGTAGGACAGGGTGTTTTGCCCCATATCTGGACATGAACTTTTAAACAGCATTAGAGACTCTGGCAGAACACAAAAAACAGGGAATCACATTTTGAGATTTCGACTGCCGATTGTCTTGTCTGCTAGGCACTAACACCATGGTATCATGACAGATGAGGTTAGAGTAAGGCTGCCAACCCTCTAGGATTGTCCTGGAGTCTCCAGGAAGTAAAGATTGATCACCCAGGAGCTCTGAGCAACCCAGGAGAAAAATCATAGTGGCTTTAAAAAGAAATGTGTTTTTTTTTCATTTTCTTTGAACACTTTTGTTTATTAGTTATCAAAATATTGGAGATAGGAAAAAGGGTGGGAGGTCATGTGATGAAACATCCAGGAATACCTCCAACCAGAGCTGACAACCCGAGGTTAGAGTACACTGCCAGTTTGAGCATCCAGCCGTGCCCTTGTCTTGTTTTATCATTGGATTAAAGGCTTATTAGAAAGCAGCTACTTTCATCTGGCCAGTCTTCAAAAATTATGCAGTAATAAATTTACATGAAACTGAAGTTCCACCCACCCCATCCATCCATTTTTTCTGACATTGAATACATTTTTTGGGGAAAAAAATAATGATTCTCAAAGGAACATCAACTTACTATTGAGGCTGTTAATGTGATGTGTCAGTGAATCATCTCTGATCATCATACCATGCTTTGACCATCAGACCACTCCTTCTTTCTAAAGAACGTGCCTTAGATCACTTGATAGAACACAGAAACAATGGATGTTTTCCCAGAGCTAGTCATGTCAACTGGTCACCATAGCTCAAAAAACAAGACGGAGGACAAAGTGGTCAATTTAACACTCATCATAAAAACAACACATTCATCAGCTGTGTAAATGTTGCGATTTTGAACTTAATGATGGACAGATGAGCAGCAAAACAGTACTTGCATACCTTGGTTCCAGTGTGATGTATCGGTTTCCTTTTTTCTAATAGTCAGTACAAAATTGGATGCAAAATTGGTCATACTGTTATTTATGTGTTTGGTAAAAATTACCACAAAAATAATAATGTCATCAGGAATGATGGCATTAAAATAGTGACAGCAGCAATTTCTACGCCAAGCAAGGAAAGAAGTCCACAGGTCATGAAAGCTTTCCTGTGCTCTGGACTCTACAGTAGGTGAAGAACAGGGACGTAGGCAAGGGGAGGGGGCAGTTCAGGGTGTTTAAAACGCTGCCAAAATTTCTATGATTTTTTCATTGGACTACTCCTTCTGTCTAAAGAACATGCCTTAGATCACTTGATAGAACACACAAACAATGGATGTTTTCCCAGAGCTGGTCAGTTCTGCAATTTGACCAATGAAGCTCGATTCGTTGGGCTCGCGCTTCTAAATGTTCACTGGGATGTTGCAGTGAATAGTGGCGAGGTAATCTTTAGACTAGCGACAAATATCCGACCCCCTTAGACTTCTTGCTTTAAAGTTTTTGTCTGACAAGTGTTTTTTCTTTTCATTTGAATAGTTAGATTAATGGAAGTAATTATGTTTCTAATTGAACCTTACTTTGAAATTTCTATTGAAAAATAGACCTTTTGAAGTAGCTTTGTCTGGTATGGCAAGCTCATATCCAACCAACCCCAAGTAAAAAATTCTGCCTACGTCACTGGTGGAGAACAGGCAAAATCTACACCATGATTTTAATTTAATTTAATTTACGATGGAGAATAATTTAATAAATGCCTCCCATAACCCCGGGAAGAGTTTTCTGTCTACATTGCAAATGATTTTCTGCCACTGAAAAAACATCAGTAGTTCTCACAACCCTCCTATACTATGAACTTATTTCCATCAGCTTTAAAGCAATTCTATAGAACCAAAGCCTGCAAATAATTACCCGACGCTCATCCTGAGGTACATTAATGAGCCTCAAATGACAACGAGTTGGAAAAATCTATACCAATTGTCGTAAGAGTGCCCAAAGGTCATCTCCTTTTCCTTAAATGCAATGTTCTAATGAGGCGTGGTGTTTGAACTTCAAGAGCAGTTCAATTCTTAAATAATAACAAGTTTTCACATTAAGGGGGTGATTTTAAACCCCAAGAACGGGTGGGTTGGGGGTGGATGGGAGTTGAAAAAATTTGTTTTTTTTTGGGTCGCAACCGTAAAATTTTCGGACTTTGCATTCCCAGTGGGAAGCCTGTACTTTTATGTGCCGATGTTAAACCCGGAAATAAAGCCGGGTTGTGGATGCGACCCAAAAAACAACTGTTTTCAACTCCCACCCGCCCCCAACCCACCTGTAATTGGGGCTTAAAATCAACCCCTAAGGTTCAATAAAAGACTATTAATGTAGCAAAATACATTTAAGTGTGGGCTAAGCCACACAAGAAATGGGGAGGGATGTGAAAGCAATGATTTGCATGCGAGTGTCAGTTGTCAGCAGTGAGGAATTGAGGTAAGGATATTGTTGTGATAATTGTCTGCAAATAGCTGAGGGACAGGATTGAGAAACCGGAGAGAAGGGTTTCAGGTACTCAGGGGGCTTGGTAATTGCAAAAGACTCACTGATGATAAGGGGCTGACATACAGGAGGGGCAACTGAGATTGGTGGAAGTGGTCAATTAGAGACAGTGCAAAAGGAACGAGGTAGGGGAGAGACAGTGAAAAGAAAGAAGGAAAGACTTGCATTTATATAGAGCCTCTCACGACCTCACAACGTCCCAAAGCGCTTTACAGCCAATGAAGTACTTTTGAAGTATAGTCACTGTTGTAATGTAGGAAATGCGGTAGCCAATTTGCGCACAGCAAGATCCCAGATAATGAACCAGATAATCTGTTTTATTGATGTTGGTTAAGGGATAAATATTGGCTAGGATGCTGGAGGGGGAGGTTGGAGGTGACACTGTTGAGGAAGGCAATGACTGGGCTAAAAGAAAAAAAGGAGGAAAATCATGCAAAAACAGGAAGGTTTTGATGGCAAAACTAGCACGAGAGAACAGGGGTTAGAATTTCTGTGAGGGTTTCCTGGTCTCCTGTCGTAACTTTGGCGGAAGATCAGTGGAAACCCCGGAGAAACAGCACGAATAACTGAAGTAACGGTGGGAGATCGGAAGAATCCCGCGGAAATTCCAGGCACAGAATTCAAGCCCTGATCTACACAGAAAGGGCCAACAAAGTTGCTAGAACACTTAGGTGATAGCAGATTAGGTGGTCAGGTCAAGAGTGGGGGGGGTGGTGGTCAGGGCTGCAAACTCAGGGAGATAGTAGTAGCGGGAGACTCTGACCCCTATATTAGCGGGGAGGCGGGACGGCAGCGGGGGGGGGGGGGGGGGGGCGATTGGACGCATGGGTAACCCGCCCAATAAAATCTGTCCGTTCCCCATGCGATCGCGGATCAATTGGAGACACTTAACATGGCTTCTGGTTTTGCTGTCCGAAAGCTGCGCAGTGGGTGGACTGCGCACCCGCATCACAGGCTGTCAGCTGGAGGAGCTCTATTTAAAGGGGCAGTCCTCCAATGGCTGCTCCTGGAGCAAAAACCCACACATCACAATGGAGCAGCACAGGGGAAAGGCTGCTCCAAGATTTAGTGATGCCTCACTCCAGGTGCTACTGGATGGGGTGAGGAGGAGGAGGGATGTCTTCTACCCGACACACGGGAGTAAGTAGCCTGGCTCTGCCACCAGGAAGGCCTGGCTCGAGGTGGCAGAGGAGGTCACCAGCTGCAGCAACATCTCCCGCACCTGGATCCAGTGCAGGAAGCGCTTCAATGACCTAACTAGGTCAGCCAAAGTGAGTACACTTACTCAGTCTCTTACATTCCATCTTGCACATCACCGCCCCCAGCCCCCAAGTCATTCTGCACTGCCAACACCACTCTATCACATCACTCCCCTCACCCACTCAAAGCTCATCCTCAACTTAACTGCACTTCCTCACCTCCCCATTACTCACCCACCACTACCACTCAACCCAATCCTCATCCAATGTCATGGCTCTGTCTCATACTCACCATCTGATGCATCTCTTTCACGGTCAGCCTCACCCAAACCAATGCATTCATCGGTTGGTCATGTCACCATCACTCACTCACGTGTCCGTACTTTCTCCACTTATAGGAGAATGAAGCCCAGATTGCACTGGAGGGGGCAAGGACTGGAGGGGGGCTGCAACAGATAGTCATCCTCACAGATGTGGAGCAGGAGGTACTGGAGCTGAGCCGTACCCTCGAGTGCCTGTCCATCGGGGACGCCGAGACTGGCACCTAACAAGCGTCTGGTGATAGAACTTTAACATTCAGCACACTCAATATGAATTGATGTTAACAACGCTTGCCATCTTCAGCACCTCAGTATGCTCATTGCAACATGACACATCTGTGATCCTTAATATTGCCTTCTGTTCTCTTACAGGGCCTTCAGTGACCGCTGTGAAGGCAGAGGGCGATTCCTCAGAGGACCTACCAGCCTCTGCGGGTGCACCGTCACATCTGAGCGAGCCATCCACCAGCGCAGATACTCACACCTCAGTGGGTCCCAGTCCACAGTTAGTTGGGTTGGCACCTGGTGAGTTACCACACACACGTGAGCACGAGCAGACACTGGGGAGCTGTGGAGAGTCCGCGTCGGTGGGAGCACTCCTCTCCAGGCTCTGCTCAGCTGGACACAGATGCTGAACCCTGGGGGCCATCCTTTGAAAGAAGAATGATTGAGGGGCAGCAGCTCATTTGCGAGGTGCTGGAACAGGTGCCATGCGCACTCTCCACAATAGCGCAGAGGATGGAGGAGTCCAACTCCTGCATGAGTGGAATGGTGGCACAGGTACGAGAGGAAATCTCTGAGATACTTTCACAGGGACATGAGGGCATCTCTGAGATAGTGTCATGGGTAAGTGCGGGAACGTTTGCGATGGAAGGAAGGCTAGCCTCCATGGAGCTTCAAGCTTAAATAGGCAGGCAGATACACTAGCATTGGCCTTACTAGGCTTCACACATGTCCTCCAATCTGTCATCCAGCAGAGTGGTAGGAGTGGTGTGGGCCTGGCCCAGGGTTGGGATGATGGCTAAAGGGGACATGGAAGTGGGGACGCCACTCAAAGCGCCCCCACATCTCATCCTTTGCCCTCCTCTCAATCAGTACCCGCAATGCTGCCTCGCTCCAGGTGGCCGAGTCTGCCCCTACACAGGTACAGGTGGAGCTGCCTTTGGAGGGGCCCTCATGGGCACCAAAACCCAGAGGGCATAGGCCCAGAGCATCTAATCGGTCAGGGCATGAACAGCAGCAACCTGCCACTACCCCTGCTGCAGCCACAGGTGATGTACCACGCAGAAGTAGCCGGAAGCGAAAGGCAAAGGTTTTGTAAGCACAAAGGGGATGCACAAGTGTTTTTGATGGTTGGTCATGTTTTTTATTTATATTTGCTTTTTGTTAAACTCACATTAAATATTATTATTGTCACCACTACTGCCATGTCTTGGCCATGCTTGACTGGCTTTTGTAATAAGGCCCTTTCATGAGGTTCACCATGAACCCCCACACTTGATGCCACCCATTGGGTCACTCTACAGTGGGCGTATGTGTAGTTGTAGGACTGTTTTGTGCATGGGGGGGGTGGGGTGCTGCCTGTGGCCGCTGCTCTATCCAGATGGTGAGGACTGGACTCTTCACACTGTCCGGTGTTAGGAGAACCGTTCACATATCAGTGATTCCCTGGCATCACGAGCAGCCAGGTGAGCCGCTGTTCTGCCCATGAGTTGCTCCTGCTCCTCCTCCACCTCCTCCTGCTCCTCCTCCTCCTCCGCCTCCTCCTCCTCCTCAATGTGGGTCGCAGATGTGGATGGGGCCTCCTCAAGCGGCACTCCTCTCTGTTGTGCCATGTTGTGCAGGGCACAACACA
This sequence comes from Heptranchias perlo, assembly GCF_035084215.1. Taxonomy (NCBI): domain Eukaryota; kingdom Metazoa; phylum Chordata; class Chondrichthyes; order Hexanchiformes; family Hexanchidae; genus Heptranchias; species Heptranchias perlo. Next base: position 68,474,879 of record NC_090332.1, read on the forward strand.
CGACTATAATGCGTCCCACTCTGTCTGGTGCCTATTGAAGCGCTCCCCCAGAATGATCAAGGCTCCTGAAGCGCATCTTGGGCAGCCCTATAGCATGCTCAATTGTAGACCTGATAGCGATGTGGCTGTCGTTATATCGACGCTGTTGCTTGGTGGTGGGGTCTCTCAGAGGTGTCATGAGCCACGTGTGCAGGGGGTATCCCTTGTCCCCGAGGAGCCAGCCCTTAAGGGTGTTCAGCGTGCGGAAGAGGGGCGGGATGTTGGACTCCCGGAGGATGAAGGAATCGTGGCAGCTGCCAGGGTATCTGGCGCACACGTGGAGGAATCTCTTGCGGTGGTCACCAACGAGCTGAGTGTAGATGGAATGATACCCCTTCCTGTTGATGAACAGTCCTGGCTCGTGTGGAGGTGCTCGTATTGCTATATGGGTGCAATCGATTACACCCTGCACCCGTGGGAAGCCAGCCACAGCGTGGAATCACACTGCCCTCTCTGTCTGGCTGAGGTCTTCCATGGGGAAGTTGACATAGTGCGAGGCCCTGGAAACAAGCCGTCGGTGACCTGTCTTATGTGCACTTGTGTGCAGACGACTGAGAGACCCTGGCGATATCCCCGGTTGCACTCTGGAAGTATCCCGAGGTGAAGAAGTTGAGGGCAGCGGTGACTTTGACAGCGACAGGTAAGGAGGAGATGCTCGGCCCAGCCGGGAGCAGCTCGGCACGCAGGAGGTTGCAGATGTCTGCGACTACCTGGCGACTGAGTCTGAGCCTCTGTTTGCACTGCTCCTCAGGGAGGTCCAGGAAGCTGAGCCTCGGTCTATAGACCCTGTTGCGAGGGTAGTGCCTCCTGCGACGTCGCTCTCTCTGTTGTTGCCCTCTTTGCTCTTGTGCAGGTGCCTGTGGCACAGCACTGTGTTGTGGAGCTCCACATGGCAGAGGTGGATTCTGTGCCTGGCAAGACTGGTGATGTTGCTCGTCCTTGGATGAAGTGGTGAATGCAGCCATGGCGCCACCCCACCCCCCCCCCCCCCGCCCCATCCTGATGGTGTGAGTTTGAGGGGTTCCGCAAAGTAGGTAAATATGTTTGCACAGCAGAGTTTTGGGTGGAAAGTAAAAATTTTGAGTGAAAATACAAAGGTCTTGCAGCTAAAATTTTGTCTGAAGTGACAGAGTGCCCTGCTTCAATAAATGACGTTTTCTCCCCACCTGTCAAATAAGCATTTGCATCTCCCACTGGCTGAAACACGACTGTTGCAACAGGGAGTGTTTCCCACAGCATGGGAAACACGCTGAGGATCCTTCAAAATCGCTCCCCTGCCAAAATGTCTAGTCAATCAAGTATTTCAAGTACCTCAACTATCGGAGAAACTATGCAAATTTTCATCCCGCCGGCTTTAATTGCTGGTTGGACTCCCGCATTCTGGAGGCACGCACGCACCCAGACGCGTCATTGGGGAACCCGGAAGTTGGCGGGTTGGAGCCATGTCTGAACCAGCTCGGCATTTTAGCAATTTTCGGAGCCCCCCCCGCCCCCAACGCACCCTCTCCATCACCCGAAAATGGGCCCCTCTAAGTTTAGATGGCTAATCAGCTGTGTCTAAAGGGCAAGATAAACAGAATGTGGAGCAGCCTACCTGGAGCCAGAGCTGCCCACCTTGAAGGGAGATTGCGGGGGAGCAGATATAGACTGAATGGTAGTAGTCACACAACAGTAAATGAAATAAGGAGAAGCCACGTTAATTTCCTTCAAATATGGGGAAATGGAGGTATTATTCTTGGGGACGCTTACAATGCTAGGGAAGAGGGGTGAGACAGACAAGAATATTGAGAAATTAGCTGGCTAAATGGTGCAAGGCATGTTGGAGTTGTTTTGGCAATAGAAGAGTTGGTACAGGGGTGATGTGCTTCACCTAAACATGACAGGCACAGGGAGGATAGAAATAGCTTTCAAAACCGTTTAAACTAGGTTAAAGAGGGGAGTGCAGCAGGACCCAGACTATGCACAAGATCAGACAGGATAACGGAAGTAATTAGGACACGACTAATTCATTATTACCACGAGCATCATATTACCCAGACAGCAAAAGCAGACAACCAGATAGGGAGGTAAAGGGGGCAGAGACCAAAATTAGATGTATATATATACACAAATTCCACCAGCACTTAAAAATAAAGTGGTGGAACTAGAAGCAGTTGTAGCACTGGTATCTTCAATGTCATAGCATGTAGCGTCATGGATAATCCAGGAAAATGGAAATGAATATAACTTACAAGAGAACAGGGCATTCAGGAAGGATAAGGGCACAGATAAAGTTGAAGCATTGCCTTACATGTCAGAGAGACCTAAATATTAAGGTCACTGAGCCAGCATCACAGAAAAAGTGGTATGAAATTCTCTAGCTAGATATATTCAAAGGAACAGGACAACATTTAGGACTTACGCCAAACCACCAGGCCATACCAGCTCATCACTTTATGATAATATTAGAATAATGAGTAATGAGAGATAAATACAGACAGGGTCTTCAACCAGCCCAACATAACCTGTGAATGTCCAAGTTGGAAAGTCTCTTGAGCTGCTCAGTGTAGTGCACAAATGCTTCCTGACACAGTAGGGCCGATTTTCTGAGTTCGCGCTCCTGGAGGGAAGCCTCTCCAGACGGGCGCACAAATCAGGAAATTGCAGGCACGCTTCCCTTCATTTTTCACCCATTAATTTTTATGGATAGAAAATTGTGGGCAGCAGGCCCATTGTTTTCTGATATGTGCATCTGGCGGGCAAGGTTCCTCATCAGGAAATTACCCCAAGTATGTCAGGCGCCTAAGACAAGAAGCTCTCTTCTGGATTTGGTTCTTGTGAATCACCCAGTTACTATTTAGAGAGTAAATATATCTAAAGCACTAGGTGGTAGTCACTATGGCACCATAATTTTCAATTTTAGTTGGGCAAATTGTACCAGCATGTAACCAAACCTTTGTGCACAACTTCAGGTAAGTAAAATTCAAGGGCATGAGGGTCAAGGTTAGTAACAAAGAATGGGAGCCACCAATCAAGAATAAATCTGCCAAGGATAAAAAGGAATTCTTCAGAAACAATAGGTGGGACATGTTGTGCAAGTTTATACCTAAGTGCAGCAAAGACAAAGTAAACAAAAATATTCAAAAGTGAATCAACGGGAAAATGAAAAAGAACATTGAAAAATAAAGATTTACAAATTTTCTAAGGGTGGCCAATGGACTGAATATAAAATTGTCCAGGAGCAGGTCAAGAAAAAATGGATTATGCTCAACTAGAGATTAGACAAGAGAAAACTGGAAAGGGGGATTCAAAACAAAACGCCCCCAAAAAATTTCCAATACAATTATAACAAGAAACTACTTAGAGAGGAGGTTTAAACTTGAAGGGATCCAAATGGAGTTGAATGTGGAAAATGAACTAGAGATTGTTAACTTGACTAATTCTTCGCGGCATTACCATTGCCGAATCCCCCACCATCAACATTCTGGGGGTCACCATTGACCAGAAACTTAACTGGACCAGCCACATAAGTACAGTGGCTACAAGAGCAGGTCAGAGGATGTGTCTTCTGTGGCAACTGACTCACCTCCTGACTCCCCAAAGCCTTTCCACCATCTACAAAGCACAAATCAGGAGTGTGATGGAATACTCTCCAATTGCTTGGATGAGTGCAGCTCCAACAACACTCAAGAAGCTCGACACCATCCAGGACAAAGTCGCCCGCTTGATTGGCACCCCATCCATCACACTAAACATTCACTCCCTTCACCACCGGCGCACTGTGGCTACAGTGTGTACCATCCACAAGATGCACTGTAGCAACTCGCCAAGGCTTCTTCAACAGCATCTTCCAAACCCGCGATCTCTACCACCTAGAAGGACAAGGGCAGCAGGAATATGGGAACAACACCACCTGCACGTTCCCCTCCAAGTCACACACCATCCCGACTTGGAAAAATATCGTCGTTCCTTCATCGTCAATGGGTCAAAATCCTGGAACTTCCTACCTAACAGCACTGTGGGAGAACCTTCACCACATGGACTGCAGCGGTTCAAGAAGGCGGCTCACCACCACCTTCTCAAGGGTAATTAGGGATGGGCAATAAATGCTGGACTTGCCAGCGACGCCCACATCCCATGAACGAATAAAAAAAAATTTACCAAGAAAAACATTAATAATATACCACTGAACATCAGAGACGATTTTTCTGGGTGGTGCTGTTTCGGGGCAGACTGACTACAGTGCACAGGAAATGAGCTGCACCCTGGAAAATACTGGAATGCCTGGATTTCCTGATGGCCCTCAATGTACTGAAGAGGCCAGACTTCAGGCACTGCTGGAGGTGTTGTATTGGGTGCAGGGGCAGGAAGATCAGTAGCAATTTGGGCCTCAAAGGCATCAGCACTGTTAAAGGGGCATGTGTAGGATTTTGATCTGGACACATTCGGATCACATGTGGTAAGTTTCTAATTTAACTTACTTGTGCCAGAATCTGTGATTTGCACGTCAGTGGTCTTCATGTTAATTTAAAAGTCTGTACCCTGTGAATGAGTTCATGTTGCTGTGCCATGGCTGGGGTGGCAGCAGAACCCCAAGCAGCAGTCTGTGAACCTCCGCTGACTACCTCACAAAGGGGTTAGTGGAGGAACAGGGGAAGGAAGTGTGGGTGTGATACAAACTTTTGGATGAAGGGCACAATCGGAACAGTGTTTTCCTCAATGCTCACTGTCAGCAGGAGGAGAGGGACGTATAGGGCTGATAGGTCTATGAAAAGCACAGGTAAACAATGCTGAATGCCAACTCTGGCTACATTCCTTAGATCTGGGCCAAGGGGAACAGGATCATAATTGGCCCCTGGCCTATTATAAGTATCACTGCTGTATTTCATAAAATAAAAATATTTTCAGACCATTATGTTTGTTTCAGATAACAAGACAAACACCACTGGTTCCAATTTCTCCTTTCCTATATTACTTCCTCCACATTGCTCACTCTCATTCTGCAGCTTTGAATTCAGTGACCGGCAGCAACAAAGGTAACAGAAGCAATTCAGTCTGATTAACATTTTGGAGCAATCTACAATGCTGACAGGCTTCCCAATAATAAAATTGGATAGCACATACTAAATGGAGCTGCTGTTTTTCAATTCATTAAAAAGCAGGCAGCTTCCAATTTGATGTAGTGACAAGGGGAGCAAGGCAGTGGGTTAGAATGACATCCTTTTACTTCTGGGACTCGGGCTCCAATCCAGCGCAGACAGAATGAAAATCCTGTCTCTCGGACAGCTCTTACAGATCCTAAGTGAAACGTGTTTGGGCAGCTTTAACTTTAATTTCCCATCTTTCCCACCGGCGGGTATCAGCAGCAGTTTTACTGCAGTAAACGTTAATGTGAGGCCCGCTAGGAAAAAGCAGTGGGTTAACGGCGGAGTCATATGGGGAGGTGGAAGCCTTGCACCCCACCCCCCACCCCCACTAGCCCACCAATTGGAGGAAATCAAACCCCGCATCTCAAAACATATCGCAATATTTTCTGACCATTATATATGTTGCAAACAGCTGTATTACAAGACGAGCACCACTGGTTCAGATTTCTCCTTTCCTATATTTCTTCCTCCACATTGCTCACTCTCATAATTTTGCCAATAATTAGATACTAATTGGGTAATTCGCTCAAAGAGTTCATTAAGAATAGATGATAGGAAATGGGAAAACAACAATAGTGCAAAGGGGAGTACTATTCTGAGATTGGGTTTACGTGCATTGTTTGGGCAACACATGGAAACCTGTGAACACCATTTATATCGCATTAAAGCAGAAAGGCTTACTATGATTGTAAGTGGATGCATTTAATTTGCAAACATATCTTAAGTACTCCTGCATGTTGGTTGATATTCTAATTCACCTAAACAGACATTTCCATTGAAAATGAAGTGTCAGCCGTAGCTCAGTGATAGTACTTTTGCCTCTAAGCTAGAAGGTGGTGGCTTCAAACCCCACTCCAGGATTTGAGCACATAACTGAGACTGACACTTCAGTACTAAGCGAGTACCGCACTGTCTGAGGTGCTATATTTACGATGAGATATTAAATCGAGACCTTTCAGATAGACGTATAAGATACCCTGGCACTATTCAAAGACGAGTAAGCGATTTCTCCCAGTGTCCCAGCCAACACTTATCCCTGAACCAGCACCATCAAAAACAGATTAAATGGTTGTGGGATCTTGCTGTGCACAAATTGCCTGGTGTATTTGCCTATAAAACAGCAGCGATTATACTTCAAAAGTACCTCATTGGCTTTAAGCACTTTGGAATGTCCTGAAGATGTAAAAAGCGCTATATAAATGCAAGTTCTTTCTTTTAACTGTGTTGTTTTCAGCAATATCTGCCTAATATTTTGTAATGTATTGTAATTTTTCAGATATTTTGGAAGCTTACTAAGGATGCTGAGAAATAAACTAAGCACTATACGGAATCCCAGCAAGCAGGTTAGACAGCATAGATTCAGGAAAGTTTTCTGTTCCATCAAGTACTGCCTTTCAGGCTGTATTTCAGCTTTCGTGAAATGAGGTCCAGTTTGCACTCACAGCAGAACGTCTCCATTCCTAGTCTCTCTGTAGTCTTGTCCAGGTAACATACAATGTGATTATTACACACCCATAACTCTTGTCTGTTTTTGCACACTTCTAAGACCATGCTGGTGGTGAAATATTAACTTGCAGTCAATGGCCAACTTCTACTATATCTCAGAACACAAACTGGTGCAAAAGCTACCTGGTGCAAAACACGGATGGTTGAGAGGATTGTGGAACTGAGGCTGTTTCTACATAGCATATGTTGGCACATGGTATGTTGGCCTTTATTGCAAAGAGGTTGGAGTACAAGAGTAAGGAAGTCTTGCTGCAATTGTACAGGGCTTTGGTGAGACCACTCCTGGGGTACTGTGTACAGTTTTGGTCTCCTTACCGAAGGAAGGATGAACTTGCCTTAGAGGTGGTGCAACGAAGATTCACTAGATTGATTCCGGGGATGAAAGGGCCATCCTATGAGGAAAGATTGAGTAGAATGGGCCTATACTCTCTGGAGTTTAGAAGCATGAGAGGTGATCGCATTGAAACACATAGGGCTCAATTTTAAAAGGGCGGCGGGATGGCAGCGAGGGGATCAAAGGGCGCGCGGCAAATCCGGATAATAAAAACTTCCCTTTCCCCATTCAATTGGTGGCCCTTAACGTGGCTTCAAGGTTTGCCATCCGAAAGCTGCGCAGTGGGCGGACTGCGCACCCGCATGACAGGCTGTCAGCTGGAGACTCTGTATTTAAATGCTCCAATGGCTTTTGCTGGAGCAAAGACCAAAAAGACACAATGGAGCAGCATAGCAACAAGGCTGCTCCAAGATTTAATGATGCCTCACTTCAGGTGCTACTGGCTGGGGTGAGGAGGAGGAGGGAACTGTTTTACCTGGCTGACAGGAGGAAGTGCCCTGCCCCTGCCACCAAGAAGGCCTGTCTCGAGGTGGCAGAGGAGGTCACCAGCAGCAGCAACATCTCCCGCACCTGGGTCCAGTGCAAGAAGCATTTCAATGACTTAACTAGGTCAGCAAAAGTGAGTACACTTACTGATTCTCCTGCATTCCATGTTGCACATCACCCCGCCGCACCCCCCAACTCATTCTGCACTGCCAAGACTACTCCATCACATCACTCCTCACACCCACCTAAGGCTCTTCCTCAACTTACCTGCACTTCCTGAGAAATTACTCACCTCCCCATTTGTCACCCCACCACTACTGCTCACCCCAATCCTGATCCAAGGTGATGTCTCAGTCTCATACTCACTCTCTGATGGATCTTTTTCACGGTCAGCCTTACCCAAAGCAGTCATTCATCTACTGGCTACTTCACCATCACTCACTCACACATCTGTACTTTCTCCCCTTCTAGGAGAAGAAAGCGCAAAATGCACATGAGAGGGCGAGGACTGGAGGGGGGCCACAACAAATAGTGGTCCTCACAGATGCGGAGGAGGAGGCGTTGGAGATCAGCCACACCCTCGAGTGCCTGCTCATCGGAGACACCGAGACTGGCATCCCACAAACGTCTGGTAACACAACTTTAACATTCATCACACACAACATGAAATGATGTTAACAATGATTGGCATGTTGAACACCTCAGTATGGTCATCGCAACATGACACATCTGTGATGATGCTTAATATTGCCTTTTGTTCTTCAACGACTGCAGTGGCAGGAGAGGGCAATTCCACAGAGGAGCTCCCGGCATCTGAGGGTGCACCATCACATCTTAGCAAGCCATCCACCAGCGCAGATACTCACACCTCAGTGGGTCCGAGTAATCAATTAGTTGTGTTGGCACCTGGTGGGTCACCACACACAAGTGAGCACGAGCAGACACTGGTGACAGCGGCAGCTGTGGAGAGTGCGCGTTGGTGGGCGCACTCCTCTCCAGGCTCTGCTCAGCTGGATGCAGATGCTGAACCCTGGGGGCCATCCTTTAAAAGGAGAATGATCAAGGGACAGCAGCACATTTGCGAGGTGCTGAAACAGGTGCCTCGCACACTCTCCACAATAGCGCACTGGATGGAGGAGTCCGACTCCTGCATGTGTGGAATGGTGGCACAGGTACGGGAGGGAATCTCTGAGATAGTGTCACAGGGACGTGAGCAACTGTGAGATAGTGTAGCACGTAACTGCTGAAATGTCTGAGATAGCATCACAGATAACTGCGGAAATGTCTGAGATAGTGTCGCAGGTAAGTGCAGGAATGTTTGCAATGGAGAGAAGGCTAGCCTCCATTGAGCTTCAATCACAGCTCACAAATGAGTCCATTCAGGCCCTGACAACGGTTGTTCGGACTCAGGGTGAACAACATTCTGCTTCCTTAAACAGGCTGACAGATACTTTAGAAGTGGCCTTCCAAGGCATCACATATGTCCTCCAAACTGTTGTCCAGCAGGGTGGTAGGAGTGATATGGGCCTGGCCCAGGAGAGGAATGATGGTGAAAGTGGGAGACCACAGAACATGGAAGTGGGGACGCCACCCAAAGTGCTCCCACGTCTCACCCGTTGGCCCCCTCTCAACCAATGCCCACAATGCTGCCTCCTCTCCAGGTGGCCGAGTCAGCCCCTCCACAGGTGTAGGTGGAGCAGTCATTGGAGGGGCCCGCATGGGCTCCAAAATCCAGAGGGTATAGGCCAAAAGCATCTAAGCAGTCAGGGTATGAACATGAGCAATCTGCCACTACCTCAGTTGCAGCCACAGGGGATGCACCATGTAGAAGCGGTAGGAAGAGAAAGGCGAAGGATTTGTGATCACGAAGGGTATGCACAAAGGTGTCTGACAGACTGTCATGTTTTTCATTTATATTTGCTTTTTGTTAAAATCACATTAAATGTTATCATTCTCACCACTACTGCCACGTCTTGCCCGTTCTCACCACTACTGCCACGTCTTGCCCGTTCTCACCACTACAGCCACGTCTTGCCCATTTTCACCACTACTGCCACGTCTTGCCCAAAGGAAGATATAATTGAGATACTGGACGGGCTAAAAATTGATTAAGAAGAGGTACTTGAAAGGCTAGCTGTACTTAATGTAGATAAGTCACCCGGACCGGATGTTGCTAAGGGAAGTAAGGGTGGAAATTGCGGAGGTACCGGCCATAATCTTCCAAACATCCATAAATACGGGGGTGATACCAGAGGACTGGAAAATTGCAAATGTTATACCTTTGTTCAAAAAAGGGTGTAAAGATAAACCCAGCAACTATAGGCCAGTCAGTTTAACCTCAGTGGTGGGGAAACTTTTAGAAACGATAATCCGGGATAGAATTAACAGTCACTTGGACAAGTGTAGATTGATTAGGGAAAGCCAGCACGGATTTGTTAAAGGCAAATCGTATTTAACTAACCTGATAGAGTTTTTTGATGAGGTAACAGAGAGGATAGATCAGGGCAATGCAGTTGATGTGGTGTATATGGACTTTCAAAAGGCGTTTGATAAAGCGCTGCACGATAGGCTTATAATCAAGATTGCGGCCCATGGAATAAAGGGGGTGGTAGCAACATGGATACTGAATTGTCTAAGGGACAGGAAACAGAGTGTAGTGTTTTCCGGACTGGAGGGAGGTGTACAGTGGTGTTCCCCAGGGGTCGGTACTGGGACCACTGCTTTTCTTGATATATATTAATGACTTGGTCTTGGGTGTACAGGGCACAATTTCAAAATTTGCAGATGACATAAAACTTGGAAGGGTTGTAAACAGTGAGGAGGATAGTGATAGACTTCAAGAGGATATAGACAGGCTGGTGGCATGGGTGGACACATGGCAGATGAAATTTAACGCAGAAAAATGGGAAGTGATACATTTCGGTAGGAAGAATGAGGCGAGGCAATATTAACTAGAGGGCGCAACTCTAAAAAGGGTACAGGAACAGAAAGATCTGGGGGTATATGTGCACAAATCGTTGAAGGTGGCAGGGCAGGCTGAGAAAGCGGTTAAAATAGGATACAGGATCCCTGGCTTTATAAATAGAGGCATAGAGTACAAAAGTATGGAAGTCATGATGAATCTTTATAAAACACTAGTTTGGCCACAACTGGAGCATTGTGTCCAGTTCTGGGCACCGCACTTTAGGAAAGATGTGAAGGCCTTAGAGAGGATGCAGAAGAGATTTACTAAAATGATTCCAGGGATGAGGGACTTTAGTTACGTGGACAGACTGGAGAAGCTGGGGTTGTTCTCCTTGGAACAGAGAAGGTTGTGAGGAGCTTTGATAGAGATATTCAAAATCTTGAAGGGTCTAGACAGAGCAGATCAGGAGAAACTGTTCCCATTGGCGGAAGGGTCGGACCAGAGGACATAGCTATAAGATGATTGGCAAAAGAACCAAAGGTAACATGAGCAAAAACTTTTTCACACAGCGAGTGGTTAGGATCTGGAATGCACTGCCCAAGGGGGTGGTGGAGGCAGATTCAATCATGGCCTTCAAGAGGGAACTGGACAAGTACTTGAAAGAAAAAATTTGCAGGACTACGGGGACAGTGCTGGGGAGTGAGATTAGCTGGATTGCTCTTGCATAGAGCCAGCGTGGACTCGATGGGCCAAATGGCCTCCTTCCATGCTGTAACCTTTCTATGATTCTATGATTCTTGACTGGCTTTTGTGATAGGACCCTTTCATGTGGTTCACCGTGAATGGCGACACTTGATGCCAGCCAGTGGGTCACTTTAGAGTGGATGTATGTGTAGTTGCAGGACTGATTTGTGCAGGGAAGGGGGGAGCTGGTGTTGGGACTGGGTGAGCATGTTCAATTGTAGACCTGGTGGCGACGTGGCTGTCGTTGTATCGATGCTGTTGCTCGGTGATAGAGTTCCTCAGAGGTGTTATGAGCCACTTGTGCAGGGGGTACCCCTTATCCCGAGTAGCCAGCCCTTAAGGGTGTTCGGTGCGCGGAAGAGGCCCGGGATGTTGGATTCCCTCAGAATGAAGAAATTGTGGCAGTAGCCAGGGAATCTGGTGCACACATGAAGGAATCTTTTGCAGTAGTCACTAACGAGCTGAGCGTTGATGGAGTGATAGCCCTTTCTGTTGATGAACAGGCCTGGCTCGTGTGGAGGTGCTCGGATTGCTATATGGGTGCAATCGATTGCACCCTGCACCCGTGGGAAGCTAGCCACTGAGTGGAATCCCACTGCCCTCTCCGTCTGGCTGAGGTCGTCCATGGGGAAGTTGACGTATTACGAGGCACTGCGAAACAAGCCATTGGTGACCTGCCTTACGCACTTGTGTGCAGACTACTGAGAGACCCCGGTGATGTCACCAGTCGCATTGTGAAATAATCCGGAGGCGAAGAAGTTGAGGGCAGTGGTGACTTTAACAGCGACGGGTAATGAGATGTCTCCAGGCCCAGTCGGGGGCAGCTTGGCATGAAGGAGGCTGCAGATGTCTGCGACTATCCGGTGACTGACTCTGAGCCCCCGTATGCACTGCTCCTCAGAGAGGTCCAGGAAGCTGAGCCTCGGTCTGTAGACCCTCTGGTGAGGGTAGTGCCACCTGCGAGGTCGCTCTCTCTGTTGTTCCCCTCTGTGCTCTTGTGCAGGTGCCTGTGGTGTACCACTGTGGAGCTGCAAGTGGTACAAGTGCACGCTGTGCCTGGCGAGGATCGTGATGTTGTCCTCGGATGTAGTGATGAATGCAGCCATCGCGCACCCCCCATCCTGATGGTGTCAGTTTGAAGGGGTCCGAAAAGTTGGTAAATATGTGTAAACAGAAGAATTCTGAGTGGAAACCAAGAATTTTCAGTCTAAACACAAAGATCTCCCAGCCAAAAGTTTGTCTGAGAGAACTGAGTGGCCTGCTGCAATAACTCATCTTTTATCCCCATCTGTCAAACAGGCATTTAAATGTCCAAACGGCTGCCAGCTGAAACACGGCTCTTTCACCATGGAGTGTTTCACACAGCATGGGAAACACGTTGAGGCAGCGTTGAAATCATGCGCCTTCATAGTTAATTGGATTTATGTACATTTCAAGCGCTTTAATTGCCAGCGGGACTTCTGGGTTCGGGAACAGCACGCACACTCAGATGACTCTGGGTCGTGCGTGTTCTTCAACATGTTGGAGCCAGGATTCCTGCCCACTCCAGAAGATCCCGATTTTCTTTGCCTCCCCGCCCCCAATGCACTCGGACTTCAGTTTTAAAATTGAGCCCATAAGATTCTGAGAGGGCTTGACAGGGTAGATGCTGAGCGGCTGTTTCCCCTGGCTGAAGAGTCTAGAACTTGGGGGCACAGTCTTAGGATAAGGGATCAGACATTTAGGACTGAGATGAGGAGGAATTTCTTCACTCAGAGGGTTGTGAATCTTTAGAATTCTCTACCCAGAGGGCTGGGGATGCTCAGTCATGGAATATGTTCAAGAATGAGATCGATAGATTTTTGGACTCTAAGGGAGTCAAGCGACATGGGGATCGGGCGGGAAAGTGGAGTTGAGGTCGAAGATCAGCCATGATCTTATTGAAAGGTGGAGCAGGTTTGAGTGGCCGTATGGCCTACTCCTGCTCCTATTTCTTATGTTCTTATGTTGGTTCTGTAGTGACACAGGTTCAATTCCACCATGGCAATGGAAACCTAGACCAGATATGATACTGGATTCAGACTCACCTAAAAAATTGGTACAACAATGAAAGTGTTTTTGTGCTTAAAGGAGCTAATTACCATAATGTAATTGTGATTTGATATCCAGACCCTGCCAGAAGAACCTGTGTCAATTTAATGTATCGTTTTAGTACTCTTAAAAATGATTTTATTCGTTTGATCTCTCCCATCATTGTAATGCCATCTTGCAATCAGTTCTTCAAGTTATGCCATCTTGCATCAAGTATAACACTGCATTTTTATTTTAAAAACAATTTATAAAGGTTCTAATAATATTGATCTTACAGCTAGAAAATGTTTAACAGTGAGTATATGGAGTAATTCCTTCTGTTTTAAGGGAACATATCTTACCCCACTTTGATCTTGATGATGCCATGTGCAGACAACTCAAAGACATATTTTGATAAACAAAACATTCATCAAACACTTTTTTTTACAAAGGCTGATGGGGGAGAAAGGACAGTACCAGCATTATTTGAAGGGTAGGGGAAGGTGAATTTTCGTTTACAATGAGGCAGTTGGAGGGAGCAAAGGGTACCAGCTTGAATGGAAGGCAGAAGAAGAGATCTGGTTTCAAATGGGTTTGACAGGAAGAAGACAGGTAAGGTGTGAGAAAAAATAAAATCTTTTACCCAGCATGCAACCTCCACCCAAAACTGAGCAACACCCCTTTCAGTGCTGCTGCATTTCAGATTTCCTACTCCCAAGTGACACAGTGTTCCCTGCGCACGTACAAAACATGCATGCTATGCAAATTATCCAGCTCCATGGAATCTGACAACGTTGACCCACCTTGCAAACACTGTGGGTGTGTCCAGGAGAGCAGGCCATTCTTTGGCCCAATCATGGATCAAGCCCCTTACTCCTTCAAAATTTGAATTTCCCCTTCAGGCTTTCATAGACTTACATTTTATTTTCTCCAATATGAATAAAGAAATGTTGAGTATACCTACAGCTTATGTTGGTAGTCTGTGTCCTGCTGCACTTTCAATGTAACTATTCACATGACATAGGCTTATAATCAGGGCCATTCTTGAGTTGCTAACTTTTGGGATATGTGTGAGCCTTTTTGTAGCAGTTGGTCAGCCTCTGCTAGTTTTCTAGGTTGGCATCTATGATTTTATTTAGAAATGATGATATAAATTTACATCAAACTGTATTAAGTAGGTGCAGCATGGTTTGGAGATGGTGGAAGTGAAGAAAGTAGATTACACTGGACTTTCCGATTCCCTGTCTCTCGCTCTCCCTCATGACAGTGGCAATGAGCTACCTATGAAACAGGGGCTGGGTGGGTCCTGACAGCAATTGTTTGTCAAGAATAGTGACCGCTGCTACCTTTGTTTGGTTTCCAGTTAAACCAATCATCCGATAAAACCAGGTAACCTTTGTTCCCACTTTCCTCTCCCCATGAATTTTCCACTCTCCACTTTTCAAAGTCACCTTCATATTAATCCTTTTCAGAGAAGCCAGTCAGAACCATAGCATGCGTCATCTGTGGCTTGCCATACATCAGCCTTTCTACCTTGTCTAAGTTGGTCAGAGAAACTCCAAACAGCAGCTCTCGGTTAAGTATTTTGGGATCATTGATCCCCAGCTTGCTGCAAAATTGTTTCCCTACGTTGCAGCCAAACCAGACTGCCTCTCCATCCTTGATGGAAGCAGCGGCCATTTGCTTTAACACCCCAATTTGCTTGGTTGGCATCTCTGCAATCAAACTCTGATAAGACCAACGTCATTACAATGAACAACTTTTAATAGATAATTGCGCTCCACAGCACCTTCTGTAATGCGTTTTAATCCCTAAAGTAACAAAGCTCCCAGATGTAATTGTTCTAGCACTCACAGGTCGTGCCTAATGTGATTAAAATGTGCCCGATACAATTGCAGCATATGGGCTGCAATAGGAAATCCGGTGAAATGAGATTTCCTCTCAGCGGTCTAGTGAAAAAGTAGGTTGGAGAGGTCCTCAAATTTTGAAAAGATTCATCCACCTGGCAGCTACTTTTCCAGTTCTCATGAGTTGATGACAGCTACAGTTTTCGTTCCACATATGGTGGAATTAGCCATTTGGGTATTTTTCTACAGGTTGACTTCAGGGCATAAAAGCATTTGGATATTTGCAGAGTCAAAGCTTCAGTGGCAGCACGTCCATGCATGAACCTCCCAAACTGCCAGGTGACATGGACCTATACCCACACCCCTACAGTATTGCATGGTAATTTATATAGCGCCTTTAACAAAGTAAAACATCCCAAGGTGCTACACAAGAGCAATATCAGACAAAATTTGATACCGAGCTACATAAGGAGCTATTAGGACAGGTGACCAAATATTAGACGCCATCAAACTAACTCAAACCACTATGGTGACATTCGGGTAAAGATGCAATGGTATCAATGACATCGCTTGTGAACCGCCCAGGGGTTAGATGACAATGCTCCGGGGAACAGAAACCTTTCATTCATCTCAAGCTCTGAGTGAGAGGTACTTTCATTTTGATTTAGAGCTCACTCAATATTTGTCACTGCCGAGGTAATCGAGGCATTTTAAATTAATGAATTAAAACAGAAATCCCTCATCTAATCATTCACCGTCAGATTCCCATCTGCAGCAAGAATAGTTTCAACCATTCGTGGAACCCATCTGCAGCCGGCAAAGAGGGCACGGTGCAGAACTGTGAAGCTAAAAAGCGCTGGTAGATAGCAGATGTACCAATTAATAACCTGTCATGGCTGATGGAAGGAACAGAGCATTTTCCTCAAAGATCCTGCATGTTTTCTCCATTTTGGGTCACCGGGGTTCACAAAGCAAACTCTAGTTCCCTGGGGATATCTCAGAAACTGTCTCATTAGAGGCTCTCCTTTCTGACAGGTTAGAACCACCTACTAGCAATTAACTCACCTGGTCGCTCCCAAGAATTCTGAAGTGATGCATTTCCTTAATCAGTGAGTCTGGGCAGCCACCTGTAAAACAGTGCAAAGGAAAATAAGATTGACAAGTGTAATTTTTTTTCCACAGTGGGAGCTGGTTAACACCAACAGTAATAAAGAACGGAAATTGTGCTCTTTCCTATCTGGTAACCATACCTAGTTAAGCAGGGTGCGATTAGTTACAACTCTGGGGTTTACTGAATTTGTGTCAGATAATGCAATCTAATTGTTTACTTTGTCAGTCTTACTGCAATCCAATATTTTTTTACACTCTGCACATTCAATTAAGGCTGTGGTAATGTTTTTCCAAAATCTATTTTTATTAGTCTCCTAATTGCTTCTATGTCTGCAGTACTTAATAGCCGTTGCTTTCAAATATTAACCGTTTCAGATAATCTAACTGCACAATTGTCATGTGTTCCTCAGGGCAGCCTCCTAGGCCCAACTATCTTCAGTTGCATCAACAATGACCTACCCTCCATCATAAGGTAAGACGTGAGGCTGTTTGCTGATGATTGCTCAGATAATGAAGCAGTCCATGCCTCCATGCAGCAAGATCCGAACAACACCTAGGCTTGGGCTGATAAGTGGCAGGTAACATTCGTACCACACAAGTGCCAGACAATGACCATCTCCAACAAGAGAGAACCAAACCACCTTATTCAATGGCATTACCATCGCTGAGTCTCCTACCAATCAACATCCTAGGGGGTCACCATTAACCAGAAACTGAACTAGACCAGCCACATAAATGCCGTGGCTACTAGAGCAGGTCAGAGGCTGGGTATTCCAAGGCAAGTGGCTCACCTCCTGACTCCCCAGATCCTCTCCACCACCATCAGGAGTGTGATGGAATACTCTCTTTATTTGTCTGGATGGGTGCAATTGCAACAAAATTGAAGTAGCTCAAAGTCATCCAGGACAAAGCAGTCCGATTGGTCGGCACTCATCCTAAACAACCACTCCCTCCACCACCGGCGTACGATGGCTGCGATGTGTTCTGTCTATAGGATGCAATGCAGCAAGGCTTCTTCAACAGCACCTCCCAAACCTGTGACTTCTACCACCTAGAAGGACAAAGGCAGCAGGTGCATGGGACCAACACCATCACCTCCAAGTTCCCCTCCAAGTCCCACACCATCCCAACTTGGAAATCTATCGCCGTTCCTTCATCGTCGCTGGGTCAAAATCCTGGAACTCTTTACCTAACAGCACTGTGGGAGCACCTTCACCACACGGACTGCAGCAGTTCAAGGGCAACTCTCAAAGGCAACTCAGGATGGGAATAAATGCCAGCCTTGCCGGCGACGCCCATATCCCGAGAATGAATTTAAAAAAAGACAGCGCCATTTCGTTTTGACTGTTCTAATTAAAAGAAAAGGTCAATCACCAGTTCATAAATATTGGGCCACGTGACATTGCTCTTGAGAGGTTACATTGATGTGCATCAAATTGCCTGATGTTCACTCAGAACCATAAATCAACAAAAACTGACATTACTTATTTTTCAATTACAATTACTGTAGCAGAAACATTTGATACACTTTAACAAAACATTTGAGTGTTCTGGAAATGCTACTGGCAAAATGCAGCCTACAAAGCATTATGTTGACTAGGAGGTGGAGATTTCTCCCTTAAGAAAAACAGGTGAATGACTCCCCTAGCAAAATTATGGGAGCAAACATCTTGAAATGCGCAATTACATTAGCGGGTTGTTAATTACGAAAGAAAACAGTCATTCTCCCTTTTGTCGTTAAAATAGGAATTTCACCCTATGAAGTGTTGAATACATAGGAACATACGAATGTACGGAACAAGAAAAAACTTTGCTGTCCATCTGGCTAGTTCCAGTGTTTGGGAACTATCATATCCTGTATTTGTCTCCTGTACCCCTCTATCAATTTTTTTTGCCAGGTACTTATCCAACTCTTGATACAATCAGCCCCAATGTTAGCCGTAGCTCAGGCACTTTTGCATCTGAGTCAGAAATTTGTGGTTCAAGTCCCACTCCAGAGACAAAATCTAGGCTGACACTCCAGTGCAGTACTGAGCGAGTGCTGCAGTGTCGGAGGTACTGTCTTTCAGGCGGATGTAAAAGATCCCATGGAACTATTTCAAAGAAGAGCAGGGAAGTTCTCCCTAGTGTCCTGGCCAATATTCATCCCTTAATCAACATCACTAAAAACAGATTATCTAGTCACATTGCTGTTTGTGGGACCTTGCTGTGACCCATTATAATAGTGACTACACTTCAAAAGTACTTCATCAGCTGTAAAGTACTTTGGGACGTCGTGAAAGGCGTCATATAAATGCAAGTCTTTCTTTTATTTGCAGTGCCACTCTTGGCAGTCCATTCCACACATTCACCACCCTTTGTGTAAAGTAGTTCCAGTTGTATCTTGGCGTCGTCGACAGTGCTATCAAGCGGCATTTACTCACCAATCACCTGCTCAGTTTGGGTTCTGCCAGGACCACTCAGCTCCAAACCTCATTACAGCCTTGGTCCAAACATGGACAAAATAGCTGAATTCCAGCAGTGAGGTGAGAGTGACTGCTCTTGACATCAAGGCAGCATTTGCCCAAGTGTGGCACCAAGGAGCCCTAATAAAATTAAAGTCAATGGGAATCAGGGGGAAAACTCTCCAGTGGCTGGAGTCGTACCTAGTACAAAGGAAGACGGTAGTGGTTGTTGGAGGCCAATCATCTCAGCCCCAGGACATTGCTGCAGGAGTTCCTCAGGGCAATGTCCGAGGCCCAAACATCTTCAGCTGCTTCATCAATGAACTTCTCTCCATCATAAGGTCAGAAATGGGGATGTTCGCTGATGATTGCACAGTGTTCAGTTCCATTTGCAACCCCTCAGATAATGAAGCAGTCCGTGCCCGCATGCAGCAAGACCTGGACAACATCCAGGCTTGAGCTGATAAGTGGCAAGTAATATTCGCGCCAGACAAGTGCCAGGCAGTGACCATCTCCAACAAGAGAGAGTATAACCACCTCCCCATGACATTCAATGGCATTAACATCGCCGAATCCCCCACCATCAACATCCTGGGGGTCACCATTGACCAGAAACTTAACTGGACCAGCCACATAAATACTGTGGCTACAAGAGCAGGTCAGAGGCTGGATATTCTGCGGTGAGTGACTCAGCTCCTGACTCCCCAGAGTCTTTCCACCATTTACAAGGCACAAGTCAGGATTGTGATGGAATACTCTCCACTTGCCTGGATGAGTACAGCTCCAAAAACACTCAAGAAGCTTGACACCATCCGGGACAAAGCAGCCCGCTTGATTGGCACGCCATCCATCACCCTAAACATTCACTCCCTTCACCACTGGCGCACCGTGGCTGCAGTGTGTACCATCCATAGGATGCACTGCAGCAACTCACCAAGGCTTCTTCGACAGCACCTCCCAAGCCTGCGACCTCTACCACGTAGAAGGACAAGGGCAGCAGCCACATGGGAACAACACCACCTGCACGTTCCCCTCCAAGTCACACACCATCCCGACTTGGAAATATATCGCCGTTCCTTCATCGTCGCTGGGTCAAAATCCTGGAACTACCTACCTAACAGCATTGTGGAAGAACCTTCATCACATGGACTGCAGCGGTTCAAGAAGGCGGCTCACCACCACCTTCTCAAGGGCAATTTGGGATGGGCAATAAATGCTGGCCTTGCCAGCAACGCCCACATCCCATGAACGAATAAAAAAAATCTTGATGAATGCGCAATTTGTTTTACAAGAAATGTGATACTTAGATCAAGATTTGTATAAGTGCTAATTTCCAGACTTCTGTATTTATTTTACGCTGATAAGGCAACTGTCTGACTCATTTTGTAAGTTACGAGCCACCTCATCAGATTCAATTGCCCTCTTTATTGACTACGAATTTGACCAGCTTGAATTGACTTTGTAAAATTAATTTAAATTATAAACTGCAAGGGTCTCAATATTGAACTCACTTATCACTTCTCCCTGCGGCAACATAACCCCTCTAATATGTACCTGCTGTTTCCTTTCCTTCGGCCAATTTATTATCTTTTTTTAGATTTTACCCTAAATCCCCATGGATTCAAGTTTAGATAGTTTTTTTGTGTGGAACTTTAAATGCGTTTTAGAAAGTCTAGGTACATCATGCAGTAGGCTTCTCACAGTCCACTTGGGATGCCACTTCCTCAAAAAAGTTAAGGAGGCTGGTGGGACAGGATCTGAATACACGTTGGTTGCTGTTGACTATTTTATTGGCATAAAGGTAATCCTGAAGTTCATTCCTGATGATCGATTCCATTATTTTATTAATATTGAGGGCATTAAGGTAAGATCAATGAATCTGTTTTGCTAATCATTTTGAAAATGGGCATCACTATAGCCATCTATCCAAACCTCTCCAGTGTTCATTGACTCCCTCAGAATGAGCATTATGTCTCTTGGCAACTGGGGAAAAATACCATCCATCCCTCGAGCTATATTTATTTTTAGCTTGTCCATTATGTCCATCTCATTTATGTTGAAATCATTAATTTTACATGTATTTTACTGCCTCAGCCCATTTGCTGCTGAAACCCTCAGCCATGCTTTTATTACCTCCAGACTCGACTATTCCAATACTGTCCTGGCTGGCCTCTCATCTTCCACCCTCCGTAAACCTGAGCACATCAAAAACTCTGCTGCCCTTATCCAGACTCGCATCGAGTCCCGCTCACCCAACACCCCTGTTCTTGCTGACCTACATTGGCCTCCAGCAATGCCTCAATTTTAAAATTCTCATCCTTGTGGTTCAAATCCCTCCATGCCTTGCCCCTCCCTATCTCTGTAACCTTCTCCAGCTCTACAACTCTCCGAGAAGTCTGCGT
The DNA here is from genome assembly GCF_035084215.1 of Heptranchias perlo. NCBI lineage: Eukaryota > Metazoa > Chordata > Chondrichthyes > Hexanchiformes > Hexanchidae > Heptranchias > Heptranchias perlo. Next base: position 68,495,871 of record NC_090332.1, read on the forward strand.
TCCTCCAACTCTGGCCTCTTGTGCATTCCCAATTTCCTTCGCCCTCATTGGTGGCCATGCCATCAGCTGTCTAGGCCCTAAACTCTGGAATTCCCTCCCTAATCCTCTCTATCTATCTATCGTCCTTTAAGACACTTCTTAAAACCTACCTCTTTGACCAAGCTTTTGGTCACTTGTCCTAATATCTCCTTATGTGGCTTGGTGTGAAATTTTGTCTGATAAAGCTCCGATGAAGCCCACCTTGGGACGTTTTACTACGTTAAAGGTGCAATGTAAATGCAAGTTGTTGATGGTGGATTATCGCTACTTAGGGAGGGCATGTTGCTCTTGTTTACCCTACGGAATACTTGGCTGAAGTAAACACTTGGGATACAATTCATCTTTTGCTCATGCTCAGTTTCAAACTCGCCCGTATCTTTTATTGTTCTCACCTTTTACTGACTGCCCTACTGTTGTTGTTCTGAAATAATTTCTTCGTGTTATGTTTTAGCATCTGCACCTATGGTTTTTCCCGGGTCTCTCTTTGTCCCCCGACCACCCTTTTAGCATGTCTCTGCATGTTCTTTTATTCATCCTAGTGACATACTGGGCTACAGCATTGCCTATCATTTCTGCACACTTTATCCACCTCTATTTTGTATTCATTGCCATTGTATAGGGCCAGCCATGTTTCGGATAATCTTAATCAAATACTCATCCAGCTCCTTTTTAAGGAAGTTAACCCACATAGTGTTAACTCCACAAGGCTGCATGATAACATGTAAATGTAGATGTTAAGTGGGTGAGGAAAATGGGTTAAAAATGGTGCATTTTACAGGATTAAAATGACAAATTAATTTCTACTTAATTTTATATAAAACTGAAGTGGAACACTCTGAAAGGTCAGTAGCACTATGCTTTTGAGCAAGTACCTTATTCCTAATCACCTTCATAATATGTTGCATTAGCTTGGAAAAGGAAGCACCTCCCACAGAGGTCAAAAGTCCAAGTGACAGCCGAATTAGAATGATTAAATCAGACCCAGCATGGCTAAAGTCAATGACTCCTTCATTTGCATTTCTGATTTCCCATGGCGATCACTGTTACGATGTTCCATTTCATTTTAGTTATGAGACAAAATTCACACTGAAATTATGAATAAGCAAAACTGTCTAAATGAGAATATAAAGACAGATTCTGCAATCCCCGCATGCCAGTATACTCACACTGGTAGAATGGGGAGCTGACCTCGTCAGACTGGGCCAGGTCAGCTAATTTACGTAATTCACATGCTCTCCCTTTGGGTATTTGCATGTGCAGGGAGCGCTATGACTGCAAATGTGTGGAAAATAGGGAATGCAGCAGATTTTAAAGGGCTGCTGCTCTTTGAAACTTTTGCCCAATGTTCGTCCTGACTGCTGCAGAGAAAATGGAATCTGACTAATGGCCAGTACCAGAATTGTCTTCTTTGATGAGGCGACATTGGAGGGTAGAAATTTAGGGGGGGTGGCTGCCCATTCTTGGGCACACACGGGGGAGGGGGGCAGCGGCGCTCCTGCTCCTGCAAAGGGTCCTGCAAAGAAGAGCAGGACCCTAATTTACATCAATTCTCCTTCGCTTTCAATGTTGCCTGCATGTGCTTCCTGCCCGCATATTAAGAGTTTAGTAGGCCAGTTAGTGACTGAAAAACGGGTGCTGCGCAGCCGAATTTATAGGCCTGGATGGTTTATTTGAAGAGGTGACAGAGGAACGTCTCCGTTCAGGCACAGAAAGGAGCCCTCCTCTTAGAGAAAATACACGGCGTGCACGGCAGAAGAGAGTCAATGCTGTCTCCCATGTCCACTGCCCTTGGGGGAAAAGATGAGGAAGAAATTCTCTGGACTGGGGAAGAGTGCTGAGCACCTATAGTTTCCCAACTCAAATAAAATGTATGTTCATAGTCTACATGCAACCAGCACTGAGCCTCCAACATGGTGCGGCATCACTAATTGAGTATGGAAAGCACTGGCACAATCCCTCACATCTGCTATCTCCAAGCTCCCATGTCTGTAATACTTCAGCTGGGATTTTATGGCTAGAAATGTCACATGTAACTGTGGCATGTTTTATCACCAAGTCCAAATTCCACATCAAAAAATTTGCATGCTGTGCAAACATCCGTTCATTCAGGTGGAATGCAGGCTAGGCACTAGGATGCACCTCCTGATACATCCAAATGTTGAAAGCATATGTTTTGTCTGCAGTTAAAGGTAAAGGTTGGCCACAACCATGCAGAGAGAACCTAGACTGGTGGCAGACTGCATTGCCTCATCCGAGTGGATGATCCATCTCAGCCTCCTCCCGATATCCCCACCATCACGGAAGCCAGTCTTCGGCCAATTCGATTCACTCCACGTGATATCAAGAAACGGCTGAGTGCACTGGATACAGCAAAGGCTATGGGCCCCGACAACATCCCAGCTGTAGTGCTGAAGACTTGTGCTCCAGAACTAGCTGCGCCACTAGCCAAGCTGTTCCAGTACAGCTACAACACTGGCATCCACCCGACAATGTGGAAAATTGCCCAGGTATGTCCTGTCCACAAAAAGCAGGACAAATCCAATCCGGCCAATTACCGCCCCATCAGTCTACTCTCAATCATCAGCAAAGTGATGGAAGGTGTCGTCGACAGTGCTATCAAGCGGCACTTACTCACCAATAACCTGCTCACCGATGCTCAGTTTGGGTTCCGCCAGGACCACTCGGCTCCAGACCTCATTACAGCCTTGGTCCAAACATGGACAAAAGAGCTGAATTCCAGAGGTGAGGTGAGAGTGACTGCCCTTGACATCAAGGCAGCATTTGACCGAGTGTGGCACCAAGGAGCCCTAGTAAAATTGAAGTCCATGGGAATCAGGGGGAAAACTCTCCAGTGGCTGGAGTCATACCGAGCACAAAGGAAGATGGTAGTGGTTGTTGGAGGCCAATCATCTCAGCCCCAGGACATTGCTGCAGGAGTTCCTCAGGGTAGTGTCCTAGGCCCAACCATCTTCAGCTGCTTCATCAATGACCTTCCCTCCATCATAAGGTCAGAAATGGGGATGTTCGCTGATGACTGCACAGTGTTCAGTTCCATTCGCAACCCCTCAGATAATGAAGCAGTCCGAGCCCGCATGCAGCAAGACCTGGACAACATCCAGGCTTGGGCTCATAAGTGGCAAGTAACATTCGCGCCAGATATGTGCCAGGCAATGACCATCTCCAACAAGAGAGAGTCTAACCACCTCCCCTTGACATTCAACGGCATTACCATCACCGAATCCCCCACCATCAACATCCTGGGGGTCACCATTGACCAGAAACTGAACTGGACCAGCCATATAAATACTGTGGCTACGAGAGCAGGTCAGAGGCTGGGTATTCTGCGGCGAGTGACTCACCTCCTGACTCCCCAAAGCCTTTCCACCATCTACAAGGCACAAGTCAGGAGTGTGATGGAATACTCTCCACTTGCCTGGATGAGTGCAGCTCCAACAACACTCAAGAAGCTCGAGACCATCCAAGATAAAGCAGCCCGCTTGATTGGCACCCCATCCACCACCCTTAACATTCACTCCCTTCACCACCGGCGCACAGTGGCTGCAGTGTGTACCATCCACAGGATGCACTGCAGCAACTCGCCAAGGCTTCTTCGACAGCACCTCCCAAACCCGCGACCTCTACCACCTAGAAGGACAAGAGCAGCAGGCGCATGGGAACAACACCACCTGCACGTTCCCCTCCAAGTCACACACCATCCCGACTTGGAAATATATCGCCGTTCTTTCATTGTCGCTGGGTCAAAATCCTGGAACTCCCTTCCTAACAGCACTGTGGGAGAACCGTCACCACACGGACTGCAGCGGTTCAAGAAGGCGGCTCACCACCACCTTCTCGAGGGCAATTAGGGATGGGCAATAAATGCCGGCCTTGCCAGCGACGCCCACATCCCATGAACGAATAAAAAAAAAAAATCTGCCATGAAGAGGTGGCACTACCAGTCATCAGGGTGGAGGCCATAGAGGTTGTGGGCAAAGGAGAACTTGCTGGCTTCATGCCTCCCAACAAGGTAAATGTTCTCTTCAAATTTTTCAAACTCACTTGGGGCCTCTTGCTTGATTCTGCGCACTGTGTGCGTAGACTGCATGGATGCCCTCATTGAGTGTACCATCGTGGAATTGGCCCTAATTAGGTTATCAAAAAAATTGTGTGTCCACGGGGACTTGGACTCAGCAGATTTGCTCATCTACAAGTCCTGTTCAATAATTAATGTGTCTGCTTGGCTCAATGGTAACACTCTTGTCTCTGAGTCAGAAGGTCATAGGTTCAGAAGGTTCAAGCTCCCATGTCAGAGCTTGAGCACATAATCTAGGCTGATACTTCAGTGCAGCACTGAGGAACATTGTCTTTTGGATTAGATGTCAAACTAAGTCTCTATCTACCCCCTCAGGTAGGCCTAAAAGATCCCATGGTTCTTTTTGACATTCGCTTTAAAACAGTTTGTGATGTCCCAAGGATGTGAAAAACACCATATAAATGCAAGTTTTTTCCTTCAGAAGGCAGCGGGCATCATATTCATGTGAAAAATCTGGTACAGGTATGCTCTAAGGCCATTTGTAAATTATATTTAAATGAAGTTCACGATGGTCTGCATCTCTGACTCTGTGCCAGTCAGAAATGATTGTAGGGAATACTGAGATGTAAGCATCTTTCTGCGATGTAAGCATCTTTCTTTTAAAATTATTTTTAAGAAAAAGAAGGAATGAAGTGTTTTGTTTTGGAACACACATTGATAAGTAGTGTATTCCCCATACATTAAGCTCTTTGAAAGAGGGCCATTTGTACTAGTGCTTATGTCAACAGCTTACCCCATTTTACTCTCCACCCTTTCACAGACACTCTCTTCTCTTCTGACCAGTTCAAGTTGGCATTCTTCTCTCTCTCTAACCCAGCTAAGCTGCTACTCTTTCCTCTCCTCCAGAGTTCCTGCTAGCATTCTTTCTCCTGGCCCCAGTTCATGTTGGTACTCTCCCTCCCCACTTCATCTTAGTCCATGCTGGCAACTCCCATCCAATTCCTCTCACTCACATTCCCATGAGAATGGGAGTTCCTCCTGACAGAATACATGGGCCAGAATCCCAGTCATTAATGCTGGGAGCAGCACAGAGAGGGGACAAGAACCTGCCCTGGTGCATTAGCTACTGGAACAAGTAGGAGTGGGTTGCTGAAATTCAATGGCACTGGGAAGGGAAAGAAAGGGAAGGGGGGAAATGAATGGGACTGAAAGAGGGGAATGAATATTAATGTTCAGTTAAAGATGATGTTCTCCATCCTCTTGCACCACAAAGCACCCCTCCCAGCTTCTTCCCTTTTCCTCTTTCAAGCACCACTCCAATCTTCTGACCCCTCCCCTTCATTACCATCCATTCCCCTTTCTGCTTATTGCTATCTGTTTCCCTCCACTTCATTGACATCCACTTCCTACTTCCCACTCTCTGCTATTTTCCCCTTCTCTCCTCCTACATTGCCATTCATTTCCACTTTGGTGGCATTAGGTACCCCTTTCATTGCCATCCATTCCCCCTCTTGCGCTCCCATTCACTTCCCCCTTCTACTTCTCACTGCCATCTATTTCCCTCCTACCTGCTCCAGTGACTAGTGCACCAGAGCAGGGTCTTGTCTCTCTCCATGCCACTCCCAGCTCTAATAGTTGGAATTCTGGCCTCTGCTGGAGCTAGGATTCGAGGTAGAAAGTGGTTCATGATAAAAAGTCCATGAACAGCCGTTCTCTAATCTGTATACATTTACACTTACAGCAGCATAATTTCCACTACGATAATGTGAAATGATTTAATCTCTACTCGAAAGTGGCAATGCGGCTGTATTCAGGGACGTTCTTGGTGGTCCCGATTCATTGAATGGCTTGCTCCAAAAGCCATGTTATAATGCTGATATCAATTTAACTGAGGTAGTAACACCTTTGCCTCTGAGGCAGAAGATTAAGGGTTCAAGCCTCACTCCAGGACTTCAACACATAATCTGGATCAAGGCTTCAGTGCAGAACATGGGAGTGCTGCAATGTTGGAGGTGCCACCTTTCAGAGGCAATGTTAAACCAAGGCCTTTTATGTCCAAGTGATGTAAAAGATCACATGTTAGTATTTGAAGACGAGCAGATAGTTTTCCCAATTCCTGGTGAACATTCCTCCCTCAACCTACAACACCAAAACAGATTACAAGGGGAAATTTTAACTGGCAGCGGGATTCAGATGGGTGAGTGCCAAACGCACCCGATATCATCAGCTTGAGGCCTGGGCGATTTTAATGCCCATGCCTCGTCTGCATGTCCGCAGTCAGCTGCCCACGCATAACGGGTGGAAAGTGGCAGCTGGCCGGCAGGCAAGAGTGGAAGTTCAGGCAGCAGGAGACCACCAGCCAGCACCAAAGAAAGGTTTGCCAGCAAGAAGGGAAGTCACAGCGAGAGGGTTTCGGGAGGGAAAGAAGGGGAGTCTGGGGTAGGGGAGGCCTAAACTTTCCCTTTGGAGCCTGGAGGAGCATTTTGCTCCTCCTGGCTCCACAAAGAAAGTAAAAAAAACTTACCTTAAATGGCCTCTTCTGGTCCCTGATCTTCCTCCTGCTGTCTTCACCTGGCTGGAAAGCTGCAGCAGCTTCCCCACTCAAGCCAGGGATAAAATTGCAGTCAGGGCCTGATTACATCATCTGACCCTGATCTGTACATTTAAAGAAGGACCCCGCAGCTTCAGGCAGGTGTTTTTGCCACCTGTTCAGAACAGCCGGTTAAAATCAGGATCAGCATGAAGCAGGCGGGAAATCGGCAGGTTAAGACACTTGGGACATTTTAACCGCCCACCGGTTTCCGCTGGACAGGTAGGGTTAAAATCGCCCCCATAGTCGACTCCTGATAATTCAGTCACAAAAAAAAATCAATTGCCTAATAATTTAATTTAAACCATGTAAACAACATAGGAACCTCGGAATTTAGTGCTTTAAAATTGAATTGTCAGATAAATTGAATTAAGCAACTTTGAATTCAGAGTCTCTGGTCATTCATTTCATTCTCTGTTTGTGGAAACTTCCTGTCTGCAAATTGACTGCTGCATTTGCCCACATAACAACAGTGACTATACTTTAAAAGATTATTCAATAGATGTGAAGCACCTTGGGGCATCCTTAGAATGTCATTATATAAATGCAAGTTTTTTTCTTTCTGTAATATGAACTTTTGCAATGTGGCAAAAGAATTATTTTGTTCTTTTAAGTGAAAATAATACACCAGTAACACCAAATTTAACACAGACCTTTTCTCGTGGTTTTTTAAACTAATAAATCTTACCAGAGTACTTGGAATCCAACAACTTGTTTATTTTGAATGTTCCATATTGAGTTGCAGAGTCGTGTATGGTTTTGGAAAAGAGTGCCACTTTAAGTCAATCTGTCACAGCCCATCTCCAATGAAAGTTTGGAGACATGACTTAGGTGGTAGAGGTGAATGACAAGAGCTGTCGTTATTGGTGACTGTTGGGGGAATTATCACCACACGACTGCACTGATCTGTTATTTACTGTATTGGTGCTGTATAAATAGATGCTCCTGTTTACCCAGGTTTCAGTTCTATATTGTGGGGTATGGTTCATGTCAATTTTCCAAATGGGAAGTTGAGTGTAATTTACTCAGAGATAATCTTTTGGAAACACTGAAACCTAAACTTTCAAGTGCACTGAAAAATGTTTTACTAAATTGTTACCCATTTATCTTGGGGAAAGCTTCTCAGAAGTGGAGTCCAGACCTATTTCAGTCCTTTAAGTTAAACGGTTACTGATTGAACGTACAAGTGGCAAGCATTTGGATGAGTTTCATTTTGAAAAGATTAGCGTAACTTGTCCAAAATATCAATTGAAGCCAATGTAGAAAGGGATTGCTTGTCATGTTGAAGGGTTGAGACTCAGTTCCGAAATGCTACTAGTTTTGGCTTTTAACTTAAATTGCTGCAACTTTTCATACCCAATTGGACCGTGACAAACACATAACAGGTTTCCAAAGAAATGTCATTTGTTGAATCAAGACTTGTGTAGAATTTAGGAGAAAGTGGAAATTTACTGTAGGTTCAGAATGATGAATGGATCAGGAAGTCTTTATCCTAACATTACTATCCTGAACTTACACAGTGGTTGGAAAATTCAAGTTCATGTTACATCTTACAATACTTATCTTGTAAACATTATTTTTAAACCTACAATATTATCTTTTAAAGTACTTTTGCATTAAAGGCTTCACACAAACAGCTGCTTTTTCATCCAGTTAAAGCTGATGAAAAATGTTGTAAATTGGATGATTCCAATCAGTGATATGGATGGAGCGCTTGGTGCTAAACAGTGGAACATGAATAAAGAGCATAGCACAAAAAGTATGATAATAACAGGAAATCTTCTAACAAGCCACGGGAGAAGATGTTCTTTGTGGTCTATTTGTGGGTTCAAATCCCACTCCAGCGACTTGAGCACAAAATCTATGCTGGCACTTCAGTGCAGTACTGAGGGAGTGCTGCACTGTCAGAGGTGCCGTCTTTCGGATGAGACATTAAACCAAGGCCCCGTCTGCTCCCACAGGTGGACATAAAAGATCCCATGGCGCTATTTCGAAGAAGAGCAGACGTGTCCTGTCCAATATTTATCCCTCATCCAACATCACTAAAACAGATTATCTGGTCATTATCACATTGCTGTGTGTGGGACCTTGCTGTGTGCAAATTGGCTGCCGCATTTCCTACATTACAATAGTGACTACACTTCAAAAGTACTTAATTGGCTGTAAGCTGTTTTGGGACATCCAGAGGTCATGAAAGGCGTTATATTAATGCAAGTCTTTCTTTTCATTTATAGTGAAATTGTAAATGTGAGTCTACAGTTTCACTACAGATAGTGAGCAGAGGAAATCTTTGAAAATGTTTTTATGATTTTGCTATAGTGGACAGAGGATATGTTAGTGAATTTGTAATAGTTGTACGTACAGAATGACAACATGCTTTAGTTAAAAAAAAATGTATTTGTTTGCTTCAGTTACAAAATGTTCCACTTAGTCATGGCCCTAAGTTCTGTTAGTTCAGGTATTAAGGGCTTAGTAAGAGTAACTAATGTGATGCAAAGTTTTCTCCTACAAAATTCTCAGTTTTTAAATAATCAAAGCACATTTTCACGGACCATTATAGAGCGTAAGTGGGGTACCTCGGCCCCCACTGACATTAATTTGTAAATCACAGGTTTGCTGCCCCTGATTTCCCGACATGCATGGCCTGTGGGCAAAGTTCCTGCTGATAGTCCGCTTTTGTAAAATTGGTCCTTCAGTGCGATAAGCATATCTAGAACTGATCAAATCACTAGCAAATTCTGTCCCGATCTCGTAAATATTGATAAAATAAGCACTGTTGCATTGCCTGTCCAACATCTGATTAGCCAGAACTTCTTGCAGCTCAACATTGAACAGAACCATCTAAGTTTGGCTCCCCCTCCCAGTTCCATCCTCCTTCCTGGATGTTCTGTCAAGTTCAACCCAAACTCCATTGGCTCTCCAACCCTCACACCGTGATTTTAAAATCCTTGTCCTCATCCTCAAATCCCTCCGCAACCTAGCTCCTCTCTGCATCCCATAATGCAGTGGGAGTGCTGCATTGTCGAATGTGCAGTCCTTTTTGGATGAGGCATCAAGCCAAGGCCCAGTCTGTATGCTTAGGTGGATTTAAAAGCTCCCATAGCACTATTCAACAACAACTTGCATTTATATAGTGCCTTTAATGTAGTAAAACATCCCAAGGTGCTTCACAGGAACGTTATCAAGCAAAATTTGACACTGTGCCACACAAGGAAATGTTAGGACAGGTGACCAAAAGCTTGGTCAAAGAAGTAGATTTTAAGGAGCATCATAAAGGAGGAGAGAGAGCTAGCGAGGCAGAGAGGTTTAGGGAGGGAATTCCAGAGCTTAGGGCCTAGGCAGCTCAAGGCACGGCTGCCGATGGTGAAACGATGAAAATTGGGGATGTGCAAGAGGCAAGAATTGGAGCAGCACGGAGATCTCAAAGGGTTGTAGGGTTATATTCAAAGAAGGTAATTAGATAAATATTTGAAGGGAAACGTTTTACAGGGCTATGGGGAAAGAGCAGGGGAATGGGACAAATTGGATAGCTCTTTCAAAGAGCCGGCACAGGCACAATGGGCCGAACGTGATACTATGATAAGATTAGGTAATTGTCCCAGTGTCCTGGCAAAAATTCTTCGGTCAATCAACACCACCAAAAATATATTATCTGGTCATTCATTTATTTACAGTTTTTTGGACCTTGGTGTGTGCTGATTGGCTATTGCATGTGTCTCCATAACGCAATGACCACAGTTCAAAAATGATTAATTGGTTGTGAAGCTCTTTAGAATGACCTGAGGAGATGAAAGGTGATATATAAATGCAAATTCTTTCTTTCTTTGCCTCAAGAGGAGGCTAAGTAAAAAGTAGTTTTTATGCCATCTTTATTTTAAACAGCAGTAAGAAATTGCCTATTGTCGCATGATCAGCATAATTATACGTGCCTCAATATAGCTATTCACTAAAAATACAGAAAAGTCGTTTATTTGGGCAATTGTATTGAAATTGATGGACGACATCTATATATTTAAATATTGGATACACTTGGAATCTGCACAATCAGAAAGCAAACTGTTTCCTTAAAAATGATAAAATTATATAAACATTCTTTCTTTTGTTAGTTACAATTCATCTCTGGAAAATAAGATTGAAAAAATGTCTTACCATGAAAAGATAATTGAAGTTTTGTCAAAATGCAAAAAGCTGACCTACACTCTGGGATATAAAAATTATACATATGGACTATACAATTCTGAAGTGAAATTTCAAGTTTTAACAGAACTGTGTCAAGGGATTTCCCATGATACAAAGTTCCGGGCCTATATTCACAAAAGCACTTTGCTTTGCATAATTGTCAAAAAATTGGATAAAATCTGACAGCCATATTGTGCAGATCTGTATGAATATACAGTAGGACTTGCTCTCTCTAAAGATCACATGCCAAACCTTGATATGTGCAGCCTCACAATTGCTTCTTTTGCATAAGAATAAATAGTCAACAGGTTTACACACCAAGTGAATCAAAAGAGACAAACTGTAATTGATATCCAGGCAGGAAGTTATGCTAAGCACCCAAGAATAGGATAGTTAGGTAAAACAGGAGTCTGTCCACTGCAAATATAATGCACCAACCCACAACTCAGGATCTTCACTGATTAAATTACAGCTGATATAATTTCCCTGCTTAAATTACATGCTGAATCTGAAAATGCAGAGCTGGGTTTGTGCCAACTGGTAAGACCAAGACAAGGAACAATTACTTTAGATCGATACAGAATTTTTAATCTTAGAAATGTATTACCTAATGTGTTTGAGATTGAATGTTGACCCTAAGGGATGAGTAGGGCTAAAGTTTGACTTTTTTTAAGACTAAAACTACTTTACATCTGCAAAAGCTCCAGTTCTTTTGAGATTATAACTGGAAGACAACTGACTCCAGCTCCCTCTCCCAAATCCCCGCATTGCCCAGTTGAACATTGACTTGCTCTCCATGCCCAGATAGCTCATGTCCACAGTTCAGTGCCTGTCCTTTTCCCCTGTATACCTGACTGCAACACACCAACCTGCAACCGATGGTTAGTATTAAAGATATGAATTTGAGCTGATGATTTTTACAAGAATATAGATATGTGGAGTAATAGAAGTAGAAACAGATGTGAAACGAGCACAACAAGGCCCAATGTTGGGGACCAACGTCCTGCATCCCAAGATCGTCTGAAAAACGTCCCACTCAAAATTGGGACAGGCCATTTTTCAGGCGTGCCTGTTGGCCATCTATAACAGGCATTAGGTCCCTTAAATATGTACATGGAGGGCCTAACTCCTGTTTTAGATCGCCTCACAGAAATTCGATTCCTTTCGGAAAGGAAAATCGGGCAAGATGTATAACAAGCGAACGATCCGCTATTGCCGGTTTTGCACCCCCGCCAAAATTGAAAGTTCCGTTCACTATCTCCGGATATAATTCAGGCCTGCGATATGACTCAACAGATCATGAAAACAACAAGGGGGCACAATACTAGACTTGCCCTTATGCAATGGGCAAGGAATGGTGAATATGGCCAAAGTCAGAGAATAGCCGGCTAATCGTGATCACAATATGGCGGAGTTTAAAATGAAACTCACAATAGAGAAGGTGAGGGGATGAGGAAAGCGCTAAGAATAATGGATTGATATACATTGTTGGACTGAATAGGAAAAATGGAATATATTCAGAGATATAATTAGGGGACTGCAAAACAACTACATTTTGTCAGGTAAAGAATGCAAGAGAGGAAGTAGGAAACCAGTGTGGACAACAAGAGAAGTAATGCAAGGGATAAAAAGGCATTATATTACTTTTCAAACTGCAAGTATGATTTAAGACAGGTATGAGTATCGGGAAAAAATAAAAGATGCAAAGATATGTATTGGAAGAGCCAAGAGAGATAATGAGATTAGGATTGCAGCAAATGTAAAAAATGTGAAATTTTTCTATAAATATATTTGGAACAACTGGTGACAAAGGAAACATTTGGACCTCTGAGGGATCCTGGTGGCAGAAGGGATAGTAACGAATAACCATGGGATGGAAATCTCTGTGTCAGTGTTCACAATTAAACCTGAGGTTTGCCTTTGCTATATGAGGTTAGAATTTAAAAGGTTTGAGGAAACAAAATCTGACAAATATAGAAATTACACACAGACTCCCCACTACACCTGGCCCCAGTGGACTTTATTAAAGGTGACAAATGGAATTGATATTTTAAGGGAATTGCTGAATACAGGAGATGTGCCAAGAGAGTAGAGAGAGGGGAATGTAGTACCAATTTATAGAAAAGGACAGAAGTATAACGATAGACATGTGAGTTTGGCATCGATATTAGGCAAAATAATTGAAAGCATCTTCAAAGAGAAAACAGTGAGGCTTCAGAGAGCAGTTCAAAGTCAACCACATTGGTGTGGGACTGGACTCACATATAGGCCAGAATGGGTAAGGACGGCAGATTTTCTTCCTTAAAGGACATTAGTGAACCAGTTGGGCTTTTTATGACAATCCAACAGCTTCGTGGACACTTTTACTGGTACTGGATTTTTATTTCCAGGATAGGGTGACCATTGATGAGCCTGATACTCTTTACATACCTTTCTTTTCATATGTACTGGCTTCCCATGGGGCAGGGCAGGGGAGGGGCTGAATTACCCTGAGCCACTCACCTTCAGCCCAGGTCAACAAGGCAGTTGGTGGGAGGCCTCAGTTGAGTTCACAACTGGGAAGGGAGAGAGGCCAAAAAAAAAAGAGAAAAATAAAACCAGAGGAAGTTTCACAGCAATGAGGATAAGTTGATAACACAGGACTACATGGAATAAGTGCTACATGCCGTGCAATATGAAAAATGCAGCTGAACATTTTTTTACCAACAACTTGTTCCATTAGTACGTGAGCTTGCTGTTCCAATTGTAAACTGTGCTGATGCTTACTTCTAGGCCTCTGTTCAAATAAAGACCCAAAATGCTAGAGAGGATAGTTGATGCATCATTTTTACTACTAATGACCCGACAACACAACATTTTTTTTTTATTCGTTCATGGGATGTGGGCGTCGCTGGCGAGGCCAGCATTTATTATCCATCCCTAATTGCCCTTGAGAAGGTGGTGGTGAGCCGCCTTCTTGAACCGCTGCAGTCCGTGTGGTGAAGGTTCTCCCACAGTGCTGTTAGGAAGGGAGTTCCAAGATTTTGACCCAGCGACGATGAAGGAACGGCAATATATTTCCAAGTCGGGATGGTGTGTGACTTGGAGGGGAACGTGCAGGTGGTGTTGTTCCCATGTGCCTGCTGCTCTTGTCCTTCTAGGTGGTAGAGGTCGCAGGTTTGGGAGGTGCTGTCGAGTTGCTGCAGTGTATCCTGTGGATGGTATACACTGCAGCCACTGTGCGCCGGTGGTGAAGGGAGTGAATGTTTAGGGTAGTGGATGGGGTGCCAATCAAGCGGGCTGCTTTGTCCTGGATGGTGTCGAGCTTCTTGAGTGTTGTGGGAGCTGCATTCATCCAGGCAAGTGGAGAGTATTCCATCACAATCCTGACTTGTGCCTTGTAGATGGTGGAAAGAGTCTGGGGAGTCAGGGGCTGAGTCACTCGCTGCAGAATTCCCAGCCTCTGACCTGCTCTTGTAGCCACAGTATTTATATGGCTGGTCCAGTTAAGTTTCTGGTCAATGGTGACCCCCAGGATGTTGATGGTGGGGGATTCGGTGATGGTAATGCCGTTGAATGTCAAGGGGAGGTGGTTAGACTCTCTCCTGTTGGAGATGGTCATTGCCTGGCACTTGTCTGGCGCGAATGTTACTTGCCACTTATCAGCCCAAGCCTGGATGTTGACCAGGTCTTGCTGCATGCGGGCTCGGACTGCTTCATTATTTGAGTGGTTGCGAATGGAACTGAACACTGTGCAATCATCAGCGAACATCCCCATTTCTGACCTTATGATGGAGGGAAGGTCATTGATGAAGCAGCTGAAGATGGTTGGGTCTAGGACACTGCCCTGAGGGGCTCCTGCAGCAATGTCCTGGGGCTGAGACGATTGGCCTCCAACAACCACTACCATCTTCCTTTGTGCTCGGTATGACTCCAGCCACTGGAGAGTTTTCCCCCTGATTCCCATTGACTTCAATTTTACTAGGACTCCTTGGTGCCACACTCGGTCAAATGCTGCCTTGATGTCAAGGGCAGTCACTCTCACCTCACCTCTGGAATTCAGTTCTTTTGTCCATGTTTGGACCAAGGCTGTAATGAGGTCTGGAGCCGAGTGGTCCTGGCGGAACCCAAACTGAGCATCGGTGAGCAGGTTATTGGTGAGTAAGTGCTGCTTGATAGCATAGCACTGTCGATGACACCTTCCATCACTTTGCTGATGATTGAGAGTAGACTGATGGGGCGGTAATTGGCCGGGTTGGATTTGTCCTGCTTTTGTAGACAGAACATACCTGGGCAATTTTCCACATTGTCGGGTAGATGCCAGTGTTGTAGCTGTACTGGAACAGCTTGGCTAGAGGCGCAGCTAGTTCTGGAGCACAAGTCTTCAGCACTACAGCTGGGATGTTGTCGGGGCCTATAGCCTTTGCTGTATCCAGTGCACTCAGCCGTTTCTTGATATCATGTGGAGTAAATCGAATTGGCTGAAGACTGGCTTCTGTGATGGTGGGGATATCGGGAGGAGGCCGAGATGGATCATCCACTCGTCACTTCTGGCTGGCTTCAGCAGTGAATTAGAATGGTCAGAATACTAATTGCAGTTAAAGCTTATCCTCAGTTTATGCAAAGGATATGTTTACGATTCATTTAAAAGTTTTTGTATTGAATCCACCAAGTTAAATATTGGTGTGCTTGCTGCATTGGTACCTGGCCTAATCCGAAACAATAGAGTTTTACGATAACATGCTGTCTGCTTCCAGTGTTCTGCTTATAAATTCTGCACCACACTGGTGCATCGCTTTCATTATAGAAATGCATTTTGTAAAATACTGTACAAAAGAGCCTTCATACAGTAGTTTAAATTAAATTTTCTAATTCAGTTTATTTCATGCCCTTAGAAGGCTGTCTTTTTCACCAGAGATTGGGGAGGGTTGAAAATATGTTATTGTCATAATGTTTAATTGCTGTTCTTGAGATAACCAACTCATGCCTAATTAACTATATGAGGGCTTTCAGACTCTACCATGTCATGTCATGGCTCAGTGGTAGCACACTTGCCACTGAGTCAGAAGGTTCTAGGTTTAAGACTTAGTTCAGAGACTTGAGCACAAAATCCAGGTTGACACTCCAGTGCAGTACTGAGGGAGTGCTGTCTTATGGTGCCCTCTTTTGGATAAAACATTAAAACGAGGCCACATCTGCCCTCTCAGGGGGGCGTGAAAGATCCCTTGCCACTATTTCGAACAAGGGCGGGGAGTTCTCCCCGGTGCCCTGGCCAATATTTATCTCTCAACCAACATCACTAAAACAGATTATCTGGTCATCATCTCAATGCTTGTGGGACCTTATTGTGCACAAATTGGCTGCCGCATTACCTACATTGCAACAGTAACTAAAAAAAGCCCAACCTGATCTCCCCTGAACTTCAATGGCACCACCATCGCAGAGTCCCCCATCATCCTCTTGGGGGTCACCATTAACTAGTAGCTTACAGGACCAACCACAACACCATGGCTACAAGGTCAGAGGCTGGGTACCCTGCGACAAGTGGTTCACCTGCTGATCCCTTAAATTCTTTTCACCATCTACAAGGCACAAGTCAAAAGTGTGATGGAATACTCACAACTCGCCTGCTTGAGTGCAGTCGTAACAACTCAAGAAACTCAACATCATCCAGGGCAAAGCAGTTCGCTTGATTAGTGCCCCTGTTACCAGGCTCAATATCCACAGCCGGTACACTGAGGTGGCAGTGTATATGATCGACAGGATGCACTGCAGCAACTAACCAAGGTTACTTTGACAACACCTTCTGTTCCTGCCCCCCTCCCCATCCCATCACCCATCATCAAGAAGAGTAACATTGTCACCAGACAGAATCACCTCTGAGTCACACCCCATTGGACAGATATCACCCTTCTTCATAGTCACTGGGTCAACATCCTGGAATCCTCCACCGAGCACAACCACCCCCAATCACCCTGCAGGGGGTCAAGAAGGCCCACCAGGCAACTTCTCAATCGATGCCGCCTCGCCAGCGTCGCCCACATCCCACCAACAAAGTAAAAATCTGCACAGCAGGTTTGCTCCAGGATCCTGTCCCATTAAGAGCGCACGTGTGTGGCGATGTGGTGAATCCTGATGTATGCCAACACTATCCGTATTGAAACCCTGTGCATACTGTCGGCCTAGATTTTGTGCTCAAGTTGCTGGAGTGGGACTTGAACCAACAACCTTCTGACTCAAAGGCGAGAGTGCTATCATTCAACAGAGAAGGGGACAGATACTAACATACGGTGCATAGGTGACTCAAGCTGTTCAATTTGATTGAAGGTAGGGTGTTTGCCATGACTGCAACAGAGCACAATCTTCACTCTTGCATAAAGTGTTATCTATGTTAAATTATTCCTTGAAAAAAGCTTTTATTTTATTATTAGTTAAAAATCTTGCAGCAACTTTCATTATTTTTGTCCACAGAAAGGAAACAGATGCAATAATGCCTTTGTTGCATCATGCAAGGCCATCTTCCTCCCAGGTGTCCACGCCTCATTTCCAGGGCACCAGCGATCCGTTTTAAATTAACTTTATTTAATATTTATTTGGCAGCACCACCAAATGGAATAAATAAGAACGCCTCAAGGCACAGAGGGGCACAGTGTGCCGATGCCGCCACAGTGAATTGAAGTCAGGCCATTAGTTTCATACAATTCCACCAATGACTGTTGCAAGGCAGAATGTAGTGGTGTCAAGAGACACGCAACACTGTGCTGCATAAGTAATCGTCAAACCTGCAAATGTCTTCTGTTTTAGTTTTTGTTGCAGGAAGGCTAGCAAAAAAACCCAGGAATGGTTAATTGGATGCCAGAGGTCTGATTTTTAAAACGTTATTTCCATAATTAGATTATTTTTATCGCTTACGCTCAGGTACAGAGATGACTTTGCACACACACACGCACCGTGAGATCTCTGCTTCCTCCCTCCCCCCCATTTCAAGTAAGCACAGTGATACAATAGGAGATAATCACATCATACAGATGCAGTCATTAAGATATTGAGGCAGAAAACACCACCAGAGCTCCAAACCATAGATTTAGTTTGTCAGCTTTTCTATAACTAATCAAGTAGTCAAGCACGGCCCATTGGCGAGAGCAGTTTAATTCCTCTCTTATGATGCACTGTAATAGGAGATCCATAGAATCTCAAAACTGATTTTATATAATCATAGAATCTTACAGCGCAGAAGGAGGCCATTCGGTCCGTCGTGCCTGTGCCGGCTCTTTGAAAGAGCTGTCCAATTTAGTCCCAAACCCCAGCTTTTTCCCCATAACCCTGCAAATTAGTCCTCTTCAAGTACATGTCCAATTGCTTTCTGAAAGTTCCTATGGAATCTGCTTCCATCACCCTTTCAGGTAATGCGTTCTTAACAGCCCTCTGTGAAAAAGCCTCTCCTCATTTTCCCTCTAGTTCATTTGCTAATTATTTGGCAGATATAAAATAGGAACATAGGAACAAAAGTAGGCCATTTAGCCCCTCGAGCCTGAAGATTAAGGGGTGATTTGATCAAAGTTTTCAAGATATTAAGGTGAACTGATAGGGTAAATAGAAACTATTTCCACTGGTTGGGGAGTCTAGGACTAGGGGACATAGCCTAAAAACTAGAGTCAGGATTTTCAGGAGTGAAGTTAGGAAACACTTCTACATGCAAAGGGTGGTAGAAATTTGGAGCACTCTTCCACAAATGGCAATTGATGCTAGCTCAATTGTTAATTTTAAATCTGAGATTGATTGATTTTTGTTAACTAAGGTAATGAGGGATATGAGGCTAAGGTGGGTATATGGAGTTAGGTCACAGATCAGCCATGATCGTTGAATGGCGGAACAGGCTCTAAGGCCTAAATGGTTAGCCGAGGTTCCTATGTTCCTATTTTAAATCTATGACCTCTCGTTACTGACCCACTTGCCAGAAGAAACAGTTTCCCCTTACTTGCTCTATCAAGACCCCATATAATTTTGAATACCTCTATTAGGTCTCCCCTTAACCTTCTCTGCTCTAAGGAGAACAGTCCCAGCTTCTCCAATCTCTGCACATAACCGAAGTCCCTCATCCCTGGTATTATCCTGGTAAAACTCCACTGTACCCTCTCTAAGACCTTGATATCCTTCCTAAAGTGTGGTGCCCAGAATTGTACACATTACTCCAGCTGAGGCCTAACCAGTGATTTGTAAAGGTTTAGCATGTCTTCCTTGTTTTTGTATGCAATGCCTCTATTTACAAAGCCAAGCATCCCATACGCTTTCTTAACCGGCTTATCAACTTGCCCTGCCACCTTCAAAGATTTGTGAACATGCACCCCAGGTCCCTCTGCTCTTGCACCCCCCTCAAAATAGTACCATTTAGATTATACTGCCTCTCCATCTTGTTCCTCCCAAAGTGCATCACTTCACACTTAATCCGCATTAAACTGCATTTGTCATCTGTCTGCCCATTTCACCAGTCTGTCTATGTCCTCCTGAAGTCTGCTACTATCCTCCTCACTATTTACCACGTTGTCAAATTTTGTATCATCCGCAAAGTTCGGAATTGTACTCCCTATACCCAAGTCCAGGCCATTTATGTATAACAAGAAAAGCAATGGTCCTAACACTGATCCCTGGGGGACCCCACTGTATACTTCTTTCCAAACAGAAAAACATCCATTCACCACTACTCTCTGCCTCCTATCCCTTAGCCGATTACGTACCCAAGTTACCACTCTCCATTTAGTGCCATGTGCTTCTATTTTCCGAATAAGTCTGTTATGTGGTAATTTATCAAATGCCTTTTGAAAGTCCATATATACAATATCTACTGCACTACCTTCATCAACCCTCTCTGTTACTTCATGAAAGAACTCAATCAGACATGGTTTGCTTTTAATAAATCCATGCTGGCTGTCCCTTATTAAACCATGCTTCTCCAAGTGAGAATTACTTTTGTCCTTGACAATGGTCTTCAGTAGCTTTCCCACCACTGACAGACAGACTGACCTGTAGATACCAGGTTTATCCTGCTCCCTTTTTTGAATAGGGGTATAACATTTGCAATCCTCCAGTCCTCTGGCACCACTCCTATATCCAAGGGGGATTGAAAGACTGTGGTCAGAGTTCCTGCTATCTCCACCCTTGCTTCCCTCAGCAACCTAGGATGCATCCCATCTGGACCAGGTGACTTGTTAACTTTGAGTGATGCCAACCTATTTAGCACCTCCTTTCTGTCTATTTTTTATGCTATCTGATATCTCTATTCCCTCCTCCTCTAGTGTGACATTAATGTCATCCTTTTCTTTTGTGAAGACAGATGCAAAGTACTCATTCATTACCTCTGTCATACCCTCTGCCTCCACAAGAAGATTTCCTTCTTTGTCCCTAATTGGCCCCACCATTCCTTCAACAATTCTTTTACTTTTTATTATGTTTATAAAAGATTTTTGGGTTCCCTTTTATGTTACCCGCTAATCTTTTCTCATATTCTTTCTTTGCCCTTCTTGTATCTTTTTTCAATTTCCCTTGCACTCTGTATTCTGTTTGTTTTTCTTCTGTATTTTGTACCTGACATTTGTCATAAACCTCCCTTTTCTGTTTTATTTTAACCTCTATTTCATCATCCAGGGAGCTCGAGCTTTGGATGCCCTATCTTTCCTCCTTATGGAAATACGTTTGGATTGTACCCGAACTATCTCTGCCTTGAAGGCCTGCCTGGCCAATCTTTGTTTCCAATCCACCTGTGCTAGATCCCTTCTCAAATTACTGACATTGGCTCACTTCCAGTTGGGTAATTCCACCTTTAATTTTTCTTTGTCCCTTTTCGTAACTACTTTAGACCTAATTATATTATGATCACTATTACCCAGATGTTGTCCACTGAAACACACTCCACTTGCCCAACTTCACTCCCTAGAACTAGATCCAGCACTGCTTCCTTCCTCGTTGGGCTAGAAACATACTGATTAAGAAAGTTCTCCTGCACACATTTTAGGAATTCATCACCCTCCTTGCCCTTTACACTGTTTTTTCCCCAGTCTATATTAGGGTAATTGAAGTCCCCTACTATTGCTGCTCTATTAATTTTGCATTTCTCTGAAATTTGCCGACAGATTTGCTCCTCTATCTCCTTCTCAGTATTTGGGGGTCAATAGTAAACACTCAGCAATATAACAGCTCCTTTTCTGTTCCTTAACTCTAACCAAATAGATTTAGTCTTTGAACCCTCCTGTGTATCATCCCTCTCTAGAACTGTAATATTATCCTTGATCAATACTGCCCCCTCCTTTCTTTTTTCCTTCCCTATCCCTCCTGAATACATGGTAGCCATGTTTAGTTCCCATTCCTGCCCATGTTAAAGCCAGATCTCCGTTACAGCCATTATATCATAACCCCATGAGGCAATTGTGCCTGCAGCTCATCAACCTTATATGTAACACTCCTCGCATTAACACACATGCATTCTAATACCAAGCTAGTCGGCTTTGCTTTTCTCCTACATCTAATTCCTGCTCTTTCTGCACTATTCTTTATTCTGTCGCTGTTTGTCCCTCCTAGTTTTCTATGCACCTTGTCTCTCCTCTCTGCTGCTTCGGCCTGGTTCCTCTCCCCCTGCCAAATTAGTTTAAACCCTCCCCCGCAGCACTGGTTCACCTCCCCGTGAGGACATTGGTCCCAGCCCTGTTCAGGTGCAACCCGTCCGGCTTGTACAGGTCCCTCCAGCCCCAGAACTGGTCCTGGTTCAAGGCATACATGAGCTTCTGAAGCAAGGTGATTCCCTAAAGTTCTTTTAACTGCATAATCAACAAGGAAGAAAGCTGCATTCCCTGACAGCAAACAGTAGGAGAATGATTAACTCAATTTTATTAGGGTCAGGCACCAGTTGCAGTGGGAGGCCCTGTAACCAACACATCAGCTCCCTTGGCTTATCAGTTTCTGTAATCATTTCAATCTTTCTCAACACTTTCACTAAGATTTGGGGAACTTAGGTAGTGTATGGATGTCTCTTTCTCTTATAACTTCTTTCCATGTTACAGGGAAATACATGTGTGGAGACATTTTATTCAGTACTAGCTGATCTCCCATGGCATTGCTCACAGGTAGTTAAGCATCTGAAGCTCATGCATAATATTTAGCTGCTAATCTGGTCTTTCCCTCTAAGTCCACCAACCAAGTGCTCCTTTTGGGGCAGTGGAGTGAGTGGTTCTAGACTAGCAGCAATTTGGCTTCTTTCTAGATTAACCCAAAAGGTAGAAAAAACTGCAGGAAATAGCTGGGTTTCTTTCCTTTTCAGTTATTGTTCATTATGTTATTCATCAGTTATTTGTTCAGTTATGATTTGTTTTACACAAGGGGTGATGTCTGGAATATTACAGATGCTTTCAAAACTTTTGTTAATATATATATACATATATATTTGAGATGGAATTTGAGGTGGAATGTTATTCTAACTTGCACTTCCTTTAATTGACTAACTTGCACTTACTTCAGTTGATGTGGAGATGCCGGTGATGGACTGGGGTGGACAAATGTAAGGAATCTTACAACACCAGGTTATAGTCCAACAATTTTATTTTAAAATCACAAACTTTCGGAGATTATCTCCTTCGTCAGGTGAGTGACGAAGGAGATAATCTCCGAAAGCTTGTGATTTTAAAATAAAATTGTTGGACTATAACCTGGTGTTGTAAGATTCATTACTTCAGTTGACTGCAGAGAGACTATGAGCGTTACTCGCTATCTACTTATCTAAAGTGTCAGCCTTGGCTCAGTGGTATTATTCTTGCCTCTGAGTCAGAAAATCATAGGCTCAAGCCCCACTGTAGAGACTTGAGAATATAATCCATGCTGACACGTGGGAGCAATAATGAGGGAGTACTGCATTGTCCTAGTCTTTTGGATGAGGTGTTAAACCGAGGCCCCATCTGCCTTCTCAGGTGGACGTAAAAGATCCCGTAGCACTTTTCAAAGAAGATTCAAAGAACAGCAGGGAGTTCTCCTGATGTCCTGGCCAATATTTATCCCTCAATCAACATCACTAAAACAGATTATCTGGTCATTGCTGTTTGTGGAACCTTACTGTGCGCAAATTGGCTGCTGCATTTCACTACATTGCAACAGTGATTATACTTTAGAAAGTACTTCATTGACTGTGAAGGACTTTGGGATGTCCTGAGGTTGTGAAAGTCATTTTATAAATTCATGTTCTTTCTTCCTTTCTTTTTATTTTTTCAATCCTCATCTCTGGGTCCCAGGTTACAGACAATAATATGATAGTTTAGCTTTTCTTAACAATATTTAGAGTAAGCTATATACATTGGCTAGATTCTAGTACTCAGGTGAACAGTTAACAGCTTAATATTGGCGTGAGTGAGAATGGGGCTACATGAATTGCACAAATTGATAATCATGACTATAATTAAATACTGAATAGAACAGACTTCTATACAAAATACACACAGGAGTTCTAGCTTTTAAAGAGCTATACGTTTAAAAGGGATAACATTTAACAAGTATACACCGGGATCTAGTGTGGTGGCACAATACATTCAGTTATCAATATGCTTTCTGTCCGAGAGTGGCAGAGTATGAATTTATATCTGCAATGTCCGACATGCAAAGTTCCTGATCTTAACTGTGCTGTTGTAGCAAGAAACCAAATAAAGGCCAGGGAGAGGAGGGAACATAGCAAACCAGAAGGAGAGTTATTATTAGCTGCACTTGCATGGATGCTAGGGACCAGCTTCAGAATTGGCAGGGATTTTGGGAAAAGGTTGCCCACCTTCCTCTCAACAGCAGTGCATGGCATGAGGAGATAAGAAAGGGGAGGCAAGGAAAAAGACTAAAAAGTTCCACCCTCAAATAAGAACAAGTGTAGATCTGAGGAGAGTGTACCAGTGTTCCTGAACTATTGTAACAGATGATGTATTAGTTCTTTGGGAGAGATTGTTTTGTTTGTAAATACTTGTAGAAGTACATTACTGAATTTAATACAAATTCAAATGCAAGAGTGCCATCTTTATATCACTTAATCTTACGATCCTTTACATTTGCCATGTTGTTCCATTGGAATTGTTCCATTGAGCTGTTGTGTTCCATAAAAGAGGGGTGAACAGTCAGTTGCACTGAGATCACAGGCATAATTTTAGCTCGGAGCTGGGAACCCAGCGTGTGCGTAGATATTCACATGGGGAACCCGGAAGTCAAGTGAATGCGTCGCAATCTGCGATCGCAGCTCAATTGAAGGCGGGTATATGTGCCTCTGGGTTTCCCACGAGCCAGGCAGCCAGACTGACGGGCTGGCTGTCTGGAGGAAGGGAACGGAGCCGTGAGTTGGAGAGGGGGGAGGGAGGGAGAGATTGTGGGCCGAGGAAGAAATCGGGGGTGTTGGGGGGAGCATGGACAACATCAGGTGGGCCTTGGAGAAGATTGGGGGGGGAATGTACCATCGGGGAGAGGGTGCACATTGGGGAGGGGTCCACCATGGGGGGGGGGACACCCGGGGTGGTGCACCATCGGGAGTGGGGGTTCACCGTCAGTGGGGTCTGCCATCGGGGGGGCGTCCACCATTGGGAGTGCCCACCATTGTGAGGGGGGAGTCGGCAATTCGGGGGGCCCGATCATGCCAGGTGAGATTTTTGGGCCTGGATGAAGCAGTTCTGCTCCTCCTGGCCCACATGCAGTGCAATGAAAGCACTCGCTTCATGGATTCAGCCCTTCTCGCCTGCTTTCACCTGACATGAATCAGAAGCGATGGGAAACCCGAACAGGTAAGGTTAAATTTGTTTCGCATTTCTAATACACAAAAAATTAAGTGCCTCAACTATTGCAATGAGGTACACTGCCCCTTTAAATATTGGCCCACCGGCTTTAACTGGGGACAAGACATCCGGGTTTCTGTTGCGCGCGCGTATCCTAGTGCGTCTGGTTTAAACCCAGAATTGGGCACGTTGGAGCCGGGATGCGGTCCCGCTCCAAAAACCAACTATTTTTACTGCCCACTCGCCCCCAACCCACTCATTCTTGGGGGTTAAAATTACCCCTCACAGAGCTTACTTCTGGGCGATGTCCAATATAAGAACACTAAAACTGGATGCATGAGAAATAAATCTAGACTGCTGGTCCCATTTTTGTAGATTGCATTGACGTTAGAAAAAAGAAAACCAGCCTTTGACTGACCAATGATTGCAGCACACCATGTATCCTATGTCTGGTCAATTGTTATGTAAGATGCATTACAACAGTGCCACCTATGGTGATCAGAAGACTTGCTCCAACTTAGCCTCGCAGTAAAACCCCCTACTCTGGAAGATTAATCTTCCAAAGGAAGGGCAAGTTTTTTCATTGCATTAGTTCTGCCATTTTAATATAATGAAAACTGTAGAACTGACTTATTGGACCCAATATTACCAGGGCGGCGGGTTCACGGCGGGGGGCGATTGGGCGCGTGGATAACGCGCCCGGTGAAATCAGTCTACCCCGTGCGCAATCGCAGGCTAATTGGATCCACTTACCTCTTGTTCTGGGTTCCCCGCTGCTGAGCTGCGCGGCGGGCGGGCTGCGCATGCGCAGTAAGGTCTGTCAGCTGGAGGAGCTCTATTTAAAGGGGCAGTCCTCCACTGACTGATGCTGCAAGAAATAGGAAAAATTACAGCATGGAGCAGCCCAGGGGGAAGGCTGCTCCCAGGTTTAATGATGCCTCACTCCAGCTCTTACTGGATGGGGTGAGGAGGAGGGGGAGGACAGAGATCTTCCCCCCGGCGGGCGGGAGGAAGCGGCCTGCCTCTGCCACCAAGAAGGCCCGGCTCGAGGTGGCAGAGGAGGTCACCTGCACCACCAACATATCGTGCTCCTGCATACAGTGCAGGAGGCGCTGCAATGACCTAAGTAGGTCAGCCAAAGTGAGTACACTTACTCATTCCCCTACACTCCATCTGCCACATCACCACCCCCAGCCCACACCTCCTTCTGCACTGCCAACACTACTCTGTCACATCACCCCTCACACCCACTCAAACCTCATCCTCACCTTACCTGCACTTACTCACCTCGCCAGTACTCATCCCGCCACTACCACTCAACCCAATCCTCATACAATCTCATGGCTCTATCTCATACTCACCCTCTCATGCATCTCTTTCACAGTCAGCCTCACTCAACCTGCCACTACCTGTGCTGCAGCCACAGGGCATGCATCACATATGTACAGTAGGCAGCGTAAGGCAAACGTGTCGTGAGCATGAAGGGGATGCACAAGGGTGTTTGAGGGTTTGTCATAGTTTTTACTTATATTTAATTTCTGATCAACTCACATTACATATTATATTGGCACCACTATTGCCACGTCTTTGCGAATCTTGTCTGGTTTGTGCAATAATGCCCTTTCCTGAGGATCACAATGAAGACCCACAACTGATGCCACCCATTGTGTCACTGCAGAGTGGGTGTAGGTGTATTTGCAGGGCTCTTTTGTGCAGATGACGGACAGACGTCGGCGATGTCCCCGGTGGCACCCTGGAAGGATGCGGAGGAGAAGTTGTTGAGGGCAGTGGTGATTTTGACAGTGACAGGTAAGAAGATGGTGCTCAGGCCAGCCGGGAGCAGCTCGGCATGAAGGAGGCTGCAGATGTCCACGACTACATGTCGAGTGACTCTGAGCCTCCATGTGCACTGCTGCTCGGAGAGGTCCAGGAAGCTGAGCCTCGGTCTGTGGACCCTGTGGCGAGGGTAGTGCCTTGTGCGACGCATCTCTCTCTGCGGTTGGCCTCCCTCCTGCTGTGCAGGTGGATGTGTCACAGCACTGTGTTGTGGAGCTCCATGTGTCAGAGGTGGACGGCGTGGCCGGCGAGGCTGGTGATGCTGTTCGCCCTCCGAGGAGGTCATGACTGCAGCTACGGCAGCCCCCATCCGGAAGATGTACATCTGAGGGGGTCCGCAAGGTAGGTCTGGACCCCGGGGTAAGTGTGGGAGTTGGTGAATTTGATTGTTAGGAGGAGGGTGGTGGAGGCCAAACTTTGTCCAAAGTGACAGAGTGGCATCCTGCAATGAGTGAGGGTCTTCCCCCTCCACCTGTCAAATGGACCTTTGCAGCTGCCACAGGCCGATGGCAGCAACACGTCCATTTGAACTGGGAGCGTTTCCCCCAGTACGGGAAACAGTCCTAGTTGTTTGTAAAATCCCAACCCTCCTAAAATATCTCATTAATCAGGTCTGTAAATGACCTGAAATACCAAAATAAATACCTTAAGTGGCACCCCGCTGGCTTTAATTGCCGGCGGGAGTCCCACATGCGGGGGCTGTGCGCTCATGTCAGCGCATCTGTGGGAAACCCGGAAGTGGGCGGGTTGGAGCCGGGCTCCCGCCCCGCCCCGGGAATCCCCGATTTTCGTGGCCCCCCCGCCAGGAATGCACCCGATCGCGGGTGCTAAAATCGACCCCATCATCTGTCATGGCTCACAATTTATTTTAATTTTGAAAGTGCTTTCAAATAAATTTAAAAAACAAGACTTGGTTGGCGCACAACAGCATTTTGTTATGTTAACCAACCCTCTTTCAGCTCTCTCAGTGCTTGCATTTCTAAACTGAAAGAGAATCACAGAGATCCAGGTATGGCACTAAGTGTTGTAATTCAATCAGGCACTGCCATCTACTTGAGCAGCGCTTTTTTATTTTGAAAGGGTTAGATGTATCGAATCCAAATTGAACCAAATTCAGATATTCTGAAAAATCCAAAACTTAGCCCAATGGAGGCCGCCTTGGAACCAGGGAGTGTCCATAATGTGTGATAGCGTGTTCATCTTTATCAAGGTAACTCATTCAGGAGCTCAGTAATAGCGTCAGCTGTGGCTCAGTGGTAGCATTCCCGCCTCTGAGTCAGAAGGTTGTGGGTTCATAGTCCCACTCCAGAGACTTGCGTACAAAATCTAAGCTGACACTGCAGTACACCACTGAGAGAGTGCTGCACTGTTGGAGGTGCCGTCTTTCGGATGAGACACTAAACCGAGCCCCCGTCTGCCCTCTCTGGTGAACGTAAAAGATCCCATGGCACTATTTGAAAAAGAGCAGGGGAGAACTAGCCAATATTTATCCCTCAACCAACATCATTAAAAGAACATTATCTGATCATCATCACATTGCTGTTTGTGGGACCTTGAAAAGTGTAAATTGGCTGCCGCGTTACCTACATTACAACAGTGATTACACCAACAACAACATGGATATATATAGCACCTTTAATGTAGTACAACGTCCCAAGGCGCTTCACAGGAGCATTAACTGAGCCACATTAGGAGGTGAAAGAGGTAAGTTTTAAGGAGCGTCTTAAAGGAGGAGAGTGAGGTAAAGAGGCAGGGAGATTTAGGGAGGGAATTCCAGAGCTTAGGGCCTTTGCAGCTGAAGACACGGCCGTCAATGGTGGAGCGATTAAAATCAGGGATGTGCAAGAAGCCAGAATTGGAGGGCGCAGAGGATTGTAGGGCTAATCATAGGAACTTAGGAACAGGAGTAGGCCATTCAGCCCCTCGTGCCTGTTCCATCATTCAATAGATCATGGCTGATCTTTATCTTAATTCCATCTACCCGCCTTGGTTCTGTAACCCTCAATACCCTTGCCTAACAAAAATCTATCAATTTCAGTTTTGAAATTTTCAATTGACCTAGCCTCAACAGCTTTTGAGCAATTTGGGAGAAATTTCCAAATTTCCTCTATCCTTTGTGTGAAGAAGTGCTTCCTGACATTACCCCTGAATGGCCTAACTCTAATTTTAAGGTTATGCCCCCTTGTTCTGGACTCCCTCAGCAGAGGAAAAAGTTTCTCTCTATTTACCATATCAACTCCTTAAACACCACAATTAGATCACCTCTTAATCTATACTCAAGGCAACCTGTCCTCATAATTGAACCCTTTTAGCATCATTGTCTAGAGCTTAAAAATCGATTTAAAAGTAGTTGCTTTGCAAAAATGACACATAAAACAAGAGTTTTGAAGAGAATAATTCATGGAAAATTGTGAGATATGGGGGGTAATTTTAACCCCCAAGAATAGGTGGGTTGGGGATGGGAGGGCAGTAAAATAGTTGATTTTTGGCGTGGGACCGCATCCTGGCTCCAATGGGCCCACTTTTTTTGAAAGGTTACAGCACGGAAGGAGGCCATTCGGCCCATTGAGTCCGCGTCGGCTCCATGCAAGAGCAATCCAGCTAGTCCCACTTGCCCGCCCTTTCCCCGTAGCCCTGCACATTTTTTTGTTTCAAGTACTTAAGCAATTCCCTTTTGAAGGCCATGATTGAATCTGCCTCCACCATTCCCTCCGGCAGTGCATTCCAGATCCCAGCCACTCGCTTTGTAAAAAAGTTTTTCCTCATGTCACTTTTGGTTCTTTTGCCAATCACCTTAAATCTATGCCCTCTGGATCGTGACCCTTCCCACCAATGGGAACAGTTTTTCTCTATCTACTCTGTGTAGACCCTTCAT
The DNA here is from genome assembly GCF_035084215.1 of Heptranchias perlo. NCBI lineage: Eukaryota > Metazoa > Chordata > Chondrichthyes > Hexanchiformes > Hexanchidae > Heptranchias > Heptranchias perlo. The sequence continues at coordinate 68,525,177 of NC_090332.1, forward strand.
GATTTTGAATACTTGTATCAAATCTCCTCTCAACCTTCTCCGTTCCAAGGAGAACAATCCTAGCTTCTCCAGTCTATCCACATAATTTAAGTCCTTCATCCCTGGAATCATTCTAGTAAATCTCCTCTGCACCCTCTCTAAGGCCTTCACATCCTTCCTAAAGTCCGTTGCCCAGAACTGGACACAATACTCCAGTTGTGGTCGAACCAGTGTTTTATAAAGGTTCATCATGACTTCCTTGCTTTTGTACTCTATGCCTCTATTTATCGAGCCCAGGGCCCTGTATGCTTTATTAACCGCTTTCTCAACCTGCCCTGCCACCTTCAACGGTTTGTGCACATTCACCCCCCGATCCCTCTGTTCCTCTACCCCTTTTAGAATTGTGCCCTCTAGTTTATTTTGCCTGTCCTCATTTTTCCTACCAAAGTGTATCACCTCGCATTTTTCCACGTTAAGCTTCGTCTGCCACGTGTCCGCCCATGCCACCAGCGTGTCTATATCCTCTTGAAGTCTATCACTATCCTCCTCACTGTTCACTACCCTTCCAAGTTTTGTGTCATTTGCAAATTTTGAAATTGTGCCCTGTACTCCCAAGTGCAAGTTATTAATATATATCAAGAAGAGCAGTGGTCCCAGCACCGACCCCTGGGGAACACCACTGCACACCTCCCTCCAGGCAGAAAAACAACTGTTCACCACTACTCTCTGTTTCCTGTCATTTAGCCAATTCTGTATCCATGTTGCTATTGCCCCCTTTATTCCATGGGCCACAATCTTAATAGCAAGCCTACCATGTGGCACATCAAATGCTTTTTGAAAATCCATATACACCACATCAACTGCATTGCCCTTATCTACCCTCTCTGTCACCTCATCAAAAAACTCTATCAAGTTAATAAATCTGTGCTGGCTTTCCCTAATCAATCCATACTCGTCCAAGTTTCTGTTAATTCTGTCCCAGATTATCGTTTCCAGAAGTTTCCCCACCACCGAGGTTAAACTGACTGGCCTATAGTTGCTGGGTTTATCTTCATATACTTTTTTGAACAAGGGTGTAACATTTGCAATTCTCCAGTCCTCTGGCACCACCCCTGTATCTAGGGATGTCTGGAAGATTGTGGCCAGTACCTCCACAATTTCCCCCCTTACTTCCCTCAGCATCCTAGGGTGCATCCCATCCGGACCAGGTGACTTATCTATTTTAAGTACAGCTCGCCTTTCTAGTACCTCTTCTTTCTCAATTTTTAGTCCATCCAGTATCTTAACTATATCTTTCTGTACTGAGACTCTGGCAGCATTTTTCTCCTTGGTAAAGACCGATGCAAAGTACTCATTTAATACCTCAGCCATGCCCACTGCCTCCATGAGTAGATCTCCTTTATGGTCCCTAATTGGCCCCATCCCTCCTCTTACTACATGTTTACTGTTAACATGTCTGTAGAAGACTTTTGGATTTCCTTTTTTGTTGTCCACTAGTCTATTCTCATACTCTCTCTTTGCCCCTCTTATTTCCTTTATCACTTCCCCTCTGAACTTTCTGTATTCTGCCTGGTTCTCACTTGTTTATCAACCTGATACCTGTCATATGCCGCTTTTTTCCACTTCATCTTATTCTCTATCTCCTTTGTCATCCAGGGAGCTCTGGCTTTAGTTGCCCTACCTTTCTATCTCGTTGGAATGTACCTTGTCTGTACCCGAATCATTTCCTCTTTAAAGGCCGCCCACCGTTCAATTACAGTTTTGCCTGCCAATCTTTGATTCCAATTTACCCAGGCCAGATCTGTTCTCATCCCACTGAAATTGGCCCTCCTCCAATTAAGTATTTTTACTTTAGAATGGTCAGAGTCCTTTTCCATAGCTATTCTAAACTATGATCGCTGCTCCCTAAATGCTCCCCCACTAACACTTGCTCCACTTGGCCCGTCTCATTCCCTAGAACCAAGTCCAGCAATGCCTCCTTCCTTGTTGGGCCAGAAACGTACTGGTCGAGAAAGTTATCCTGAACACATTTCAAAAATTCCTCTCCTTCTTTGACCCTTATATTATTGTTATCCCAGTCTATATTAGGATAAATGTAAGGAATCTTACAACACCAGGTTGGTCCATAGTTAGGGGAGCAGACAGGCATTTCTCTGGCCGCAGACGTGATTCCAGGATGGTATGTTACCTCCCTGGTGCCAGGGTCAAGGATGTCACTGAGCGGAGGCTTTCTCCTTCGGACGAAGGAGAAAGCCTCCGAAAGCTTGTGATTTTCAAATAAAACTGTTGGACTATAACCTGGTGTTGTAAGATTCCTTACATTTGTACACCCCAGTCCATCACCAGCATCTCCACATCATATATTAGGATAGTTGAAGTCCTCCATTATCAGCACTCTATGGCTTTTGCACCTCTCTGTAATTTCCCTGCAAATTTGCTCCTCTATATCCTTCCCACTAGTTGGTGACCTATAGAATACACACAGTAGTGTAATGGCACCTCTATTGTTCCTTAACTCTCACCAAATAGATTCTGTCCTAATAGGACATCCTCTCTCTCCAGCACTGCAATATCCTCCTTAATCAATACTGCCACCCACCTCCTTTTTTCCCTTCCATATCTTTCCTGAACACCTTGTATCCAGGAATATTTAGTACCCAATCCTGCCCTTCTTTGAGCCAGGTCTCCATTATCACCATGACATCACATTCCCATGTGGCTATTTGCGCCTGCAGCTCACCAACCTTGTTTAACACGCTTCGTGCGTTCACACACACATGAAAACCCGTCTTAGACTTTCTTGTACTCTATCTTGGTCTGACCCACCTAATACCTTACTATTTCTTACTCTAGGGCTATCCTTCTCTCCTGATCCTTTGTGCCCCTTGTTTCTCCTTTCCAATGCTACATCCTGGTACCTATCCCTCTGCCAAATTAGTTTAAACACCCCCCCCCCCCACAGTACAAGTGAACCTCCCCGCGAGGACATTGACTCCAGCTCCATTGAGGTGCAACCCGTCCGACCTGTACAGGTCCCACCTCCCCCAGAACTGGTTCCAATGCCCCAGGAATCTGATGCCCAGCCCCCTGCACCATCTCTCCAGCCATGCATTCATCTGCTGTATCCTCCTATTTCTATACTCGCTAGAGCGTGGCACCGGGAGTAATCCGGAGATTATTACCTTTGAGGTCCTGCTCGTTAATCTCTTTCACAACTCCTTAAACTCTGCCTGCAGGACCTCATCCCTCTTCTTACCTATGTCATTGGTACCAATATGGACCACGACCTCTGGCTGTTCACCCACCCCTCCAGAATGTTTTGCAGCCGCTCAGTGACATCCTTGACCCTGGCACCAGGGAGGTAACATACCATCCTGGAATCACGTCTGCGGCCAGAGAAATGCCTGTCTGCTCCCCTAACTATGGACTTCCCTATCACTATTGCTCTCCTGACCTTTCTCCTCCCGCCCTGTACAGCTGAGCCACCCATGGTGCTATGGTCATTCTGCAGAGGAACCCTCTCCCCCACCAGTATTCAGAACTGAATACAGGTTAGAGAGTGAGATGCCCTCAGGGGACTCCTGTGCTACCTGCCTGGTTATTCCTTGTCTGTCTGGCAGTCACCCATTCCCTTTCTGCCGACACTCTCCTAAGCTGTGGGGTGACCACCTCCTGAAACATACTATCCATGTAACTCTCAATCTCATGGATGCAATGTAGTGACGCCAGCTGTTGCTCAAGCTCCGAAACCCGGAGCTCGAGCTCCTCCAGCTGTGGTTGTCCAGGACACGGGAAGCACCCTGGAGTTGCCACATGGCACAGGATGTGCATTCAACTTTCGGGTTTAACCCTGGTGCATTTGGATGCGCACGCGCAACAGAAACCTGGAAGTTCTGTCTCCACTTAAAGCCAACGGGCCGATACTTAAAGGGGAAATGTACCTCATTGCGATAGTTGAGGGACTTAATTTTTTGTGTATTGGAGATGTCAAACAAATTGAACCGTACTCATTTGGGTTTCCCATCGCTTCTGATTCATGGCAGGTGAAAGAAGGCGGGAAGGGCAGGATCCATGAGGTGCCTCTATTGCACAGTTTGTGGGCCCGGAGGAGCACGAGTGTTTCATCCAGGCCCAACAAGCTGACCTGCCATGATCGGACCCCTGCGATCCTCCGAATCCTCCACCCCCCAATGCTGGAGACCCCTCCTGGCGCTGGACCCCCCCCCCCACAATGCTGGACCCCCACAATGGTGGACCCCCCGATCTACTCCAAAGCCCACCCGATGTTGTCCACGTCCCCCCACCTCCCCCCTTCCACGTCCCCCCACCTCCCCCCTTTCATGGTATCTATTTCAAATAGTGACTTAAACTGTTATATTACTTATGAAATTTTATTTCCACATCACAGGTTTTGATGAAACAGTCTCTTTTCATTCCAATAATGAATTTTTGGATTACTCGACGCAGCACTGCGGGTGATATTAATACACAGCTCTTATCTCCCACCCAATACAGTAGTTCAGAATGTTAAGAACATTTTCTACCAGCAAGCACGACAAAGTACTTTTGTATGCAACATCGCTAACAATGTCAACTGCTTTGATCAAGGTGCTATCTAATCAACTTCAAAGATTGTGCAGGTGCTCATTAACTAAGTGTCCGAACTCTCGATAGTGTTGTGTTCTCTCAGGCTGGGCGAGCAAGAGGTCAAACAGTAAACTGTTCTTCTTCTCTAGCTGCCTTCAGTTTATTTTTTCTTGTCTCCTGGATACTGGTGATTAAAGAGAAAGTGGGGGTTAAATTTGATAACCCCTGAATCCGAGAGCAGGAGTCGTGTTGCGCGATTAACCCATGCCCGGTCTTTCTGGTCATTTACCTGATTCCGGTGCAAGCAGCCAGGCCTCGCTACGCTGTTGAATGACTTCTCACCAGCAGGGGGGTCGATATCGCTTGAGTGCCTTGTACCTCTTAAAGGCAGCCTGCACCTCTTATGTGCAAAATATAAGATACGGGTCTGCATGGAGTCTGAATGGAGATCAGACATGTAAAACACAGATGCAGGCCCTGTCCCTATATTTCCAAACTGTTGAGTTATGTTAAAACATTGAATTAGGTTTGTGCACTACTAAATCCCACATCCTCCAATCTGCTTGCCTGACCTCAGCAATCCGTTAATGTGAGTTTCCACCAAGGAATTCTCTGCTGATGCACTAGAGGCCATGGTGCAAGGGGTGGACAGAAGGAGGGGCATCCTATGCCCGCAGGGGGGCAAGAGGCCCTCCAGGCATATGTTCAAGAGGTAGTGGAAGGCAGTAGGGGACAAAGTCAATGTCAGGCGCATAGCACCACGAACATGGATGCAGTGCAGGAAGAAGTTCAATGCTTTGACATGAGTAATGGAGGTGATTGAGGTCAATTGTTAAGTGGAATCTCCTACCAACTGCACCACTAGCCACATCCATTGCTCCACGCACTACAGCTCCCATCACCCACATACCAACAAATTCTTTCAATCAGATGCTTCCTCTCACCCTCACACATTACCGCTATTGCAAGCCGCACATCCACAACTCAAAGGTCACACACCCTGCCACCTATTCAACCATGACAGGCACATCACTCAAATATCCTGCAGGATGCTCATCGACACCCGTCCCACTTTCTTGCAGGAGAAGGTGACGCATATAGGGTGGCAGCAAGTGGCAGTGGCATTTAGCCCCTCAAGCCTGTTCCGCCATTCAATGAAATCATGGTTGATCTGTGACCTAACTCCATATACCCGCCTTAGCCCCATATCCCTTAATACCCTTGGTTAACAAAAATCAATCAATCTCAGGTTTAAAATTAACAATTGAGCTAGCATCAACTGTTGTTTGCAGAAGAGCGTTCCAAACTTCTCCCATGCTTTGCGTTTAGAAGTGTTTCCTAACTTCACTCCTGCAAGTCCTGACTCAAAATTTTAGGCTATGTCCCCTAGTCCTAGTATTCAAGCATGGGAGACCTCCAAAACCAGGTACAAATGCATCAGCAGCCAGAAGCAATAATCCAGCAACTAAACTGTAAACCCTGCATGGTCCCTTTAAATAGCACTAGTGGGGGGTCTTCCAGAACATGTTCAGCTGTTTGAGGTTCAGATAGTAGATTGGCTGGAGCATTGAGTGCCAAAATGGTATCTATCCCTTTAAATCAGTGTTGCACACTGATCTAACACATATTCTCCTTACTTTACATGGTACTGGTGTTCGTTATCTGCACATGCGCATACGCCTTAACCAAAATGGCATTCAGCGCATGTCACACTAAAAGCGTGCACACACATTTGGGACGCCATTTTAGGACCATAGGAAAACGCTTAGCGCCTAAAAATGGGTGCTACATGGCTCAATTTATAGCCTGGCAACTCTTATCTTGGCTAACACAAGTAGCAGATGACAGCTTGACAACTCTCAAAAGTCATTTTTATACAACACCCTATTTTACTTATAGATATAACACTCCTGATTGAAGGCATTTGTATCCGCACAGAAAATATATATTTTTTTAAATGGAAATGTCTTGATCTCAGATTCTACTTTCAGTTCAAACAAAAAAGGACACAGCATTGGATAAAGGTTGTGCTGGTTTTAACACATATTGTTACACTTTCGCATGTGCTTTCACAAAAAGGTAATTTCAGGGATATATTTATGTTAAAACATGAATAATAAAACTTTTAAAGATTTTTTCATATTTTTGAAATAGAAATGAGCACAATTATGCAACTAGTGATCTATACTGCATTTGCAACCGTACATATTCCTGGATATGTATGATTAAAGTTGAAGGGAGTTGGCATTTTTCATTACCAATACTTTAAAGTGCAATTCATTATTATATGCAAAAATGTATTTTATATTTTAACCCTTGAAAATATTTTCCACCACTCAAATGAAAAATTTAACCATGGGTCGTCTTCAATGTTAGCTTTGGGAAAAAACACTATTAGGTGAAATGGATGACATGATATGTTAGCAAACTGTTCTTTCATTGTTGGGAGTTCCATTTGAAAGCAGCCTAGATGGATGGGATGCGAGTCTTTTCCCTGTGCTTGCCAAAACGTCCCAGCCCTGAAAAATCCCCCTCAACTGGCAAAGAATTGCCGATCTCATCCAGACATCTCATTGGGATGATGGCAATACAGAATGGAAAACTTCGCACTGATGCAGTGTAAGGTCCTCCTCTCAGATAGGGGGGTTTGGGCAAGACAGAGGGAACTTTACTCTGCAGTAGACCATGCCCAGCCTGATTTGGGAACCCTTCATGCTGACACTGGCATCCGGAACAGAAAATGTTATATTCCTCACCCCACTAATATCCTTCACTTTGTTCAGCACAAAGATGAAATATCATTATTATATCTACTTATAAAAAATGAAGTATCATTGTTATATCTAATAAAAAATGAAATATCATTGTTATATCTACTTATAAAAAATGAAATATCATTGTTATATCTACCTATAAAAAATGAAGTATCATTGTTATATCTAATAAAAAATGAAATATCATTGTTATATCTACTTATAAAAAATGAAATATCATTGTTATATCTACTTATAAAAAATGAAGTACCATTGTTATATCTAATAAAAAATGAAATATCATTGTTACATCTACTTATAAAAAATGAAGACTCATTGTTATATCTACTTATAAGAAATGAAATATTGTTATGAAATATCATTGTTATAAGCACTGTTATATCTACTCAAACTCAATTAATCAATGAGTATGCTAATATCAGAAGGGAAAAGAATTTAAAAAACAATCAAAACTTATATTGTTCAGGATTCTTAAGAATGAAATAACATGGAATGAAGTTAGTTATTCTACAAACCATTAACAAAAGAAATGTTTGAAACACAACTGTTTGAATCGTTTAGATTTCTAAAAATAAAATTTTTTTCACCTCTAAGATATGTACTAAATTGGGGTTTTGCAAGAGGAATCCACAACAAAATACTTATATGGGACAGCTCCACGAGCCTGCCTATAGACGGTGAGTAAGGCAGCCACTTGCCAGTAATGATCAAGGAGCTGAGGATGAAGAGTGAGGTGGGGAATCACTTGGCCACAAGATAGGTTCTTACAACACTCTCCTGCTACACTGATCAAATTTAATCAGGCCTCTTTCATTTAGAAGACAGCTTTGTGTACAGTTTGCTTTGTGCAGTAAAATAACTAGTGCCGAGCTGTGACAGTTCCTCCAGTAATTTTATTTTTAATCTGGAGAAGTGGAGGGGGTATATTTATTGCAGTGATAGATTGTTTTCATTTTTCTTTCTGAATCAGCTGTGAAAGGAATTTGTTGCTAGACCAGACATCGCTCCATTTTATTAGATTCCGCTGCTACTGGAACCGTGAGACGTTGCTCAGATGATTTCTTTTGCTGTGATTTCAGTGAATCAAATCACATCGTATTTTCAGGTCAGGCTCCTTGGTGACTATCAATGGTCAGAAATGAATTTTTTTGTTACTTAACTGCCACAGATAGGGCAAATTTATTGTGATCATCATGCAGTGTGCAAACTTTCATTCCATTTGCTTTGTTTTGAGAGGGTACTGTGTGGGAAAAACTGATAATATGTGATGAGATGGTGGCCTTGTATGATACATACAAGGAAGTGAATTCTTCTGTAATTTAGTGATCAAAATATCTGCATAGTCACATAATGTAACAAACTTTGAACACCCTTAATCAAGAAAAAGTTACTTTCTACTTTAATTTCTTGACCTCACCCCTTTTTTGTCTCTGCACCATTTGCCATACTTTGGTTGCTCTATATATAAAGAATACACTGACAATTCCACTGCAAATAGCAAAGGAAACCTTCCACCATTGTGCTCCAAAACAAAGCCCTGACCACAACCTCATTTTCATCCATATAATCCAACATTAATTGTCAATCCTACTCAGGTGGATCATAAACATGACTGATGCGAGAAATGGAAACAGGTAGTAGGAGCTACTCTTTTATAGTTAAAATTCAGATCACTTCTTGGGATGAATTGCAGAGAGTTTTTTCCTGTGTCTAACCATAAATATGCTAGAGCCTCGAGTACTTAACGCTAACTTTTTGTATTAAAAAAGTCGAAAGAGTTTTTCATTTAACTACTTTAAATTAAAAATACTTTTCAGGGACTCTACGGCACTCATCCAATCTTTGGGTTCTGATAATATTAATACATTGCTCAAAGCTTAGTTTTGTACTTTATCTCATCAAAGCTCTTCCACTGAATTAGTGGCTTAAAGGTATCCTCTATAAAATGTAGACAGTATAATTCAGTCCATGTACTTTCCAAAAATTACCTTCCTGTAAACTGCATATTCTTGTGGTCTACAAGAAGTGCTTGTTAATGATGTGGTAGCTCATAAGGGGCAACGTTCCGATGGATGATCTCAAGTGCTTGCACCCAATTCCTACCAGCATTATTTTAAAGCATAAGTTAACCAGTTTAAAATAAGGACAGCACATGCAGGAATTTAGTTTTATCCTTGTACCGAAAGATCATCCATCGGAAAATCTCTCCTCTAATGTTGTCAGAGAAGAGTGGGTGGGTGTGGGTGAGAAAGCAGCCAATAAAGAACAATAAGGTCACAGGACAACAACATAAAATGTACCTGACATCATGGAATAGAAGTTTGTCTGTGTGCCATTTGTAACAAATTGGTTAACGTACTCGGGTGAAATTTTGTTCACCATCTTAACAAAGTCGTTAACTCGTTAACTTTGAACAAGTTAATGGCCTCGTTAGATTAGCAAATGGGAAATATTTCATCTGTACACATTAATCAATTTGTTACAAATAGCACACCAAACTATTCTACCCCCAGAAGTGCAAAATCCAGGCACATAACCGGCATTTTATGCATTTATCTATTTTTTTTTCATTCTCAGGATATGGGCCTTGCTGGCAAGGCCAGCATTTATTGCCCATCCCTAGTTGCCCTAGAGAAGTTGGTAGTGAGCCTTCTTCTTGAACAGCTGCAGTCCATGTGGTGAAGGTACTCCCACAATGCTGTTGGGTGGCGAGTTCTGGGATTTTGACCCAGTGATACCGTAGTAATGGCGACATAAGTCCAAATCGAGATGGTTTGTGACTTGGAGGAGAAATTGGAGGTGATGGTGTTCCCATGCACCTGCTGCCCTTGTCCTTCTAGGTGGTGGAGGTTGCAGGTTTGGGAGGTGCTGCCGAAGAAGCCTTGATGAGTCCTGCTTTTTGTGGACAAGACATACATGGGCAATTTTCCACGTTGTCGGGTTGATGCTAGTGTTGTAGCTGTACTGGAACAGCTTGGCTAGAGGCACACAGGTCTTCAGCACTACACCCAGTATGTTGCCAGGGCCTGTAGCCTTTGCTGTGTCCAGTGTACTCAGCCATTTCTTGATATCATGTGAAGCGAATCGAATTGGCTGAACACTGGCATCTGTGATGGTGGGGATCTCAGGAGGAGGCCAAGAAGGGTCATCGACTTGGCACTACTGGCTGAAGATGGTTGCGAACACTTCAGCCTTGTCTTTTGCACTCATGTGCTGGGCTCTGCCATCTTGAGGATGGGGATGTTCATGGAGCCTCCTCCTCTTGTCGGTTGATTAATTGTCGACCACCATTTGCGACTGAATGTGGTAAGACTGCAGAGCTTTGACATGACCCATTGGTTGTGGGACTGCTTAGCTCTCTCTTTAACATGCTGCTTCTGCACTTTAGCATGCATGTAGTTCTGTGTTGTAGTTTCACCAGGATGATACCTCATTTTCAGGTATGCCTGGTGCTACACTCTTCATTGAACCAAGGTTGGTCATCTAGTTTGGTAATGATGAGGGGTGAGAAATATGCTGGTCCTTGAGGTTACAGATTGTGGTAGAATACAATTCTGCTGCTATGGATGACAAACAGCACCTAATGGATGCCCAGTTTTTGAGCTGTTACATCTGTTCTCAATCTATCCCACTTAGCACACTGGTTTTGCCACACATAGTCAATTACAGGTAGTTGAATTTAAAAATAAGCAGATCAATAGAAACTATCTCACCGATGACGGGGTGTTTCCTTCATGAATGTAAAAGCTGTATAACTCCCAAGAAAACGCTTCAAACTCTGTTCAGTTCTTGGTGAGAAAGCCCATTATTTGATAAGAACATAAGGACATAAGAAATAGGAGCAGGAGTAGGCCATATGGTCCCTCGAGCCTGCTCCGCTATTCAATCAGATCACGGCTGATCTTCCACCTCAACTCTACTTTCCTGCCCGATCCCCATATCGCTTGATTCCTCTAGAGTCCAAAAATCTATCCATCTCAGCCTTGAATATATTCAATGACTCAGCATCCATAACCCCCTGGGGTAGAGAATTCTAAAGATTCACAACCCACAGAGTGAAGAAATTCCTCCTCATCTCAGTCTTAAATGGCCGACCCCTTATCCTGCGACTGTGCCCTCTAGTGCTAGACTCTCCAGCCAGGCGAAACAACCTCTCAGCATCTACCCTATCAAGCCCCCTCAGAATCTTATATGTTTCAATGAGATCACCTCTCATTCTTCTAAACTCCAGCGAATATAGGCCCATTTTACTCAACCTCTTCTCATAAGACAACCCTCTCATCCCAGGAATTAATCTAGTGAACCTTCAGTGCACCGCCTCTAAGGCAAGTATATCCTTCTTTAGGTAAGGAGGCCAAAACTATACGCAGTACTTCAGGTGAGGTCTCACTAAAGCCCTGTACAATTGTAATAAGACTTCCTTAACATTGTACTGCAACCCCCTTGCAATAAAGGCCAGAATGCCATTTGCTTTCCTAATTGCTTGCTGTACCTGCATGCTAACTTTTTGTGTTTCTTGTACGAGGACACCCAAATCCCTCTGGACACCAACATTTAATAGTTTCTCACCATTTAAAAATATTCTGTTATTCTATTCTTCCTACCTAAGTGAATAATCTCACATTTCCTCACATTATTCACCATCTGCCACTTTCTTGCCCACTCACTTAACCTGTCTATATCCCTTTGCAGACTCTTTGGGTTCAATTTTCAAAGTGAAAAACAGTTGGGTTGGAGGCGGGGGGGGAGCATTGAAAATTGCCACCATATGTGGCACCTTATTGAATGCCTTTTGAAAATCCAAATATACAACATCTACTGGTTCCCCTTTATCTACCCTGCTAGTTACATCCTCAAAAAACTCTAATAAATTTGTCAAACACGATTTCTCTTTCATAAAATCATGTTTACTCTGCCTAATCCTATTATGATGTTCTAAGTGCCCTGTTACCACTTCCTTAATAATGGATTCCAGCATATTCCCGACGACTGATGTCAGGTTAACTGGCCTGTAGTTCCCTGTTTTCTCTCTTCCTCCTTTCTCGAATAGCGGGGTTACATTTGCTATCTTCCAATCCACTGGGACCGTTCTAGAATCTAGGGAATTTTGGAAGATCATAACCAATGCATCCACTATCTCTGCAGTCACCTCTTTTAGAACCCTCGGATGTAGGCCATCAGGTCCAGGGGATTTATTGGCTTTTAGTCCCATTAGTTTCTCAAGTACTTTTTCTCTACTGATATTAATTGCTTAAAGTTCCTCACTGTCATTAACCCCTTGATTCCGCCTATTTCTGGTATGCTTTTTGTGTCTTCTACTGTGACGACAGATACAAAACACTTGTTTAACGCATCTGCCATTTCCTGATTCTCCATTATAATTTCTCCTGTCTCAGCCTCTAGGGGACCAACGTTTACTTTTGCTACTCTCTTCCTTTTTACATACTAGTCGAAGCTCTTACAATCCATTTTTATATTTCTTTCCAGTTTACTTTCATATTCTATTTTCTCCCTTTTTATCAATTTTTTGATCATCCTTTGCTGGTTTCTAAGACTCTCCCAATCCTTAGGCTTACTACTCTTCTTGGCAACATTAGAGACCTCTTCTTTTAATCTAAAACTATCCTTAACTTCTTTTGTTAGCCATGGATGGATCACTTTTCCCATGGAGTTTTTATTTCTCAATGGAATGTGTATTTGTTGAGAATATTGAAATATTTCTTTAAATGTTTGCCATTGTTTATCAACCATCATACCCTTTAATCTAATTTCCCAAACTACCTCAGGCAACTCACCCCTCATACCTATGTAATTAGTTACAAAACTTTCAGCAAATCCTGAAAACTCCTCAAACATGCTATATTGTACAATGCTCAGGACAAATGGGGATTTTTGTAAATGAAATGAAGAATGAGCACTGTTATTGACTCTTCTCCATATCACAAGGTAGGTTTGTTGGTCCCATTTCTACATTAAGCCATGCCACTGGTATGCCCGCTGAATTGAAGTTAGGCAATTTGCATTAACCCAAACTGGAAATAATAAAATAGTCATGTTATCATAAATGCAATGCCTACCAGGACAGTTGAGCCCCCTTAGGCTTTTGCTATGTGTATTCTCATTACATGAATGTTTCAATGCGATCAAGCAAACCCACTGCATTTGTACAAAGGTTTTAACCGACATGCTTTGATCATTTGACGTTTAATTGTCAGCTCGATCTACTTCTCAACACTAGTTAGACTCAGAATAGAACACTGTTCAATATTTATGTTTGACTGACTGAGCTGCAGTACTTAAGAAACAGAGCAGGAAAGTGGCTTGAAGCTATACAATAGATCAAAAAAATGTAGGTTTCTAAATACGAAAGTGAAACATATTGCTCACATGCATTATAACAGGTTTCTGCCTTATTGCTGCCTTTTGCACTGTTAACAGATATTTGGAGGATGTTTTGACTCGTTACTTCGACTGGTTCTCGCTTTTTTTTAATTGGGTTTCAGTCCAATTTAAAATCAATCTTATTTACACATCCTGGAATGGTTTTCATTCTTCACTAAAGAACAAAACAGAAACTCAACTTATTATGGTGATTCGAGAAACCTTCTTTCAGCATACACAACATGACAATGCAAGCCCAACATTGCGAGACTCTGGGCACAGAGATCAGTGCACTTGATCCACTGTGCTCCCAATTTCCTGGCCATGAATTTGATTTTTGGGGTTTACATGTAAAAAAATATTTTATACCTTGCAAAAGAAAGAACAATTAAGCCCTCCATACACTAGTGATAACTGCACATTATACAGTCAGGGTTGACTGGCAGCTCAAGTAACTGGAGTCTGGCTCCCTACTAGAAAGTCAAATGCTGAGTCCCAGAGCTGCCTGTCACTCAAACTTACTTGACTTTTTTGGAGGAATATGCAGACTTTTTGGCTGGCTGTCTGGCTGGTTGATGGCGCACTATATGAGAGTGAGGTTTATCCTCTCTGGGACAATGCTCCTGTCTAATTTCCTGAACACGACATATTATTTTCCATTGCTTTTGCCCACATATATTCATATATAGACACAGTAATGCAAGCACCCATGGAAAAATAAAATCTGGAAATTCTGAATGTCCTCCCCGCACCCCTCACTGTCCTTGGTGTGTTCTCAGTTGAGTTTATCCAGGAAAGATTTTGATTTAAAAATACCATCTTCCCTCAATTTATTTTTCTTCCTACTACTCCTCTTTCTTTTCCCTTTCTTTCTCTTCTTCTTTGATTAATAAAGATGCCAAATTGGTGATAGAAAGAAAGGAAGACTTACATTTATATTGCACCTTTTCAAAACGTCAGGACGCCCCAAAGCGCTTTACAGCCAATTAAGTTTTTTGGAAGTGTAATCACTGTTGTAATATAGGAAACACTGCAACCAATTTGCACCCAGCAAGGTCCCACAAACAACAATGTGTAAATGACCAGCTAATCTGCTTTTTAGTGATGTTGGTTGAGGGCTAAATATTGGGCAGGGTACCAGGTATAACTCCCCTGCTCTTTTTCAAAATAATGCCATGGGATATTTTACGTCCACCTGTTTGGTTTAACATCTCATCCAAAAGATGGCATCTCCGACAGTGCAGCATTCCCTCAGTACTACGTTGGAGTATCAGTCTAGATTTTGTGCTCAAGTCTCTGGAGTGGGTCTCAGATGAGCGTGCTACCACCGAGCCATGGTTGACAACTTAGGTTTCATTTTCTTTTATTCGTTCATGGGATGTGGGCGTCGCTGGCACAGCCAGCATTTATTGCCCACCCTTAATTGCCCTTGAGAAGGTGGTGATGAGCTGCCTTCTTGAACCGCTGCAGTCCGTGTGTGAAGGTTCTCCCACAGTGCTGTTAGGTAGGGAGTTCCAGGATTTTGACCCAGCGACAATGAAGGAATGGTGATATATTTCCAAGTCGGGATGGTGTGTGACTTGGAGGGGAATGTGCAGGTGATGTTGTTCCCATGTGCCTGCTGTCCTTGTCCTTCTAGGTGGTAGAGGGTGCGGGTTTGGGAGGTGCTGTGGAAGAAGCCTTGGTGAGTTGATGCAGTGCATCCTGTAGATGGTACACACTGCAGCCATGCTGCGCCGGTGGTGAAGGGAGTGAATGTTTAGGGTGGTGGATGGGGTGCCAATCAAGCGGGCTGCTTTGTCCTGGATGATGTCGATGGGGAGCATGCAAGGCAATGTGCGTGCAGTCAATGGCACCTTGCCTTACCATAGAGTATAGGAATTGCTGTAGAGATGGCAGCACTGCCTGAAGGAAAAATAGATGTCATTTCATTAACTTCACCTGAGTGCTACTTCCAGAAGGCCAAGTGGCAAATAGAATCGATTGTCTTAATCAACAAGCCAATGATCAAGACTCTCCCACCCTCCTGGTTGAAGCAGGTCTATATTTTTCTTCACTCTCTATTTCTCTCCCTCTCCTGAAATTGCTGACTCAAACTTTGGTTTGTTTCCACAAGCATTAGCAAGCCTCCAATTTAAGTGGCCATTCTTAATGTGTGAGCCTAGACATTGAGTGCTGGTGACTGTGGAGGGGACTGCACAGCCAAACTCAATTCTGTTCTTAACAGACATCCACATACACACGCTTCCAGAAGCTGGAAGGTGTCAGCTGTGGCTCAGTTGAGAGTACTCTCCCCTCTGAGTCTGAAGGCTGTGGGTTCAAGTCCTACTCCAGAGACTTAAGCACAAAATCTAGCCTGACACTCGAGTGCAGTAAAAATGACTTCTTGTTTCTGCGGTAAAAAAAAATTCTGAAGGGGAATTGTATTGCTTTACCGTCCTAAATATTGCAAAGAGGTATATTTGAACTGCTACTGAGGAAGTGTTGCACACTGTTGGAGGTGCTGTCTTTCAGATGAGACTTAAATCCGAGGCCCAGTCTGCCTCTCAGGTGGACGTGTAAGATCCCATTGCACTATTTTGATGAAGAGCAGGGGAGTCCTGGCCAATATTTATCCCTCAACCAACATTACTGAAACAGATTATCTGGTCATTATCACATTTCTGTTTGTGGGAGCTTGCTGTGTGAAACTGGCCGCCACTTCTCCTACATTACAATAGTGATTACACTTCAAAAAGTACTTCATTGGCTGTAAAGTGTTTTGGGATGTCCTGTGGTCATGAAAGATGCTGTATAAATGTAAGTCTTTCTTTTCCTTTCATAATGCTGCCTCAATTGCACCAACGTAGTTATACTGGTCACATGCAATTGGGCTTTCTGACTCCTTCCAAAACCTGGTTCATCACTGAATATGTGCAGCCATACATTGACTGCACCATGCAGAAGCCTCTGCATGTAGATTGGTGCTGTGCATTTCAGAGGAAGCCAAATCACCTGAGGTGAGTGGGTAGGTTATCTTGTATGAACACATGCACTCATGTTGCATCTACTAATCAAGGCTCTCTAGTTCCAACATGTGCATGAAATGACATAATGATGCACCTTGAATTCTAGTTGCTATCATCATCTCCTGGTGTTATTCTGAAGCCAACACATTACTCCACCACCACCAGACCACCATTTCAGATTGAGCAACTGAAGTGAATTCAGATTTGATAACTTAGTCCATGCAGTAACTTTGCTGCTACATTTCTACCACTGCAGGCATGAACTCAAGATGAAAAATGTAGTATAACACAAGGGCAGCATCTGCCCTGGCCAGGAATGAGTAGTCATATCCCCTCTCTTTTCACTTTGAGGAATTGGAAGTATTAGCATTTGACCTTGCATTCATTATCCTACTAAAGGAGAAATAGAATTCTGAGGTCAAAGATTGCCTTACTTACGAAACTGAAAGGTCGCTTACATGAAGGTGGCAGATGGAGTATAATGTGGGGAAAAATATGAAATTATCCACTTTGGTAGGAAGAAAAGAAAAGCAGAATATTTTTTAAAAGGTGAGAGACTACTAAATGTTGGTAGTCAGAGGGATTTGGGCGTCCTTGTACACGAATCACAGAAAGTTAACATGCAGGTACAACAAGCAATTAGGAAAGCAAATGATATATTAGTCTTTATTGCAAGGGGGTTGGAGTATAAGAGTAAGGAGGTCTTTCTGCAATTCTATAGGGCTCTGGTGAGACCACACCAGTAGTGCTGTGTACAATTTTGGTCTCCTTACCTAAGGAAGGATATACTTGCCTTAGAGGGGGTGCAACGAAGGTTCACTAGATTGATTCCTAGGATGACAGGGTTGTCTTATAAGGAGAGATTAAGTAGAATGGGCATATTCTCTGGAGTTTAGAAGAATGAGAGGTGGTCTCATTGAAATGTGTAAAATTCTTAGAGGGCTTGACTGAGAGGCTGTTTCCCCTGGCTGCAGTGTCTAGAAATAGGGGTCATAGTGTCAGGATAAGGGGCTGGCCATTTAGGAATGAGATGAGGAAAAATTTCTTCACTCAGAGGGTTGTGAATCTTTGGAATTCTCTACCCCAGAGGGTTGTAGATGCTCAGTTGTTGAGTATATTCAAGACTGAGATCGATAGATTTTTCGGACACTGAGGGATTAAAGGGATACGGGGATAGGATGGGAAAGCGGAGTTGAGGTAGAAGATCAGCCATGATGGTGACGTGCTCCATTAAAAAATAGGTAATGGTCCTCTTTCAAGGTTTCATTAAAGTTAAAATAATTAGTTATGAAGAACGCTAATAATTGGGGCAGCATTGATGCTGACAACTCAACTGTAAACCTAGGACAAATACAACCTTTTTATAATGAAATGTTATTTGTTGCAATTTTTTTTTACTATATCAGGCAGTTGCTCTGTATCAGGAGTTTCCTGATTGAGCTGTGTGAAGCATATGCTATGTGTTAAATGAAGTGCAGATAGTGAAACTAGCCTGGTGCTCAAGGCACCTTAAAGTTGGAACATCTGCTAACTCAGCACGAACTAGGAATCAAATGTGCTACAATTGGCTGATTTGATATCACCTGTTTTACACTATCGCCCAAAGTCAAAATAACCTCCGATGAGGTTATTTGGATGAGGACGAGATCAGCCCAACGCTGTCTTATGAATTATAGTAGCATGCTATGTGCTTCACCACATTGCAATCAGGAAAGGACTGATGGTAGATGTCTCAGAGGATGCCAGGTAGCCTAATGGTGACACTACTGATGCTGTAGTCCTGGCAATCGAAGAACAAGAAGCAGGTGTGGTGGCAATGGCTGCTAGACAGCTGAGAGACAGACTCATTCAGTGCACCTTCACAAATGAATACAGTGCTATTATTTGGAAGTCTCAACCCATCAAAGGTCTGCCTCCTTTATGGTCTAAGTAAAAGCACTGCTCCTCACAACTAGCAATCACATCCTAATCCTAATTCTAATCCTGAGCCTCATCATTAGCACATTACCTGTTCTCCATTGTCATAAAAGCATTCCTTGGGAGAACCAAGCATTCGTTACATCAAATATTCCACTAATTTATTACAAGTTCTTACAAAAACATCATTTGGTTCTGTCACTATGCACAGCCGTTGTGACCACATGAGTTTTTCTCTGCCCTTCTCTCAAGGCCCCCAAGTCCCGGGATGGAAACTGGACAGGCTGACTCTTTGTCATGGCCTCCTTGACAGTCTGGTCCTACAAAAATGAAGGCTTCTGTGGGGAAATGATGGAGTGCTCCTCTGTGCTGCTGCCATGAGGTGATGCAACCTATCAGGCACGCACACCAGTTTCAACACTGTTACTGGGAACATGATTCTGGTTAGCCGCGATCAGTGGGAGAGTGAATCTCATGGAATTGGAAATATCTTTAAGTCCCTGAGAGAGATCCAACCTAATATCCTTCAGTCCCTTTGATATGCTGCCTTCTATAATTTGCAATCTGGTTGACATTGACTCTCCAGATAGTTCACCAAGACCTGCAGTCACTCATTCAGTTCCTCCACACTGAGTTAACTGACTTAATCTCTCATGAAGCAGGGTGAGGTTTTCAGATGCTCCTGCAACTGCCATTATCTCCTGCAATGAATTGAACCTTTCTTGGATGTTAGCGTACTGCAGGGTAGTGGACTCCATCACTATTTCAGCCATATGAGTTAGGAGGCACAGTAAGTCGTGTAGATGGGAGCAGGAAATTACGAAAGCACACAAACAGACTTAGTGAGTGGGCAAAAGCTATGGCAGGTGGAGTTCAATGTGGGGAAATGTGAGGTTATCCACTTGGATCCGAGAAAGACAAATAGGAATATTTTCTTAATGTCGAGACACAAGGAGCTGTGGAGCAGCAAAGAGATTTGGGTGTCCATGTACACAAATCGCTAAAAGCTAATGCACAGGTTGGAATACAAAAGTGAGGAAGTGATGCTTCAGTTATACAGAGACTTGGTCAGACCCCATCTGGAGTGCTGTGTTCAGTTTTTGGCACCGAATCTCAGGAAAGATATACAGATCTTGGAAGGGGTATATCACAGATTCACCATAATGCTACCAAGAATAAAGAGGTAAATTATGAGGACAGGTTGCATAAATTTGGCTTGTATTCGCTCGAGTTTAAAAGATTGAGGGCTGATCTAATCGAGCTGTTTGAAAATAATAAAGGGATTTAATAGGGTAGATACAGAGAAACTATTTCCCCTATTGGGGGAATCCACAACAAGGAAGTATAATCTTA
Organism: Heptranchias perlo; assembly: GCF_035084215.1. Taxonomy (NCBI): domain Eukaryota; kingdom Metazoa; phylum Chordata; class Chondrichthyes; order Hexanchiformes; family Hexanchidae; genus Heptranchias; species Heptranchias perlo. The sequence continues at coordinate 68,545,176 of NC_090332.1, forward strand.
AAATTAGAACTCAGCCATTTAGGAGTGAAATCATGAAGCACTTTTATGCACAAAGGGTTGTAGAAATCTGGAACTCACTCCCCCAAAAGGCTGTGGATGCTGGGACAAGTGGAGCTTTCAAGACTGAGATTGATAGATTTTTGTTAGGTAAGGGTATCGAGGGATATGGAGAAAAGGAACATAAATGAAGTTGAGGTACAGATCGGCCATGACCTAAGTGAATGGCGGAAAAGGCTCGAGGGGCTGAAAGGCCTCCTCCTGTTGCTATGTTCCCATGTTCCTACTTGCACCACATTTTGGAGGTCACGCAGAACCTTCATACGTATCTGATGTTCAGCCAGCATCCCTCTTTTCATGGACGGCACCTGAGACCACCATCCATTTGCTCTGCAGCAGGGGGCTGACATGTCTTACGTCTCCACTCAACCACACCAGGCTCTACTTCTATATCTGTATTCTCTGGCTTCCTTGTGCTCTGTATTTCCCAATGTGTCAATTTCTCAACTAAGCTATCTGTACTCCCTCAGGTGGATGTCTCTGGGCTGCTGAGTGAAAAGGAGAGGCTGAATGACAGGGTGAGTGAATGGTTGCCAATGTTGCCAGAGATAGAAGGAACTGCAAGGTTTTGCTCTTTGGAAATCTTCTCTTCTGAATACCTGGCTTGCAGCTCTAATGGAAAAGACAGTACTGTTAATTTTCATGTGCTGGAGAAGCGTTCTAATCTCATCAGCTATTTTGTGGCTCTCTTGTGAGGAAACTGGTAGCTAGTGAAGAAATTGAAGAATACACCAACTTGCATTTATATATTGCCTTTTCATGTAGTAAAACACCCCAAGATGCCTCACAGGAGCGTTATCAGACAAAATCTAACACCGAGCCACATAAGGAGATATTAGGACAGGTGACCAAAACCTTGGTCAAAGAGGTAGGTTTTAAGGAGCCTCTTAAAGGAGGAAAGAGAAACTGAGAGATTTGGGGAAGGAATTCCAGAGCTTAGGGCCTAGACAGTTGAAGGCACAACCGCCAATGGTGGGGCGAAGGAAGCCGGGGATAAACAAGAGGCCAGAATTGGAGGAACGCACAGTTCGTGGAGAGCTGTAGGGCTGGAGAAGGTTAGAGAGATAGGGAGGGGTAAGGCCATGGATGCAGTTGAACATGAGGATGAGAATTTTAAATTTGAGGCATTGATGTACCTATCATGAAATACATGGTAATATCAAATACGAGGTATACATTCTCACAAACCACAGAGTCTTTTATATACAGAAGTTGCACCCTTGCTGCACCCCATTCCTGACTTTTTTGGGCTTCCCCTGCAAATCTGGCCCTCCACTGGTAGGGCTCCAGCCCTTGTCCCACCAGCATTACTTAAATTAGCTGGCCCTGGGATTTCTGGCTGTGTTATACATGATTTCAGAAAACCTGGTGCTGATACTGAATCTCAAAAGTGGGTGGAAAATGGTTCCCAGTATTGAGATCTCTTACCTTGGAAAAAAAATCAGAAAATAGAAACTAAAAATAAAAAATAAATTAGATCTGCCTACACACATGATTCTTAGGAACTTAACCTTTTCATTGGATAGGAGCTATTAGTGCTTCTCCCAGTAATGATGAAAATCCCCTTCAATAATTTTTGTGAACAAGTTGGTGCAAATACAAAATGAGATCTCATGTCCTAGCAACCTTTTCGCTAAAATTATCGAGAGTAAGAATTTCACCCATAACATTCCCAAATTCAAGAATCGGTAAAGGATAAAAAAGACCCATTGAGCAATTACTCCAGTATAAACCTCTCACAGACTCACATAGAAATCCATCTCACTCCACTTCTCTTTAAGACTGTAAGCTATGTGCTGATTCTGTGACTTCAGAGATGATGATATTTGCATTCGGTTGGAGTACAGAGCAATTTGTTACTTAGATTAATATAAATTCTTTTAATAATGTAGAGCGGGTCCACTAATGTCCCTTCACCTACGTGCCAGCACAGATTCTGGAGCAGATATTCTACTCCGTTCTTCAGCTTGAATGCTAAAAGTCCATTGCCTCATACCTGCAGTAACTATACCTTGTGGAGAAAAACAAATTAAATTCCGCCTTCAATTTGAGAGTTATGAACTCACCCCAGGCTCATGCTAATGTTTTCAAAGCCTCATTCACCACGGGTCATTTGAACGGAGCCTCTAGTTTCCTCGTCTTTTCCTCGAACTCACATGCCTAACTGCAGTTAGTTTCTGTTTTCTTGGCTATGAAACAAGATGTGATCTGCCCCCCCAGAAATAAGCCTTGGTGCTCTTTCATCTAGCTGTCAGCACAGTGCAAAAATCTCAAATGATACTGAAAACTGGGTGTCTCCTAACAAATGATTCAGTCTCCATTTCCTCACTCTCAAGAAAGCATTTCTGTGCAACAGTTCTGCCGTGATTGGTCTGTGATCAGAGAGGATGATAGACTCGATTGCACACTCCACCCATATTATTTACTGCGAAAGAAAAAGAATCAAAAAAATCACTAGTGACAACTGTGCAGATGGGAAGAGAAAGTAAAATCCAAGCCTTTGACGTTCATCCTACTGTAGACTTCCATCATTCCCAGCTGTTTGCACTGAATGCGTGGTATCGAGGTCCCTTGACGTGAATGATTTACTTCTGCAGATGTTTCATGTATGGCTGCGCACTGTCATTTGATTCCAAATCCAAGAATAAAAAAATACTTGTTTTCTGAAACCTAAGACTTGAATTTTGATTTTTTCTTCAAAGATACAATATATTTGATGTGGAACGTGGAATTCGCTACCACGTGCAGTGGCTGAGGCGAATAGCATAGGTGCATTTAAGGAGAAGCTAGATAAGTACATGAGAGCGAAAGGAATAGAAGGATATGGTGACAGGGTGAGATAATATAAGGTGGGAGGAGGCTCGTGTGGAGCAGAAACACCAGCATACACCTGTTGGGCCGAATGGCCTCTTTCTGTGCTGTAAGTTCTGGTATCTTTGAGCCCACATCTTAATGCGCTTCCATTAATTGTCAAAATGGCTAAAGTAATCCAAACTAAGCAAAGTTGCATTCATTTGAATAAACCTGAATTTAGATTTGAAAATAACTTGAGGTCAGAGAAACAGGTTTAACATTTAACTAGGCAAGTCTGCATTAGAAGCATCAATGTATCAGATCGTTTCTGATCCATACCAGCCTAAGTTCCTCTGTTAACTTATTTGTGAAGTAGTTATAACATCCTTCTTTATAAAGAAGATGGAGCCAGAGATTTAATTCGCCTAGTTCTTAAGTAGTGCTGTTCATGATATTTGCTGAGTGCTTTAGTGCACAGACTAGAATTAGACAGAGCACCTTGGTAATGACTATACTGGAGTTCAGAAGGTCACGGCATATATTAGTCTGAGTAATAACTGTTACAAACTGGCTGTTAGTCACAGAAAGAGCCTTGCAAAGTTGTTGTGAAGCTACAGAGTCTGTTATAAATAATGACATTGTGTCAGAAGTGCTGAAAACCACACAACAAAAGATGCAAATACATCAGAAAATGCAAGCTTATGGACTGCTGCTGTGCAAAGATCTGCAACTCCTGACTACAAACCCAATCTAGAACGTAAAGAAATTCAAGAAAAGTTCGGAGAATAGTTAGTTAGCCATAACATTCCAAGGAAAGTAAATGTCTGAAAGGTCGTAACACTCCTAGTTGTGATCGGCAATGATGGTATTGATGTTTATAGAATCATAGCATTTTACAGCACAGAAGGAAGTCATTCGGCACATCATACCCACGCCTTCTCTTTGAAAGAGCTATTCACTTAGTCCCACTCTCCTGGCCTTTCCACATTAACTTTTAATTTTTTTTCTTCTACAAACGTTTATTCACTGTTTCTGATTGGGCATTCTATGGGCATGATTTTAGAATGGAGCCGGGAATTGAGCGGGTGGGTAGATGTTCTCGTGGGAAACCTGGAAGCGAATTGAGTGCGTCGCAATCCGCGATCGCAACTCAATTGAACGTAAGTGTTTGTGTTTCTGGGTTTCCCACGCACCAGGCAGCCAGATTGACTGGCGGGAGGGAAAGGAGTCGCGAATCGGAGAGGGGGGAAGGAGGGAGAGAGAGATCGTGGGCCGTAAATCAGTTTTAAATGATTCAAAAGAAGCCCAGAAAAGTTAAAATAGAATATATCATTTAGAAATAAAAAGACTAAAGTTTAAACAGCAAAATTAAAGAAAAAATATGAGAAAAAAGAAAAGACTGGGGAAGTCAATGTGTAATTTAAAAAAAGTGTAAATATTTTAGTAGTTTATAGTTATATTACAGTAATAACATTATTACTAACGTCTGAGCAGCTTTAACACTAATGTTAAAGCTTGTTTCACTGTCGCTATGTCTGAGCTGAAATCTGGAAAAAATGGTTAGCTCAGGAATCTGAAAAGCCACAGTTGAACAGTCCAATACCTGTTGGGGCTAACCCAGTGAATCGATCTTCATTGGAAATACTACAAATATTAAAAACTGGTGGCTGGGATTAAAGGTAATTCAGGAATAAATTATAAATTGTGGAATCATTTTTGAGAAGGAAAGGAGAAAGTACAGTTAATGAAAGGATGCTGGGATTAGAGGAATGTCTTACTGTAAGATTGACAAAGTGAGAGAAAGTGAAGGGAGTGGTAAAAAAAACAGCAAAAATAGAGAAGAGACAAGCAAAAATAAGTAAAGGGAGGCTCAAAAGAGAAGTGTGAGGCAGGTTATTGTGTCAAATTAAAGAAAGTAGCAGTAACAAGAAGCAGCAGCAGAGAAGCAAAGAGAAGAATGGCAAAGGATGAGACACTGGAAGAAATCGGAGGGGTTGGGGGGGGGACGCGGACGACATTGGGTGGGCCTTGGAGAAGATCGGGGGGTGGGGGTCCAGCATCGGGGGAGGGTCTAACATCGGAGGGAGGAGTCCATCATTGGAGGTGGGGGGGGAAGCCGATCACGGGGGTTCCTGTTGGCCAGGTGAGCTTGTTGGGCTTGGAAGAAGCACTCCTGGACCTGTGGGCCCACAAGCTGTGCAATAAAGGCACTCACCTCATGGATCCAACCCTTCTCGTCTGCTATCACCTGACGTGAATCAGAAGTGATGGAAATCCTGAATAGGTAAGGTAAAATTCATTTTACATTTGTAATACACAAGAAATTAAGTGCCTCAACTATTGCGATGAGGTACATTGCCCCTTTAAGTATCGGCCCGATGGCTTTAAGCAGGGACGGGCGTCCGGGTTTCTGTTGCCTAACATGCCTGGGTTAAACTTGGAAGTGGGCACGTTGGAGCCGGGACACGGTCCTGCTCCAAAATCTAACTATTTTTACTGACCACCCACCCCCCACCCACCCCAATGTCCTTGCAACCATCTGCATAAAAAAATTCTCCTAAACTTTCACTTTGTTCTTTTGGTGATAATCTTAAATTTATGCCTTCCAGTTACTGACTGATCAGTAGAAATAACTTTCCCCTACTTACCTGATTAAAATCCTTCATCATTTTGAACACCTCTAACAGATCTCCTCTTAACTTCCTTTGTTTTAATTTTTAAAATGCTCAATTTTTTTCTAAATTACAACAGTGACTACTTCAAAAGTACTTCATTGACTGTAAAGCGCTTTATGACGTCGTTAGGTCGAGAAAGGCACTATATAAATGCAAGTCTTTCTTTAGGAAAGGTGGAGAGGTGAAAGGGTTTACGGACAGAATTCCAGAGTGTGGATAGCAGGTGGCTGAAAGCATGGCCGCCAATGGTGCTGCGAGGAAGTGGATGCACAAGAGGTCAGAGTCAAAAGAACAAAGTGTTTGGAGGGCGGCGGGGTGGTGGGGGGGGGCAGTGGTGATTGCAGGGCAGGAGGAGGTTAGAGATATAGGGAGGGGCGAGGCCATGGAGGGATTTAAACACAATTTTAAATTTAAGGCACCGGGAACCAGGAACCAATGTAGGTCAAGGACAGGGATGATGGGCGAGCAGGACTTGGTGCTGGATAGGATATGGGCAAGAGAATTTTGGGTGAGCTTAAGTTTATGGAGACGGAGGATGGGAGGCCGGCCTGGAGACCACAGAAGTAAATAAGTCGAGGTGACAAAGGCATAAATGAGGGTTTCAGCAGCAGATGGGTTGAGTTAGGACAGAGGCAGGCGATACTTACAGCAGTGGAAGTAGCTGACTTTATGGTGGAAAGGATCCAGGTCTTGTAAAATGTTGACGCATAGATGATTTAGATTCAAGCAGACCATTTGCATGGAACTAGATGACATGAGTTTAAAAATCAACAAACCTCACGTGCGACTAGAATTTAGAATAAACTTTATTTACCCTGTGCACAGAGTAGTGGATATGTGGAATAGACACAGCTGAAGCAATAAATGCCATGCCAATTAATTCCATTAAAACAAAAGCTGGACAAAATCTGGTTCATAACATGATTGGAGATTGAGATGATCAATACTGCAAAGAACACAATTCCTGTGCTGTTGGGGAGAGGGTTGGTTTCCCTTAACCAAGTAGTAGAATCATGGGCTCTTGAAAAACTGGGTCTAGGGCTTGGATTTTAACATCGAGATGGGAACTCAGTGGGTGGGTGAATTTGCGTGTGGGGAACCCAGAAACAAAATGAGCACTTTTAAATCTCTGATCACATCTCAATTGTAGTCAATTATCTTTGCTTCCGGGTTTCGCATCTCCAAGCCGCGCAGCGGGCGTACTGCGCACTCAGATGACACAAATGGAACTGCATTATTTAAAGGGCCAGTTCAACAATGGATTTTAAAGGAGAAAGGAGAAATGGAGTCCAGGAAAGCAAAGGCAGCACCTAGATTTAGTGATGTACTTCTGGCTGCAGTGAGAGCCAGCAGGGAGGTTATTTTCCCAAAGGATGGCAGGAAGAAACCTGGCTCTGTCACCAAAAATGCTTGGCTGGAGGTAGTACAAGAGATGAGCAGCAGGATCACAGAGCCTAAGTCTTGGCTGCTGCTCAGGAAGCTATTCAATGACCTGAGCAGGTCTGGAAAAGTGAGCACATATTCACCCAGTTCCTGTTGTGTACAGCACCCCCTTCATCAACCTGTCTTGGCAAGCCTACCCCATCACATAATTCCTCACACCCACTTAAATGTCACCAGCAACCATCCTTCACTTTCTATGCACTTGCTTACCTCCCCATTTATGAACCCAACACTGTCACTCACTCCAATCCTTATGCAATATGTGTGACAGTGACCCTCTGATGCATCTGTACAATAGTCAACCTCACCCAATGCACTGCATCCATCGGGTAAATACAGCACCTTCAGTCTGTTCTGTTGCTCCTTGCAGGAGAAGAGAGTGAAAAACGCAAGAGAGAGGATGAGGACTGGTGTGGACCTCCACAGATTGTGGAATTAACTGAAGCGGAGGAGGAGTCAATGGAGATAAGTGCGACATCTGCAATCCTCTCAATTGGAGATGAAGAGACGAGAAGCTCACATGTGGCTAATGACAGAATATAACTCATATTTCACAAAGATGCTAACTTTATTTAATCAATGCCTGAAGTATGAGCAACCTGAGTATGCAGATTGGCAAGATTGTTATGATGCCAAGATTAAGTTGTTTCGCTTTATGTTATCTTCCAGGGCCTTCATGCCTACAAGAAGATTCTGCTGATATGGATGACGTTGATTCCTTAGAAGACATCATTCCTTCTGAGGGTGCACTGTCACAGAATATGCAGCCACGCAGCGCAGATACTCACACTTCGATGGGCCCTGTTAGACAGATAGTTGGGTTGTCATCTGGTGATTCACAAGTCACAAGTGAGCATGAGCAGACACTGGTGGCCAGGGCAGCTGTGGAGAATTTGTGTCGGATGGTGCACTCCTCTCCAAGCTCTGCTCAGCTGGACACAGATGCTGAACCCCGTTGAGAAGGAGAACGTTTGAGGTACAGTTGCACCTTTGCGAGGTACTGGAAAACGTGCCATGCACACTCTCCGCAATAACAGAGAGGATGGAGGAGTCCAACTCCAGCATTAGTGGAGTGATGTCACAGGTAAGTGCGAGAATGTCTGCACCGGAGAGAGTGGCTGCCTCCAGGGAGTTACAAGCATGGCTCACAAATGAATCTATGCAGGCCATGACCACTGCCGTGCAGGAGATGTCTGCCTCCTTCAACGGGATGACAGATATCTTATCAGTGGTCTTACAACACATCACTGATCTTCACCAAGCTGCTCTCTAGCAGAGTGGTGATGTGGTGCTGGCCCAGGAGAGGGATGATAGCAAAATAGGACATGGAAATCCGTTTCCAGTGGTGCGCCACAGGGCTCAGTGTTGGGTCCCTTGCTGTTTGTGGTATATATTAATGAGTTGGACTTGAATGTGGGGGCATGATTGGCAAATTTGCAGACGACGCAAAAATTGTCTGTGTAGTTGATAGTGAAGAGGATAGCTGTAGACTCCAAGAAGATATCAATGGGTTGGTGGAGTGGGTGGAAAAGTGGCAAATGGAGTTCAACCCGGAGAAGTGTGAGGTAATGCACTTAGGGAGGGCAAACAGGAAAAGGGAATACGCAGTAAACGGGAATATATTGAGGGGTAGAGGAAGTGAGAAACCTTGGAGTGCATGTGCACAGGTCCCTGAAGGTGGCAGTACATGTAGATAAGGTTGTGAAGAAGGCATATGGAATGCTCTCCGATATTAGCTGAGGTATAGAATACAAAAGCAGGGATGTAATGATGGAACTGTATAAAACGCTGGTAAGGCCACAGCTGGAGTATTGTGCGCAGTTCTGGTCACCACATTACAGGAAGGACGTAATTACTCTGGAGAGAGTGCAGTGAAGATTTACAAGAATGTTGCCAGGGCTTGAAAATTGCAGCTACGAGGAGAGATTGGATAGGCTGGGGTTGTTTTCCTTGGAGCAGAGGAGGCTGAGGGGTGACTTGATTGAGGTGTACAAAATTATAGGGGCCCAGATAGAATAGGCAGGAAGTACCTGTTTCCCCTAGTGGAGAGTTCAAGAACTAGAGAACATAGATTTAAGCTGATTGGCGGAAGGATTAGAGGGGACATGAGGAAAAACTTTTTTACCCAGAGGGTGGGGGGTGTATGGAATTCGCTGCCCGAATTGGTGGTAGAGGCAGGGACCCTCAACTCTTTTAAAAAGTACCTGGACCTGCACCTAAAGTGCTGTAAACTGCAGGGCTACAGACCAGGTGCTGGAAGGTGGGATTAAAATGGGCACCTGGTTGTTCTTCGAGCCAACGCGGACACGATGGGCTGAATGGCCCCCTTCTGTGCTGTATCTTTTCTATGGTTCTATGGAAGTGGGAACTCCACTTAAAGCGCTCCCATGTCTCATCCATTGCCCCCCCTCAACCAGTACCCAAAATAGTGCCTCCTCTCCCAATGGCCGAGTCTGCCTCTGCACAGGTGCTGGTGGAACAGTCTTTGACGGAACCCTCACCAGCTCCAAAACCCAGGGGCCATAAGCCAACAGCATCTCGGCAGTCAGGGCAGGGTTCTGAGCAGCCTGCCTCTACCTCTGCTGAAGCCACAGGGGATACACCACATAGGAATGGTAGAAGTAAGGTGTCATGATCCACGTTTGCAGGGGGTATCCCTGGTCTCCAAGGAGCCAGCCCTTAAGTCTGTCTTCTGTCTGGTGAGGTCTGGAATATTGACTGCCGCAAAATGAAGGAATCATGACAGCTGCCAGGGAGTCTGCCACACACCTGCAGAATTCTTTTGTTGTGGTCGTGCACCAGCTGCGCATTGATGGAGTGATAGCCCTTTCGGTTAATGAATACTACTGGCTCATGTGGCGATCCTCGGATTGCCACTTGTGTGTAATCAAATGTGCCCTGCACCCGTGGGAAGCCAGCCAGAGAGGAAAAACCCAGTGCCCACTCATTCTAGCTGTGTCGTCACGGGGAAGTTCACGTAATCGGATGCCCTGGCAAACAACTCATCCATCACCTGCTTTATACACTTGTGTGTTGACGATTGAGAGTCGCTGCAGATGTCACCGGTGGAACCTTGGAAGGAACCAGAGGCAAAGAAATTCAGGGCTGTGGTTACTTTCAGTGCAACGGGCAATGCGTGGCCACCAGGTCCAGCAGGGAGCAACTCTTCCCGCAGGGGGCTGCAGATGTCATAGAATCATAGAAAGGTTACTGCACGGAAGGAGGCCATTCGGCCCATCGAGTCTCCGCCGGCTCTATGTTAGAGAAATCCAGCTAGTCCCACTCCCATGCCCTATCCCCATAATCCTGCAAATTTTTTCATTTCAAGTACTTATCCAGTTCCCTTTTGAAGGCCAGGATTGAATCTGCCTCCACCACCTCCTCGGGCAGTGCATTCCAGATCCTAACCACTCGCTGTGTAAAAAAGATTTCCTCACGTCACTTTTGGTTCTTTTGCCAATCATCTTAAATCTACGTCCTCTGGTTCTTGACCCTTCCACCAATGGGAACAGTTTCTCTCTATCTATTCTGTCTAGACCATTCATGATTTTGAATACCTCTGTCAAATCTCCTCACAACCTTCTTTGTTCCAAGGAGAACAATTCCAGCTTCCCCAGTCTATCCACGTAACTAAAGCCCCTCAGCCCTGGAATCATTCTAGTAAATCTCTTCTACACCCTCTCTAAGGCCTTCACATCTTTCCTAAAGTGCAGTGCCCAGAACTGGACACAATACTCCAGTTGTGGCCGAACCAGTGTTTTATAAAGGTTCATCATGACTTCCATACTTTTGTACTCTATGCCTCTATTTATAAAGCCCAGGATCCTGTATGCTTTTTTAACCACTTTCTCAACCAGCCCTTCAATGATTTGCACATATATACCCCCAGATCTCTGTTCCTGTACCCCTTTTAGAGTTGTGCCCTCTAGTTTATATTGCCTCTCCTCATTCCTCCTACCGAAATGTATCACTTCGCATTTTTCTGCGTTAAATTTCATCTGCCACGTGTCCACCCATGCCACCAGCCTGCCTATATCCTCTTGAAGTCTATCACTATCCTCCTCATTGTTTACTACCCTTCCAAGTTTTGTGTCATCTGCAAATTTTGAAATTGTGGCCTGTACACCCAAGTTCAAGTCATTAATATATATCAAGAGAAGCAGTGCAACCACCTGCTGACTCAACCTGAGCCTGCGTAGGCAGTACTCCTCAGAGAGGTCCACGAAGCTCATCCTTTGCCTGTATACCCTCTCAGGTGGACAGTGCCTCCTGCGACCTAGACCCCACTGTTGATGTCCTCTCTGCTGATCTTCAGATCCTTGTTGTGCACCTCTGTCTTGTGCACCTGTAGATCCCAGAACCGCATGACATGCCTGCCCTGGATGGTGATGCTCCTCCTCCTCAGACGTACTGTGGAATAGATCCATTGTGTCCCCCATCCTGATCTTGTCAGTTTGAGAGGCTCCAAAATGTTGGTAAACTTGTCTGAACACAAAAATTCTCAACCTCAACAAAGGAATCTCAGTCGAAACACAAAGAACTCCCAGCCAAATGATTGCCTGAGAGAAATGAGTGACCAGCTGCAATAACTGACCTTTTATTAAGATGTCCCAATCATAGGATTAATGGGCCAAATGAGCTTCTGCTGGATCTTGCTTCTGTTTCAATGGTGTCTTTCAGAAGCCATGGGAAACATGTGCAGCAGTTAAATCTGTTTCAGTTGCAGAATCCACAAAGTGTTTAAATTATCTACATTGCTCCTTTAACAATCGGCCCGCCAGCTTTAAGTGGGAATGGGACTTCAGGGTTTCTGTTGTGCGCGCGCATCCTAACATGCCTGGGTTAAACCCGGAAGTGGGCACGTTGAAGCCGGGGTGCGGTCCCACTTCCAACTTCTGTGATTTTGACCTCACACCCATCCCAACCCACCTGTTCTTGGGGGTTAAAATTGCCCCCTCTAATTCTCCTGCTGCCAGACTTAGTAGTGTAAACACGTGAAACTGGCACATGCACCCAGGCTACTGGAATCCAATTTAAACAAGTACTAATGTAAAAGTGGAGAAATTACATCGCAAATGGTCTGAAAAACCTTGGGCGGGGGCGCACTAGAACCTCCAAAGAGTCTCTGACAAAGCTCCACATGGAAAGCCTAAAGCAGAAGAGGTTCAAGATAAAAACTAGGAACGGATGAGAATTAAACTGATGATAAGGTACAGTGGCTGCTTGTTAAAGGATTAATCTCAGATTTGGATGGGGGGGGGGAGTGAAGCAGTGAGTGGGGTACCCCTGGGATCAGTGATGGAACTCCTATATTCTAATTTGCATGAACGAGCTGGATTCAGAAATTGAATGCAAGCTGGTTAAACTTGGAGATGATACAAAACTCTGTGTGTGTGTGTGTGTGTGTGTGTGTGTGTTTGAGTGTGCGTGTGAGAGAGAGCTGGGGGTGGGGGGGGAGCGGTGTAGCAGTGAGCCTGAAGATGTAACAAAAGCAGCAAATAGAATCCAATAATAATCAAAACAATATAGCACAAATCAGAGAATGTAATGTCAAAGCTACATTGTTCTGGTTGAGTTGCACCTTGAGTACTATGTCCAGTTCTGGTTACTCAGATACAAGGTGGTGAGGGGGCATCGAAGCCCTGGAGCCATAGAAAGAGCCACAACACTTATTTACCGGCCTCAGAGGACTTAATTAGGAAGAAAGACTGGAGAAACTTTGAAACACTTGGGATGAAATTCGTCTTGGGGTAGGTTGGTTGAAGTCAATGGAAAAGAAAACCTGGCGGAGTGTATAGTGAGTCACCGATTCGCTATTACCCGTTTTGCGCCAGCACTCAAAACAAATTTCACCCCCACTCTCTCTTAGTTGATTTGAGATTTAAACTTCAATGTGGTGAATTATCAGGTACATTGATCCATGATACACTAGGGCTATTGCGACTTCAGTGGAAGGTCAGGTGATGTCCCTCTAAATTTCTTTTACGATCTATACAGCTTGTCCAGCAATAAAAGTTATTTCACATAAAATCCAGGCCTTGAAACACTCACTTCCACAACATCCCACTATTACAGCAAGTGGCTGTTGCTGTTGGGAAGCAAAGTTGAAATGCTGCATTTAAAAATGACCCAATAAAACTTATCCTCAAGAGGCCAGCCCTATAAAAAGCTATGCTAGACAGAAAACCATATCTGTAGTATACAAGTTTAATTGTCTGGGATACTTAAATTCAAAAAGTGTTAGTAACTTTAGTCGGATAATGTCAGAGACAGCATTCAATCTGACAAATAATAGCCTGAAGGCATCCTGGGCAAATGCAATTACCTTGTGCATTTTGAATCCACTTTACTTCAGAATACTAATGTTTGTAAATATTTCATTAATTTGACTTGAGCCTAAAAAAAAATCATTGTTCATCTTGGTCGGATTAGACACTTTGGGTCTAAAATTCCATGTTTTTTTTGGGGGGGTGGTGGGCAAAAGTGGTGAGGTTCCAGGCCTGGAATTTGCAGCAAATGTCAGATATACCAGAGTTACATCCATTCTAAAATACATGCTAAACTTCAGTAGAATTGGCTGCTGGCAGAAGATGACAGGATAATGAAGTCAAAAGCTGCTGTCCCAGAAATTCTGCCTCTTTTGCCAGAATTGCACCTCAATTAAGCCTGTAGAAGATTGCGGTAAGTTAACTGCAAGACATGCCAAAACAGAAACTGGTTGCAGTTCATAGAATCATACAGCATAGAAGGCACCCATTCAGCCCATCGTGCCTGTGCTTGCTCTTTGAAAGAGCTACCGAATTAGTCCTACTCCCCCGCTCTTTGCCCATAGACCTGCAATTTTCTCCCCTTCAAGAATTTATCCAATTCCCTTTTAAAAGTTACTGTTGAATCTGCTTCCGCTATCCTTTCACACAGTGCACAGATCATAATAACTAGCTGCATAAAAATATTTCTCCTCATCTCACCTCTGACACCCCCTGATGCCCGCCATCCCCCCATGATGGCCGAGACCACCACAATGTCCAAGACTCCCCCCGATATCCGAGACCCTCCCTCGATGGCTGACTTCTCACCTTCCCGCCACCCGCGATTGGCATCCCCCATACAACCCCAAAAGATCTCGATCTCTCCCCAACGCCCCATCAAACCCCCAAAGATCCTGATCTCTCCCCGATCTCCCCATCCAACCCCCAAAAATCCTGATCTTTCCCCAAACCCCCATCCAACTCCCAAAGATCCCGATCTCTCCCCAACACCCCCATCCAACCCCCATAGATCCCAATCTCTCCCCAACCCCCCCACCCAACCCCCAAAGATCCCAATCTCTCCCAGACGACTGCCATACAACCCCCAAAGAGCCCGATCTCGTCCTGATCTCCCCCATACCAAGCCTGAGGACTCTGATCTTTCCCCGGCTACTTTCCCACACGACAGGCAGCCAGCCTATCAATCTGGCTGGCTGCCGGGAACGAAACCTGGAGGTGAAATTTTTATCCTTCAGTTATGTTGCGTTCGCAGATTCCGACCTGCCAACTTTACTTCCGGGTTTCTCGTCCAATAAGCATCACCCCCTCCTGCTCTCTTCCTTGCTCCATATTAAAATCCAGGCCCAGGCCTCTAATTATAAAGCCAAGGATCCCATATAATTTTTTTTACAGCCTTCTCAACTTCTCCTGCCACCTTCAAAGATTTCAGTGCGCAAACCCCCGGTCTCTCTGTTCATAAGAACGTAAGGAATAGGAGCAGGAGTAGACCATACGGCCCCTCAATCAGATCATGGCTGATCTTCCACCTCACTTCCACTTTCCTGCCTGCTCCCCATATCCCTTGATTCCCCAAGGGTCCAAAAATCTATCTATCTCAGCCTTGAGTATATTCAATGACTCAGCATCCACAGCCCCCTGGGGTACAGAATTCCAAAGATTCGCAACCGTCTGAGTTGAGGAAACTCCTCCTCATCTCAGTCTTAAATTACCGACCCCTTATCCTGCGACTATGCCCTCTAGTTCTAGACTCTCCAGCCAGGGGAAACAACCGCTCAGTATCTATCCTGTCACGCTCCCTCAGAGTCTTACATGTTTCAATGAGATCACTTCTCATTCTTCTATACTCCAGAGAGTATAGGCCCATTCTACTCAACCTCTCCTCATAGGACAACCCTCTCATCCCAGGAATTAATCTAGTGAACCTCCGTTGCACCACCTCTAAGGAAAGTATATCCTTCCTAAGATAAGGAGACCAGAAATGTACGCAGTACTCCAGGTGAGGTCTCACCAAAGCCCTGTACAATTGTAGTAAGATTTCCTTACTCTTGTACTCCAACCCCCTTGCAATAAAGGCCATCATGCCACTTGCTTTCCTAATTGCCTGTTGTACCTGCACGCTAACTTTTTGTGTTTCTTGTACCAGGACACCCAAGTTTCTCTGGACACCAACATTTAATAGTTTCTCACCATTTAAAAAATATTCTGTTTTTCTATTCTTCCTACCAAAGCGATTAACCTCACATTTCCCCACATTATATTCCATCTGCCACCTTCTTGCCCACTCACTTAACCTGTCCATATCCCTTTGCAGACTCTTTGTGTCCTCTTCACTGCTTACTTTCCCACCTAGCTTTGTATCATCAGCAAACTTGGATACATTGCACTCGGTCCCTTCATCTAAGTCATTAATATAGATTGTAAATAGCTGAGGCCCAAGCACCGATCCTTGTGGTACCCCACTAGTTACAACCTGCCAATCTGAAAATGATCCGTTTATCCAGACTATCTGTTTTCTGTCCGTTAACCAATCCTCTATCCATGCTAATATGTTACCCCAACCCCATGAGCCCTTATCTTGCATAACACCCTTTTATGTGGCACCTTATTGAATGCCTTTTGAAAATCCAAATATACAACATCCACTGGTTCCCCTTTATCTACCCTGCTAGTTACATCCTCAAAAAACGCTAATAAATTTGTCAAATGCGATTTCCCTTTCATAAAACCGTGTTGACTCTTCCTAATCATATTATGATGTGGAGATGCCGGTGATGGACTGGGGTTGACAATTGTAAACAATTTTACAACACCAAGTTATAGTCCAGCAATTTTATTTTAAATTCACAAGCTTTCGGAGGCTTCCTCCTTCGTCAGGTAAATGTCATTTACCTGACGAAGGAGGAAGTCTCCGAAAGCTTGTGAATTTAAAATAAAATTGCTGGACTATAACTTGGTGTTGTAAAATAATCATATTATGATGTTCTAAGTGCCCTGTTACCACTTCCTTAATAATGGATTCCAGCATTTTCCCGACGACTGATGTCAGGTTAACTGGCCTGAAGTTCCCTGTTTTCTCTCTCCCTCCTTTCTTGAATAACAGGATTATATTTGCTACCTTCCAATCTGCTGGCACCATTCTAGAATCTAGAGAATTTTGGAAGATCATAACCAATGCAGCCACCTCTTTTAGAACCCTCGGATGTAGGCCATCAGGTCCAGGGGATTTATCGGCTTTTAGTCCCATTAATTTCTCAAGTACTTTTTCTCTACTGATAATAATTACTTTAAGCTCCTCACTCTCATTAACTATTTCTGGTATGCTTTTTGTGTCTTTTACTGTGAAGACAGATACAAAATATTTGTTTAATGCATCTGCCATTTCCTGATTCCCCATTATAATTTCTCCTGGCTCAGCCTCTAGGGGACCAACGTTTACTTTTGCTACTCTCTTCCTTTTTACATACTTGTCGAAGCTCTCACAATCCATTTTTATATTTCTTGCTAGTTTACTTTCATATTCTATTTTCTCCCTTTTTATCAATTTTTTGGTCATCCTTTGCTGGTTTCTAAAACACTCCCAATCCTCAGGCTTACTATTCTTCTTGGCAACCTTACAGGCCTCTACTTTTAATCTAATACGATCCTTAACTTCTTTAGTTAGCCACGGGTGGATCACTTTTCCCTTGGAGTTTTTATTTCTCAATAGAATGTATATTTGTTCAGAATATTGAAATATTTCTTTAAATGTTTCCCATTGCTTTTCAACTGTCATATCCTTTAATTTAGTTTCTCAATCTACCTTAGCCAACTTGCCCCTCATACCTATGTAATTGGCTTTATTTAAGTTTAGGACTCTAGTTTCAGACTTAAGTACGTCACTCTCAAACTCAATGTGAAATTCTATCATATTATGAGCACTCTTCCCCAGAGGATCCTTTATTGGCTGCCCCGTTTCCAACATTACAATGTTGACTACTAATCAAAAGTACTTCATGAGCTGTAAAGGGCTTTGGGAGGTCCTGAGATTGTGAAAGGTGCTTTATAAATGCAAGTCTTTCTTTCTTCAATTGCCCTTCATCATTTCGGATTGTTGCTGGGTGAATGAAAATGTGTGCAGTCCATAATACTCTGTTTGGGGAAATAATCAATGTGGTAAAACTGTCGTTGCCGTTGCACAGTTCTGCGTGAGCTTCTCATGATTGGCTTTAACAAGACCTTAATAGGGTAATTCTCCCTCCCTGCTTATTTCTATAAATATTTTAGGACACGAGCAAGCCCCAGAGAAGCAGTACAAAGGGACAAAAATTCTGCTGCTGTTTTCTACCAGTCTTGATCTTCATTTATACACAACTACTTTTTTCTTCTGCTGTAATCTCACTTTTAGTCAGACTTTTGTGATGACACAGCTGCCGTAATCGTTTTTTGCCTGGTATGTCTCAGGTGGCAGGCTTGTATCTTATTAGTTGCACTCGAAATTGTTGGATTCTTGGTGGCAATTCATCCAAGTTCTTTGAACCAAGTAGTAATGTTAAAAGTTTGTGGTCAGTTTGACAGTGTGATGGAATACTTTCCACTTGCCTGGATGAGTGCAGCTCCAGCAACACTCAAGAAGCTTGACACCATCCAGGACAAAGCAGCCCGCTTGATTGGCACCCCATCCCCCACCCTAAACATTCACTCCATTCACCACCGGCGCATCGCGGCTGCTGTGTGTACCATCCACAGGATGCACTGCAGCAACTCGCCAAAGCTTCTTCGACAGCACCTCCAAAACCCACGACCTCTACCACCTAGAAGGACAAGAGCAGCTGGTACATGGGAACAACACCACCTGCACATTCGCCTCCAAGTCACACACCTTGACTTGGAAATGTATCGTCGTTCCTTCATCGTCACTGGGTCAAAATCCTGGAACTCCCTACCTAACAGCACTGTGGGAGAACCTTCAACACATGGACTGCAGCGGTTCAAGAAGACGGCTCACCACCACCTTCTCAAGGGCAATTAGGGATAGGCAATAAATGCTGGCCTTGCCAGCGACGTCCACATCCCATGAACAAATAAAAAAAAAGCTCTCCCCATCAAGTAGTATGAGAGTCACTCACATGGGCAAGTTGTCACCCAGGCTTCACTTGTTAATATTTGTTAATACCTATGCCACGGATTTATTAACAAGTGTGAAGTATGTATGCAACTGGATCCAGCGTCTGTCAGTTTATTTCTGCCAATGTATTGTGCCCAATCTATATGCAACAACAACAACTTGCATTTATATAGCAACTTTAATGTAGTAAAACATCCCAAGGTGCTTCACAGGAGTGTTATCAAACAAAATTTGACATTGAGCCACATAAGGAGATATTAGGACAGGTGACCATAAGCTTGGTCATAGAGGTAGGATTTAAGGAGCGTCATAAAGGAGGAGAGAGAGGTAAAGAGGTGGAAGTTTAGGGAAGGAATTCCAGAGCTTAGGGCCTAGGCAGCTGGGGGCATGGCTACCACTGGTGGAATGATGAAATTTGGGAATGCACAAGAGGTCAGAATTGGAGAAGCATGGATATCTCGGAGGGTTGTAGGACTGGAGGAGGTTACAGAGATAGGGAGGAGTGAGGCCATGGAGTGATTTGAACACAAGGATGAGAATTTTTAATTTGTGGCATTGCCAGACCGGGAGCCAATGTAGATCAGCAAGCACAGGGGTGATGGGTGACCGAGGCTTGGTGCGAGTTCAGATACGGGCAGCAGTGCTTTGGATGAGCTCAAGTTTACAGAGGGTGCAAAGTAGGAGGCCTGCCAGGAGAGCATTGGAATAATCAAACACATTGCCAATGCAATGATTTCATGCTCTGGGTTATAATGTGCTAACACTGGCAGGGAACTCAGTTTTCTTGATGGTTTGAAATGTCTTCTCCTAGGGTTTATTCCACAGTCATACACTGTCCTTGCTTAGCAAGTCTCTAATTGATTTAGTCATTTTTGTGAGATTTGACGAGAATTTTCCCCGTTGATTAGTCATGCCTAGGAAATGCCAAAAACTTTGCTGACTTTTAAGGGATGCTTCTATCTCTGTGATGACTTGTACTTTTCAAGGTCTGCCGAAATGCCCTCCTGATTTATGATGTGTCTCAGGAATTTGATTATGGTTTGTGAGAGTTCACTTGTTGTTTAAAGCAATCCCAACTTCCTCTATCAGCTTTTCAGCACTACTACTAGGTTTTTGCCATGCTCAATCTGAGTCTTGTCATAAATCAGAATATCATCCATGTCAAAAATAACACTGTTTGCACCACCTAACACTTACGACAATTTCCTTTGGATATGTTCTGCTGCAGTTGAATTCCAAATGGGAGCCTTGTGAAATAGCATTGTACAAATGGCATACCAGCTCAAAGACCAAGAATTCCAACAACAACTTGCATTTATATAAGCACAACTCACATGCTGGAACATGTCTCAGAGTGCTTTACAATAAGGAGGGAAAGATATGGAACATGGCATGGAGAAAATGGAGGAGAACGGAGAGGCTAAATTGGGCATCTGAAAGCACAGTTGAAGAGGAAGGATTTGAGGTTTTGGAAAGAGGGGAGAAAAGTGGAAAGGTGGAGGGAACTGGGTAGAGAATTCCAGAAGGAAGGAGCACCGTGGCTGAATGAATGGCCACTGATACAGGAATGGAATGAACAAGAGGTGAGGAGAAATTGAGTGTTGCAGGAGTGAAGGACGTTTCCAGGGACCTAAGGGAGGAGGAGATCACTAAGGTAGGATGTGGTGAGATCATGAAAAGATCTCAAAGTAAGGAAGCAAAATTTGAAATCAAAGCATTGTGGCGAAGGGAGCCAGAGTTACAATAGTCAACTACATTGTTAAACGTTTAAGCGATTTGGACTTGTGTGTTGTTTATTTATAATAAATGGTTCCTTGAAATAAAGTTTTAGTTAAAGAAAATGCTGCTGATTAAAAGAGTTGTGAGGGGTGAAACTGACTTAGAAAGTTGTACCATTGGGTAAAAGTCATTTGTCACGAGGTGTGCTCCATGACAGATCACTTGCCCTAGTCGTGATTGTGTTTTAAAGTGTCAACAAACTAGTCCATTTTTTGTTAATAAATAAAACGATAAAACTACAGCTTTTAATGGGTTTGGACTACCTTCCTAGCATTACACCAGAATTTTAGTAGGACCCAGATCTATAGCTGAATCTTTAGGCTGGATTGCGATTTGCATATGCATTGTAGTTTATAATACTTGTATATTAAACTGCACTGCAAATTAAATAAATAGTTTTAGTGTAAAAATGTTGGTGGAACTTTTAGATGGTCCTTCACTTTGGACAATTTGCGTGTCCACGTTGTCCCACAGCTGTTTGAAATTTGGTTCCAATGACATTGCATATGTTCTATTGGGGTAGATGACATGTAATAAAAAAATCTGGAGTGCCCAACTCAACATTCTGGTCATCAGTTATCTCCTTAGCCAGATTTTCCACTACTGCGAACTGTACAAAAATTCGCCTTTATGTTTGTTTGAAGTAACAGATGCAACACAGTGTAGCACTGTGAGGGTTAGGGTTGTAATTATTCATGGTTTCAGGTTTGGGGTGGTTATGATGGCACAGCATCATCATGCTTTAACATGCTGTATCACAGGGTGGTATGTATACATTTGTGTCTGCACTTTCCAAAATGGTGAGTTCCCAACCTCCAAGGTCACACCAAGAAAAGGAGCAGAACACAAGGAAAAAGGGGGAAGAAAAAGCTGCAGGTCAGGTCAGTTTTATTGCAGATCAAGACGAGCATTAGTAAAGGAGTAGAGGCTAAGGCTACCTGCCTGCCCTTTTCATTTAGGAATAGTATGAAGTGCAGTGAGACCTTAAGAGAGCAAGAGAAAATAAACTAAAAGTGGAGGTCAAATTTTTAAAAACTACTTGAAATTTGCTTGCTTGTGAAGTCCCCGCAATGTGCTACATCCTTGTAACTCACTTCTACGGTTGTGTAGTTCTATATTCATTATTGGATCCTCTTAGCTTCAATCCAGCCCAAAAATGAGGTGCCAACCTAGTGAAGCTACAACTCAGGACTACATGCATGCTAAACAGCGGAAGCAACATGCTATAGACAGTGCTAAGCAATTCCACAACCAACGGATCAGATCAAAGCTCTGCAGTCCTGCCACATCCAGTCGTGAATGGTGGTGGACAATTAAACAACTAACGGGAGGAGGAGGCTCTGTAAACATCCCCATCCTCAATGATGGCAGAGTCCAGCACGTGAGTGCAAAAGACAAGGCTGAAGCGTTTGCAACCATCTTCAGCCAGAAGTGCCGAGTGGATGATCCACCTCAGCCTCCTCCCGATATCCCCACCATCACGGAAGCCAGTCTTCGGCCAATTCGATTCACTCCACGTGATATCAAGAAACGGCTGAGTGCACTGGATACAGCAAAGGCTATGGGCCCCAACAACATCCCAGCTGTAGTGCTGAGGACTTGTGCTGCAGAACTAGCTGCGCCTCTAGCCAAGCTGTTCCAGTACAGCTACAACACTGGCATCTACCCGACAATGTGGAAAATTGCCCAGGTATGTTCTGTCTACAAAAGCAGGACAAATCCAACCCGGCCAATTACCGCCCCATCAGTCTACTCTCAATCATCAGCAAAGTGATGGAAGGTGTCGTCGACAGTGCTATCAAGCGGCACTTACTCACCAATAACCTGCTCACCGATGCTCAGTTTGGGTTCCGCCAGGACCACTCGGCTCCAGACCTCATTACAGCTTTGGTCCAAACATGGACAAAAGAGCTGAATTCCAGAGGTGAGGTGAGAGTAACTGCCCTTGACATCAGGGCAGCATTTGACAGAGTGTGGCACCAAGGAGCCCTAGTAAAATTGAAGTCAATGGGAATCAGGGGGAAAACTCTCCAGTGGCTGGAGTCATACCTAGCACAAAGGAAGATGGTAGTGGTTGTTGGAGGCCAATCATCTCAGCCCCAGGACATTGCTGCAGGAGTTCCTCAGGGCAGTGTCCTAGGCCCAACCATCTTCAGCTGCTTCATCAATGACCTTCCCTCCATCATAAGGTCAGAAATGGGGATGTTCGCTGATGACTGCACAGTGTTCAGTTCCATTTGCAACCCCTCAGATAATGAAGCAGTCCGAGCCCGCATGCAGCAAGACCTGGACAACATCCAGGCTTGGGTTCATAAGTGGCAAGTAACATTCGCGCCAGATAAGTGCCAGGTAATGACCATCTTCAACAAGAGAGAGTCTAACCACCTCCCCTTGACATTCAACGGCATTACCATCGCCGAATCCCCTGCCATCAACATCCTGGGGGTCACCATTGACCAGAAACTTAACTGGACCAGCCATATAAATACTGTGGCTACGAGAGCAGGTCAGAGGCTGGGTATTCTGTGGCGAGTGACTCACCTCCTGATTCCCCAAAGCCTTTCCACCATCTACAAGGCACAAGTCAGGAGTGTGATGGAATACTCTCCACTTGCTTGGTTGCGTGCAGCTCCAACAACACTCAAGAAGCTCGACACCATCCAAGATAAAGCAGCCCGCTTGATTGGCACCCCATCCACCACCCAAACATTCACTCCCTTCACCACCGCGCACTGTGGCTGCAGTGTGTACCATCCACAGGATGGTACACACTGCAGCAACTCGCCAAGGCTTCTTCGACAGCACCTCCCAAACCCGCGACCTCTACCATCTAGAAGGACAAGAGCAGCAGGCACATGGGAACAACACCACCTGCACGTTCCCCTCCAAGTCACACACCATCCCGACTTGGAAATATATCGCCGTTCCTTCATTGTCGCTGGGTCAAAATCCTGGAACTCCCTTCCTAACAGCACTGTGGGAGAACCGTCACCACACGGACTGCAGCGGTTCAAGAAGGCGGCTCACCACCACCTTCTCGAGGGCAATTAGGGATGGGCAATAAATGCTGGCCTCGCCAGCGACGCCCACATCCCGTGAACGAATTTAAAAAAACTTTGTCAATGTTGAGCTATCCAGTGCATTAATGCCATTATGCTACCTCACTGCAGTATGCAAACTGAATAAAATAGAGCACTGGGCTTGAACCCTGTTGCCAAAACTTGTGTCTATGACTGATCTTCGACTTCAATCAAATCCCAATTATCAGGCCACGATCTGAGAACTCAGCAGTCCACCGCAGGCTTTCAAGCTCAACAGTTTACTTCCATCAGACTCCTGACAACATTGGCTTGCAGTTTCTTCACATCCAGGTTAATTACAATTTTAAATCCTAGCAAGTGAAAAAAGAAAATGAAGAAACTCTGGAATCTATTCAGCATTTTAATTGTAAATTGAAAATTAGATTTAGTACTTGCTCAATTACATAAATGGAGACTGTGTATAAGACAATAAATGATACAGAAATATTTAATCTGGAACACTGCTTCAAATTAAACTATGGCAGTAGCACAAAAGGGTGCATGGTTCAAACTAGCAAAAGAGAAATTTAGGACTGATGTCAGGAAGTTCTTCTTCATACAATGTGATCAACACATAGAATGGACTTCAGGTAGGTTAGTGGAGCCAAATACTCTGGAATCATTTAATCAGTTGGATTATGGATGTATAAGCTAGGATGGGTCAATTAACTTCCCTCATAGAATCATCCAGCATAGAAGGAGGCCACTTGGACCGTTGTGCCTGTGTCGGCTCTTTGAAAGTGCTATCCAATTAGTCCCACCCACCCTGCTCTTTCCCCTTGGCCCTGCAGCTTTATCCTTTTCAAGTATATATCCAATTCGCTTTTCAAAGTTACTATTGAATCTGCTTCCACCTCCCTTTCAGGCAGTGCATTCCAGATCCTAACAAGTAGCTGGTTAAAACTTTTTCTCCTCATCTCCTCCTGGCTCTTTTGTCAATTATCTTAAATTGTGTCTATTTTCTGATTCTATTAATACAGTTTCTAGTTGGTGAAAGTCCACAGCACAGAGCTATCTGTAAGTTGGCTCTAAACAATTTAAATTTTTATAGTGCTTCTCACATGAAGAGAAACATCTCAGAGCGCTTTACAAAGCATTGGGCAGCTAGTTATGGAGCAAGGGGTAGACAGGGAAAAAGGCTGGGGAGAGCAAAAGCATGTCCAAGAAGAAAGATCATTCAAAGGTTTTTGATAGCAGAGAGGCAGATGACAAGGTAGAGGTTCTGATAGTGGGAGCTCCTGAAGGTGGAAGTATAATAGCTGAAGAAATGGAGTAGAGAGAACAGGTAACGAGAAGTCACACTGTATCAAAGGAACAGAGGGTACACACAAGTTTGCAGTCTCACTCAGAAAGGACAGCAGGATGGGTGATGTGCGGAATAGAAATGTAATCAACCAACATCTAAAACAGATTTTCTGGTCATTATCTCTTTGCTGTTATAGGACCTTGCTGTGTGCAATTGGCTGCAACGTTTCCTACATTACAACAGCGACTACACCTCAAAAGTACTTCATTGGCTGTAAAGTGCTTTGGAATGTTCTGAGGTCGTGAAAGGCACTACAGAAATGCAAGTCTTTCTTTATTTTCTTTAATACTTGTGCAGCAAGGGGTGCTCTTCTGAGGTTGCGTTGAGGCATGTTGTTGGATAGAACAGACAAAAACTTAACTGTGCATTTAATTGGTGCTTGGCACTGACACGGAGTACATTCCCCACCATTTACACCACCATGCTTAACACCAACACATCCACTAAAGGTAGTGGGGACTCTACCAAGAATGGAAGTGTTCCATTCATTCCCTAAGCCTCACACGTGAATAAGTGTTGGGGGGGTGGAGGGTGGAAAAAGACAAGCAGCGAAACTTCAAGTAAGTTCTGGGAGGGGTGTGGAGAGGGCAATGGTGGTGGTGGGGGGCAGGGGGTGCGATTACAAGAATTGTGAATGGTCTGGTTCTGGGGCTCCACTTGTGGCTGTAACAGGTGACATTGCTCCGTGACAGCCTCCTTGGTGAAGCGAATGCGCCTCACACATTGCTACTCGGTGACGTTGAGGTGTGAGAAGTGCTCCCTGAAAACCCATTGTGTGTATGGCCTCCTGCGCAGTGCTCTCCTGCTCCCTCTTCTCCCAGCTGCTCCTGCTCTTTCCTGTCTTCTTCACTGCTCCACCTTTTCCTACTATCCCAAAGGCAGACCTACCAGTCCACCCATGACTGGGATATACTGTTTGAAAAACAGACAAAAACAGTCCAGCACCAGCACAAAGCCACAAAAAAGCCTAGAACAGCCTAAGAGGACAAACTAGCAACTAACCTGTATGGCTTGGATGAACCCTTTAAATATCATTAATGCAGGGTCCTTGTTGATTGTTAGCACCACGACTTACAGACTGAGTTTATCAGGTGGCGAGTCAGGGGTTGGGGCAGACCAATTTCCCAAAATGGTCCTTAAACAAGCATAGGACCCTTAATTTAATATTATAATGAGGATTTTTAATACTTCCGGCATGCACCCTGTTTACCCACAAAGCAGCCTGATCCAATATGCTGGGCAGCGCACTTCTGGCATGGGTCGGGCATGTGTGTGCTGCCCACCATATTGGACCCCGAAACGCCTATTTTGTGTCTGTAAAATGGGTGCACAGCAATCAAATTTTTTTTACTGGCTGAAAAATAGGGAGTAATGCAAATCATTAACACTGATCTCCACGCCTTATTCCTGAATCTGCGCTCCCTTGAGTGAGACTCTGCAAAGGAAACAGTCCAGCAATTTCAGGGGTTAAGTCGCCATAGTTTAAATAAGATGAAACGTAGAACCTCTCAGCCAATTATTTTCTGATTATTCAGGATAAACTTGTTCTCTTACCCACCAGGGAAAATAACAATGCTCGCTTGGGTATACAGTCCTGAATTACTAAAAATATGACTGCAGTGTTCACCGTTATAAATGAATACAGTTAATGAAAGGAGAGATGGCCTTATCAATCCCAGTTTCCAATCAGCGCTAAGCAATGCATCTCAGAGCCATCAACTATGTCGCTGTGCTTTCTGTCCCCTGGAGTCAACCTTAATTGACAACAGCAGTTCTGCAAAATGTCATTCAGAATTCATGACCTTTTGCTCATGCAGTGCTATAACGGGAGCAAACTGTGCAAGGAAGTCCTGCCATGTGTCCATAATATCATAAGATAATGAACTGTATACTATATAATTATGATAAGGTATCTGGCATACCTAACTTATCAGCTGCATTAGGATTTCAAGGATACCAGGAAATTCTGATACACAGCTGTTGAATATTTCATGACTTTATTTGATATTAGGATACCACTGAACTGGTGTGACAACCCTAGTTTTCCCTGAATGTTGAAATGGCTGCGAGTCCGGCTGCCAATTAAAAGGGAATCTGTCTTCCTTAAAAGCCTGTCTCGGCGACAGTCACTCATGTTCTGACACCAGATTTGAAGGAATTCTTATTATGCTCCATTACTTCATGATTGAAGGAGAATTGTCCATCATTGCTGCTGAACATGGCCCACTCTAGGTCCAATGGTTCTCAAATAATCAATCTGTTATGTGCTTCTGAAATTTAACTTGTGATTTTCCATTACCACGGCTGTTATCTCATGTGACTGCACTTTCAGTAATGAGATTGCTCTCCTGCCATCTTGACAGCATCTTTCTTTCGTGCCCCCTTTCTATTGCATCAGTTTCTCATGCTAAATGCTTGGCAGATAGCAGGTACACGGTGGGTCAAAGATCAAATGAAATAATCATTTCATTACCATAAATAAATATCAAACTGTGGAGCCAATGTCTTTTTACAATAGAACCTGTAGCGTTAATAGAAAAAAAAACATTCTTACCACCCACACTCTGCTTCAAAGCAGTCCTCAAGTCTAAAGGCCCGTACTTTATCTTTTTTTATCCATTTGTGAAGAGGAGGAGAGCAACACTTGCTTTTTTAAATGTACTTTCTCCCTTTCGTGGGTATCCCCGCAACAAGCACTGTCTCTATCCAGCAGGACTAATGGAAATCTAATGCAGGTCATTTGGAAGTGCTGAAGAGCAATTTATAGTGACTCTTGCTTCAATTTCCTTTCCCTGTGGGGAAGTACTTGGGCTCCCATAAATACTTAGTGCAGTATGAGGAGGTTTGTGGGCATGAACCATTACCCAACCACAATGGAGCTACAACACATGGACCTTTCATTTTACTTTTATTACTTTCCAAAATATGTTTGTTTAGCCAGTCATCCAAAGCACACTCACCACCTCAAAGCAACAACACGGTGGCAGTTACCAGCACGAGGTATACCATACAAACAAATGAACCAAAAAAAACACACAATTACTGACAGAAAAGGAAAGCACAATCAGACCAGGTATACAGGCAAACCATTCTGCTATTTTTTATTATCATTTTTATAAACAAAGCAGTGGAAATTCGTTTCTGGACCCAAAATAGGTGACAGGCTGCAAGGGCACACGTGGAACTGGAGGCCAAGGCTCACCCAAAATTGGGACTCAGGCCTCATTTTGATAATAGATGCAAGGTCCCGGTACCTGTCGTGCCTCCAGAGGTAGCTCACCCAATGTTGGGGATCGCATTTAGGCCTGATGCGTCACCGGCAGTGGCCTTCATATCGTTCTCATTCCTCCCAGAATGACTGAGAGTTTCCCGGAATCGGGGGTTCCTTTACTGAGCACTGCCTCCAGCAGCCCAGGAGATCAGCGATTTAAATATCCCCCCTCAACCGCAGGGCCGCGACCGCGTGGAGTGCAGTTGGGAGGAGAGTTGGGAATCGAGGTTGTCGGCATTTGAGGAGTGGGAGTCCCGGCATTCGGGCGGTAGGGGGCTCTGAAATAGTGGGGTGGTCTCTGAAATGGGGGGTCTCTGAAATAGGGGGGGTCTCTGAAATTGGAGGGGTCAATAACCAGGGGGAATAGATTTAAAGTGATTGGAAGAAGGATTAGAGTGGAAATGAGGAAAAAATTTTTCACCCAGGGGGTTGTGGGGGTCTGGAACTCATTGCCTGAGAGGGTGGTAGAGGCAGAAACACTCAACTCATTTGAAAAATACCTGGAAGTGCACCTGAAGAGCCATGATCTGCAGGGCTCAGACCAAATGCGGGAAAGTGGGATTAGGCTGGGTGGCTCATTTCTCAGCTGGCGTGGATACGATGGGCCGAATGGCCTCCTTCTGTGCCGTAAATTTTCTATGATTCTATGATTCTATGAAATGGTTTCCTCTCTTCCCCACCCTCGGTTTTCCCACTTTCCTGCCCTCGGTTTCCCCTCTTCACCTGATCGCAGGTGGCCTCCTGGTTCTTGGAACTTGTCGCACAACAACTGCTGATGCGAAACCA
The DNA here is from genome assembly GCF_035084215.1 of Heptranchias perlo. NCBI lineage: Eukaryota > Metazoa > Chordata > Chondrichthyes > Hexanchiformes > Hexanchidae > Heptranchias > Heptranchias perlo. Next base: position 68,573,739 of record NC_090332.1, read on the forward strand.
TGAGCAAAAATACTCAACTACAGGGGACCCAACCTTTATAAGGTAAATGCAATAACATTTGCAGAAGTCATGTGATCAATGTCACATGATCAGATGTCACACGGTCAGATATCATGTTGTCAGAATGTCACGTGATTAAACGTCCAGGAATGCCTCCAACCACAGTTGGCAACCCTAGGCCCTCAGGGTAAGCTTTGGGAAGGGCGGGGCACAGGGAGGGTGTGGAAAATGCCTGGGGGGCCGAGCAGCAGCCTGCAGTAATGGTGTGGAGCCTGGATAAGCACTCCTGCTCCTCTCGGCTCCATAGGAGGGAATGTAAAAAGAATTTTCCCTACCATTTCTTCGACAGCCTCCTGCACTCCCTTTAAAGACTGAGGGTTAGGCCGCCGTAGAACTGGGAAAACTAGTCGAAGCATGCTTCACCTAGTTTTTGACGATTTTCGCAGAAGGGTCCTAAAGCAGGCAGAGGACCCTTCTTTGCATAATTAAATTGATTGAACTTTGCTTTCAGGCGGCTGCCAGGTTGATGGCTATGGCAGTGGCCATGCCTCTGGCACAGATCGGGCACAGGATCTCTAGCCCAGAAATTGGTATACTTTTCACCTGTTTTACGCCTGAAAAGCAGGCAAGACGCCTGCCAATTTCTACCCCAAAATCTCATTAAAATCTGTTGCTTCAGTTTCCCTGTCCTTTTTCAAACCCTCGTTAAATATAATATGAATAACAATGAGGAGCAAAATATATACTCATCAGGAAGCATTTCTGCTAGATGCTTTGGCCTGCAGGCTGAGCATTTATTCAATGCACAGCAGTCATTGATTGATTCATGTACATTCTGCTACCCAAGGTTATCTGTTAATTACTGTACTTAAGGTACTTCGAAATCCAGCTTTTAGATACGGGGGTGATTTTCATCCCAATTTTTGGTTTGGAACAGGGCGATAGCATGCTGAAAATGGGGGTGCACAACTCACTACGCCTTTCCCGCCGATGGTTGCTGCCGTTTTGGTGGGGGAATTGACACAGGTCGGAGCCTCATTACCCCATGCAAACAAGGATCCTATGTCAGCAATGGGACCCCAGTGCAATTTTAAAGTACCAATGGTACTTTTAAGAGACTGTTTTCCTGACTGCGTTGGTGCATTGCATTTGTCAGCTCGGCAATGAATTCTCTATCACATGTATTTTTTTTTATTCGTTCACGGGATGTGGGCGTCGCTGGCAAGGCCGGCATTTATTGCCTACCACTAATTGCCCTCGAGAAGGTGGTGGTGAGCCGCCTTCTTGAACCGCTGCAGTCCGTGTGGTGACGGTTCTCCCACAGTGCTGTTAGGAAGGGAGTTCCAGGATTTTGACCCAGCGACAATGAAGGAAAGGCGATATATTTCCAAGTCGGGATGGTGTGTGACTTGGAGGGGAACGTGTAGGTGGTGTTGTTCCCATGCGCCTGCTGCCCTTGTCCTTCTAGGTGGTAGAGGTCACGGGTTTGGGAGGTGCTGTCGAAGAAGCCTTGGCGAGTTGCTGCAGTGCATCCTGTGGATGGTGCACACTGCAGCCACAGTGCGCCGGTGGTGAAGGGAGTGAATGTTTAGGGTGGTGGATGGGGTGCCAATCAAGCGAGCTGCTTTATCTTGGATGGTGTCGAGCTTCTTGAGTGTTGTTGGAGCTGCACTCATCCAGGCAAGTGGAGAGTATTCCATCACGCTCCTGACTTGTGCCTTGGAGATGGTGGAAAGGCTTTGGGGAGTCAGGAGGTGAGTCACTCGCCGCAGAATACCCAGCCTCTGACCTGCTCTCGTAGCCACAGTATTTATATGGCTGGTCCAGTTAAGTTTCTGGTCAATGGTGACCCCCAGGATGTTGATGGTGGGGGATTCGGCGATGGTAATGCCGTTGAATGCCAAGGGGAGGTGGTTAGACTCTCTCTTGTTGGAGATGGTCATTGCCTGGCACTTATCTGGCGCGAATGTTACTTGCCACTTATCAGCCCAAGCCTGGATGTTGTCCAGGTCTTGCTGCATGCGGGCTCGGACTGCTTCATTATCTGAGGGGTTGCAAATGGAACTGAACACTGTGCAGTCATCAGCGAACATCCCCATTTCTGACCTTATGATGGAGGGAAGGTCATTGATGAAGCAGCTGAAGATGGTTGGGCCTAGGACACTGCCCTGAGGAACTCCTGCAGCAATGCCCTGGGGCTGAGATGCTTGGCCTCCAACAACCACTACCATCTTCCTTTGTGCTAGGTATGACTCCAGCCACTGGAGAGTTTTCCCCCTGATTCCCATTGACTTCAATTTTACTGGGGCTCCTTGGTGCCACACTCGGTCAAATACTGCCTTGATGTCAAGGGCAGTCACTCTCACCTCACCTCTGGAATTCAGCTCTTTTGTCCATGTTTGGACCAAGGCTGTAATGAGGTCTGGAGCCGAGTGGTCCTGGCGGAACCCAAACTGAGCATCGGTGAGCAGGTTATTGGTGAGTAAGTGCCGCTTGATAGCACTGTCGACGACACCTTCCATCACTTTGCTGATGATTGAGAGTAGACTGATGGGGCGATAATTGGCCGGATTGGATTTGTCCTGCTTTTTGTGGACAGGACATACCTGGGCAATTTTCCACATTGTCGGGTGGATGCCAGTGTTGTAGCTGTACTGGAACAGCTTGGTTGGAGGCGCAGCTAGTTCTGGAGCACAAGTCTTCAGCACTACAGCTGGGATGTTGTCGGGACCCATAGCCTTTGCTGTATCCAGTGCACTCAGCCGTTTCTTGATATCACGTGGAGTGAATCGGATTGGCCGAAGACTGGCTTCCGTGATGGTGGGGATATCGGGAGGAGGCTGAGAGGGATTATCCACTCGGCACTTCTGGCTGAAGATGGTTGCAAACGCTTCAGCCTTGTCTTTTGCACTCACGTGCTGGACTCCGCCACCATTGAGAATGGGGATGATTGCAGAGCCTCCTCCTCCCGTTAGTTGTTTAATTGTCCACCACCATTCACGACTGGATGTGGCAGGACTGCAGAGCTTTGATCTGATCCGTTGGTTGTGGAATCGCTTAGCTCTGTCTGTAGCATGTTGCTTCCGCTGTTTAGCATGCATGTAGTCCTGAGTTGTAGCTTCACCAGGTTGGCACCTCATTTTTTTTAGGTACGCCTGGTGCTGCTCCTGGCATGCTCTTCTACACTCCTCATTGAACCAGGGTTGATCCCCTGGCTTGTTGGTAATGGTAGACTGAGGAATATGCCGGGCCATGAGGTTACAGATTGTGCTGGAATACAATTCTGCTGCTGCTGATGGCCCACAGCGCCTCATGGATGCCCAGTTTTGAGCTGCTAGATCTGTTCTGAATCTATCCCATTTAGCACGGTGGTAGTGCCACACAACACGTTGGATGGTGTCCTCAGTGCGAAGACGGGATTTCATCTCCACGAGGACTGTGCGGTGGTCACTCCTACCAATACTGTCATGGACAGATGCATTTGCGACAGGTGGATTGGTGAGGACGAGGTCAAGTAAGTTTTTCCCTCGTGTTGGTTCGCTCACCACCTGCCGCAGGCCCAGTCTAGCAGCTATGTCCTTCAGGACTCGGCCAGCTCGGTCAGTAGTGGTGCTACCGAGCCACTCTTGGTGATGGACATTGAAGTCCCCCACCCAGAGTACATTTTGTGCCCTTGCTACCCTCAGTGCTTCCTCCAAGTGGTGCTCAACATGGAGGAGGACTGATTCATCAGCTGAGGGAGGACGGTAGGTGGTAATCAGCAGGAGGTTTCCTTGCCCATGTTTGACCTGATGCCATGAGATTTCATGGGGTCCAGAGTCAATGTTGAGGACTCCCAGGGCCACTCCCTCCTGACTGTATATCACTGTACCGCCACCTCTGGTGGGTCTGTCCTGCCGGTGGGACAAGACATACCCAGGGATGGTGATGGAAGAGTCTGGGACGTTGGCTGAAAGATATGATTCTGTAAGTATGGCTATGTCAGGCTGTTGCTTGACTAGTCTGTGGGACAGCTCTCCCAATTTTGGCACAAGTCCCCAGATGTTAGTAAGGAGGACCTTGCAGGGTCGACTGGGCTTGGTGTTTTGCCGTTGTCGTGTCCGGTGCCTAGTGGTCCGATGCCGGGTGGTCCGTCCGGTTTTATTCTTATTATGACTTTTCGTAGCGAGATTTTACAACTGAGTGGCTTGCTAGGCCATTTCAGAGGGCAATTAAGAATCAACCACATTATGGAGATTGAACATAAGTCATGATGTCAAAGTACGGCTCTACAATGCAATAGTAATATTCATATTTAAATATGGCTCAGAAACATGGGTATGCACCAAAGAAATGAATAGACGAATTGATGGATTCGATTTGCTTCGCACACTACTAAAGGTTAAGCCGCAGGACAAAATCTTATGGAGTCATAGAGTCATAGAACTTTACAACATGGAAACAGGCCCTTCGGCCCAACATGTCCATGTCGCCCAGTTTATACCACTAAGCTAGTCCCAGTTGCCTGCATTTGGCCCATATCCCCCTGTACCCATCTTACCCATGTAACTGTCCAAATGCTTTCTCAGACCATCTGTCCGATCATGTTTTGTACACTCTCCCTTACTGCCTTTTGTTTCCGTCACCACTTTACTTCCCACTGACGTCCTGCATCGGTTCCCATCCCCCTGCCACATTAGTTTAAACCCTCCCCAACAGCACTAGCAAACACTCCCCCTAGGACATTGGTTCCAGTCCTGCCCAGATGCAGACCGTCCAATTTGTACTGGTCCCACCTCCCCCAGAACCGGTTCCAATGTCCCAGGAATTTGAATCCCTCCCTCTTGCACCATCTCTCAAGCCACGTATTCATCCTCGCTATCCTGTCATTCCTACTCTGACTAGCACGTGGCACTGGTAGCAATCCTGAGATTACTACCTTTGAGGTCCTACTTTTTAGTTTAACTCCTAACTCCCTAAATTCAGCTTGTAGGACCTCATCCCGTTTTTTACCTATATCGTTGGTACCTATATGCACCCCGACAACTGGCTGTTCACCCTCCCCCTCCAGAATGCCCTGCAGCCGCTCCGAGACATCCCTGACCCTTGCACCAGGGAGGCAACATACCATCCTGGAGTCTCGGTTGCGTCCGCAGAAACGCCTGTCTATTCCCCTTGCAATCGAGTCCCCTATCACTATAGCTCTGCCACTCTTTTTCCTGCCCTCCTGTGCAGCAGAGCCAGCCACGATGCCATGAACCTGGCCGCTGCTATCTTCCCCTGGTGAGCCATCACCCCCAACAGTATCCAAAACGGTATACCTGTTTGAGAGGGGGATGGCCACAGGGGACTCCTGCACTACCTGCCTGCACCTCTTACTCTGCCTGGTGGTCACCCATTCACTTCCTGCCTGTACTCCCTTTACCTGCGGTGTGACCAACTCGCTAAACGTGCTATCCATGAGTTTCTCTGCATCGCGGATGCTCCACAGTGAGTCCACCCGCAGCTCCAGCTCTTAAATGAGACTGTATGCGACCTGACTGATCAACCACCACTGTCCCAGTTGGATGTTCATTACCTACTCCTCTGGCACAGATACATGTGCTGTCCCGAGTCTGACCCTGCTTAAGCATTCACCACCAAACCACCAACAACATGGAAGAGGCCATGAGGCAGAACAAGATGACAACATCAAAATGGTCCTCAACAGCATGGGTCGTACTGCCGATGAGGCACAAGGGAGAAGCCTAAACTGTAACGGTTGGAAGAAGTTGGTAGTGGTAACGTCCCCTCATGGATAAGCCCCTAGACGACAAAAGGAACTTGATGTAGAGGGGCCTAAACAGCCGTCTGTAATGGGACTACTACAGGCCATTAATTTGCCCCTGACCCCATAAAAATGGACCCACCCGACCCCCCTGTTACCACCAGGATTGTCTCTCCTTCCCTTAACCTGGATTGGCTGGGCTCTGTAGATTTCCTGCTCCCTCCAATTGGTGAGTTGATGGAATTCAAATTGAATTGATAGATTTTTGTTAGGTAAGAGTAATAAGGGATATAGAACCAAAGCGGGTAAATGGAGTTAAGATACAGATCAGTCATGATCTAATTGAATGGAGGAACAGGCTCGAGGGGCTGAACGGCCTACTCCTATTCAATTAAACGGGGTTTGACAATGAGAAAGGTTCGGGCTTCAATCGCTTCCATTGGACGGAGGTGGGCTTTCTCCGCTCGCCTCCTGCCTGATGGAAGCAGACACATCAACATTGACCCCGCTATGTTTGGGACCATCAGTGGAATGATAGTCAAAGGGTAAACCAAATTTCAAATTTTACTTGTACGCCAAGGTGGATGCTTCCTTGATTTGTACATGGCTAATTTGTGAATGGTTAATTTGCAATGAATCACATCTTTTTCTCAAATATGTGACATGGACTGTTTTCTGTATATAGATATGTACAGAAACAAAAATATGAAATGAATATATATTACCAATTCTCATTAGACATTAAAGACCCCATATTAAAGATGTTTCTGTAATTTGCCAATGTAACCAATTTATTATGTTATGAATTATTATTCATTACAGAACTTCACCATTTCTGTGATTTTTTTTCCACAACTGATGCTCAGTTTTACCTATTCAAAAATTAATTCCAATTTTTTTCATAATGTATGATATGCTTTAATATTTAATCTTTTGCATGAATACCAAAGTATATGCTACAAAGTTGGTGCATTGCATTGCCTGACCAGTGAGGGGTTAGTCCAAGGTCACAAAGAGAAAAGCCAACCTGTGACTATAATGTCAATTCCCTGACTGCATCAATAGCACCTGTACATGTCTGCAATGCCTCTGTGTAAATGCAAAAGTTTTGCGTACGCACGGAGTGAGGGAGCACGAAGTAGCAGCTATCGACAGAGTCTGGTTTCGACAAAGTCTATAATTGGGAATTTGGTGAGTGAGGAGATTCAGTGCAGTTAGGGGTGAGGTGCATTTGATTAGTCAGCGGAGAGGAGAGGAGCATACCGAGAGCGGGTCAGAGCAACAACAAAACAAAACTGCAGTGTGACGTCAAAGGTAAGGCAGGTAGGTGGTTGGTGGTGAGTGTCCCTTCTGTTTTCTTCTTTCTTAGGACTGTGGGCTAAGTAACTTATAGCATAAAACTAAATTTAAAAAAAAATAAGCTTAATTTAATAAAGTAAACAAGGCCAGTAGTTGGTTCCACCTCAAAATAATTTGATTGGCATTGTAGTAATCAATTAAACAAATAAAATAGTTATGACAGGGCAGGAGATGTGTTGCAGCTGCAATATGTGGGAGCTACTGGACAGTTTTGTCCAAGGCGACATCTGCAGTAAGTGTCTGCAGCTTGAGGAACTTCGGCTCCGAGTTGAGGAGCTGGAGTCTGAGCTGCAGACATTGCGATGCATCAGGGAGGGAGAAAGTTACCTGGACACTTTGATCCAGGAGGCAGTCACGCCCCTTAAACCAAATACTGTAGAATTAGCACGTGGTAAGGGACTGGAGGGTGTGACTGCGAGTGAGGCAGGTATGGGGATCAAGGAGGTAGCATTGCAGGAGCCTCAGCCTCTGCACTTGTCCAATAAGTACGAGGTTCTTGCAGCCTTTGTGGACGAGTGCAGGGACTGCAGAGAGGATGAGCAAACTGGCCACAGCACCGTGGTTCAGGGGGCCATTCAAGAGGGGGAGTAAAAAGGAATATGGTTGTAGTAGGCAACAGTATAGTTAGAGGGATAGACACTGTTCTCTGCAGCCAAGAGCGAGAGTCCCGAAGGCTGTGTTGCCTGCCCGGTGCCAGGGTTAAGGACATCTCCTCAGGGCTGTAGAGAAATTCGGAGTGGGAGGGGGAGGGTCCAGTTGTCGTGGTCCACATAGGTACCTACGACATAGGTAGGACTAAGAATGAAGTTCTGCTGAGGGAGTTTGAGCAGCTAGGGACTAAATTAAAAAGCAGAACCACAAAGGTGATAATCTCCGGATTATTACCTGAGCCACAAGCAAATTGGCACAGGGTAAATCAGATCAGGCAGATGAATGCGTGGCTCAAAGATTGGCGTGGGAGAAGTGGGTTTCGATTCATGAGGCACTGGCACAGTACTGGGGAAAGAGGGAGCTGTTCCGTTGAGACGGGCTTCACCTGAACCATGCTGGGACCAGTGTTCTGGCAAACCGAATAACTAGGGCGGTAGAGAAGGCTTTAAATTAAATAGAGGGAGGGCTTGGGTGGGGCGAAGTTTAGATTGATAAAGAAAAAAGACAAGGAAGTAGTACAGGAAAGTGATGGGGGTAATGATAAACAGAGTGTGACAGGAAGGGACAGAATGCACAAACATAAGAGTGCACTAGCAAATGGGGCCAGGGTAGGAAAGAATGGTAAAAAGACAAAATTAAATGTTCTTTATCTGAATGCATGCAGCATTCGTAATAAGATAGATGAATTGACAAATAGAAACAAATGGGTATGATCTCCTGGCCATTACAGAGACGTGGTTGCAAGGTGACCAAGGTTGGGAGCAAAATATTCAGGGTTATTTAACATTTTGGAAGGATAGGAAAAAAGGTAAAGGTGGTGGGGTAGCTCTGTTAATAAAGGATGAAATTGGTATAATAGTGAGAAATGATCTTGGCTCAGAAGATCAAGATGTCGAATCAATTTGGGCAGTGGTAAGAAATAGCAAGGGAAAAAAATCACTGGTGGGAGTAGTATCGAGGCCCCCTAACAGTAACTACACTGTAGGGCAAAATATAAATCAGGAAATAAGGAGGGCTTGTAAAAAAGGTAATGCAATAATCATGGGCAATTTTAACTTTCACATAGATTGGACAAATCAATTTGGCAAAAATAGCTCTGAGAAGGAGTTCATAGAGTGTATTAGGGACTGTTTCTTAGACCAATACGTTGGGGAACCAACCAGGGAACAGGCCATTTTGGATCTAGTAATGGGTAACGAAACAGGATTAATTAATGATCTCAAAGTAAAGGATCCCTTGGGAAGCAGTGATCATAACATGATAGAATTTCACATCCAGTTTGAGAGCGAGGATCTTGGGTCTGAAACTACTGTATTAAATTTAAATAAGGGCAATTATAAAGGAATGAGGGCGGAATTGGCTAAAGTGGACTGGGTAAACAGATTAGATGGTATGATGGTGGATAAGCAGTGGAAAACATTTAAAAAGATATGTTATGACTCGCAACAAAAATATATCCCTGTGAGGAGGAAAGACTCCACAAAAAGGGTGAACCAACCATGGCTAACTAAGGAAGTCAAGGATGGTATCAGGTTAAAAGAAAAAGCATACAACATGGCAAAGATTACTGGTAAGCCCGAAGATTGGGAAAACTTTAAAAACCAGCAAAGGATGACTAAAAGAATAATAAAGAGTGAGAAAATAAATTATGAGAGTAAACTAGCAAGAAATATAAAAACTGGCAGTAAAAGCTTCTACAAGTATATAAAAAGGAAGAGGGTAGCTAAAGAAAACATTGGTCCCTTAGAGGATGAGACTGGGGAAATAATAATGGAAAACAAGGAAATGGCAGAGGAATTGAACAGATATTTTGTATCTGTCTTCACAGTAGAAGATACTAATAGCATACCAATAGTAGAAAATCAAGGGGCAAAGAGGAGGGAGGAACTAAAAACAATCACTATCACTAGAGAAAAAATACTAGGTAAACTAATGGGTCTAAAGGCTGACAAGTCCCCTGGACCTGATGGCATGCATCCAAGGGTCTTAAAGGAAGTGGCTACAGAGATAGTGGATTCATTAGATTCTGGAAAGGTCCCAGCGGATTGGAAAACCGCAAACGTAACACCCCTATTCAAGAAGGGAGTGAGACAGAAAGCAGGTAACTATAGACCAGTTAGCCTAACATCTGTCATTGGGAAAATGCTAGCATCCATTATTAAGGAAGTAGTAGCAGGACATTTGGAGATTCATAATACAATCAAGGAGAGTCAACATGGTTTTATGAAGGGGAAATCATGTCTGACAAATTTATTAGAGTTCTTTGAGGAAGTAACGGGCAGGGTGGATAAAGGGGAACCAATGGATGCAGTATATTTGGATTTCCAAAAGGCATTCGACAAGGTTCCACATAAAAGATTACTGCACAAGATAAGAGCTCATGGTGTTGGGGGTAATATACTGGCATGGATAGAGGATTGGCTAACTAACAGAAAACAAAGAGTCGGGATAAAAGGGTCATTTTCAAAATGGCAATCTATAACTAGTGGGGTGCCGCAGGGATCAGTGCTGGGGCCTCAACTATTTACAATATATATCAATGACTTGGATGAAGGAACAGAGTGTCTTGTGGCCAAATTTGCTGATGATACAAAGATAGGTGGAAAAGCAAGTTGCGATGAGGACACAAAGTGTCTGCAAAGGGATATTGATAGGTTAAGCAAATGGGCAAAAATTTGGCAGATGGAATATAATGTGGGAAAATGTGAAGTCATCCACTTTGGGAGGAAAAATAAAAAAGCAAAATATTATTTGAATGGAGAAATACTACAAAATGCTGCGGTACAGAGGGATCTGGGTGTCCTTGTACATGAATCACAAAAAGTCAACATACAGGTGCAGCAGGTAATCCGGAAGGCAAACGGAATATTGGCCTTTATTTCTAGGGGGATGGAGTATAAAAGCAGGGAAGTCATGCTACAACTGTACAGGGTGCTGGTGAGACCACACCAGGAGTACTGCGTACAGTTCTGGTGTCCTTATTTGAGGAAGGACATACTTGCATTGAAGGCATTTCAGAGAAGGTTCACTAGGTTGATTCCGGGTATGGGAGGGTTGTCTTATGAGGAAAGATTGAACAGGTTGGGTCTATACTCATTGGAGTTTACAAGAATGAGAGGAGATCTTATTGAAACATGCAAGATTCTGAGGGGACTCGATAGGGTAGATGCTGAGAGGATGTTACCCCTCATGAGGAATCTAAAACTAGGGGGCATAGTCTCAGAATAAGGGGTCACCCGTTTAAGACGGAAATTAGGATGAATTTCTTCTCCCAGAGGGTCGTGAATCTTTGGAATTCTTTACCCCAAAAAGCTGTGGAGGCTGAGTCATTGAATACATTCAAGGCTGAGTTAGACAAATTTTTGATCAGAAAGGGAGTCAAAGGATATGGGGAAATTGTGGGAAAGTGGAGTTGAGGTAAAAATCAGATCAGCCATGATCTCATTAAATGGCGGAGCAGGCTCGAGGGGCCGAATGTCCTACTCCTGCTCCTATCTCTTATGGTCTTATGCGCTTATTATGGTCTTATTTCCTTGTAGTGGCTCAGAGACACAGTAAAGTATTCATCATAAGCACCAAGGTTTTGCACTGTCCACATAATTAAATTAGTTTATTATTCTAGCCATGTTGAGCAGAGGTTGGCTGCAGTGTGTATTATCTACAAGATGCACTGCAACTCACCAAGGCTTCTTTGACAACACAACCCAAACCCGTGTCCTCCACCACTTAGGGCAACAGGTGCAGAGGAACACCATCACCTCCAAGTTCCCCTCCAAGTCACACACCATCCTGACTTGGACATATATCGTCGTTCCTTCAATCTCGCCGGGTCAAAATCCTGAACTACTTACCTAACAGCATTATGGGGGCACCTTCACCACACAGACTGCAGCGGTTCAATAAGAAGGCTCACCACCACCTTCTCAAATGCAACTAGGGATGGGCAATAAATGCTGGCTTTGCTAACGATGCCAATATCCGAAGAATATATTTTTTAAAAGGTGGAGGAATGCATACTGCTCAGAGGCTTCTACCAATCCAGCTCAGCTCTCAGGGCTGGATATGGTGGTGTGAGGATGAATGAAAAATTTGCTTGATTACCTTTGGCAATCAGAGAATATTTAAGTAGAACTTTATATTATTTTGATGCAGCGAGTTGTTATGATCTGGAATGCCTTGCCTGAAAAGATGGTGGAAGCAGATTCGATCGTAACTTCAAGAGGGAATTGAATATATACTTGAAAAGGAAAAATTTGCAGCGCTATGGGGAAAGAGCAAGGGGAGTGGGACTAATTGGATACCTCTTTCAAAGAGCCGGTACAGGCACAATGGGCCGAATGGCCTCCTTCTGTGCTGTATGATTCTATGAGATACCCAAAGGAAAGCAATGTTTTCATTGCATAACTTTTTAAAAAATTAACATTGCATGATGAAATAATATTAAAGATACACCTCTTCACTGGACAGATAATTTCTGCCATGGCCTCCTAAAAATAGCACAAGAAAAAAGCTTGCTTTCGATGAGTTTATGCACAGCAAGTTCCTCTAAGTTGGAGAGCCATTCAGCATGGTGCCCTCTACAGGGCATCTGGGACCTGTGTGAAAGGGGCAAGAATCTGTGTGTTTCCTTAACCAATCAGATTGAAGAATTGTTAATGCACAGCGCAGCAACTGAACCAGAAAGTGTAAGTTAGAATAGTGAATTCAATGTCAAATCAGGTACAGTAAGCGAAATAAAGAGGGATTAAGAGACAGAGATAAAAGGGACAGAAAGAGAAAGAAAAACATTTTTTATTTAAATTTTTTTTAACAATAATTAAACGCTGTAGGAAGACTCCACACTTGTAAAAGTTAATTTTCAGTGCCCAGAGAGGTTATTTGGCATAATTAAGACTTACCACGCCATTAAAAGGGTGCTTACACTGGAATGGACAAGCCCTAACTTTTTCTGGTGAGATTAGTCCCTATCTATGATGTCAGTGCTTGAACTTCACGCTGTTCGATTCATTTGAATGGTGAATCTGCTGGTGAGATGCTGTTTTCGTGCAACTTTTGGAGGAGCAGGGTATCTCAGGCAGCAACTTCCCGATTTTTGCGTTTAGCCGTGCAGGTGCGGTCGCCAGAAGTTACTGTTTAATTTGCACATAAGTAACGGTGAGTGCTGTTAGCCTCACCATTATTTTTACAGCAAAATCGGACCCAAAGTCACCCTGCATTGCATTCTACACTGTGCACAGTTCAATGTGCATGAGGCAAAGGCCCTTAATGTTTTTTTCCCAGAAAGGTCTGTCTACTTGCCTTGAAAGATACAACATCAAAATCTACTTTGGGTTTTATAGAGTCCTTGCCTGCCATTTAAACTTGACAAAAAAAAAATGAAGTCGGATTTCAGAGGCTTTAGTAACATTAAAATCGGGGATGTGCAACAGCTTTAATGCTGAGAGATTTAACAATCCAACGTGCATAACCCAGCTATTCAAACTGCACTGTGGAATGCAAAATTCTTACACGGAGCCATTCATAACTCAGCAGTGCAGAAATCTTCTGGGTGTGTGGCACTCTCAAACCGGCAATCAGCATTGAATACCAATGAGGATGATGACACCTCAAAGGAGTGCAGTCCTGAGCATGGCGCCATGGGGCAAAGGACTGCACAGGAGAGCACTTGCTATTCACATGTGCATCCTGTCACCGTTTGATTTTGTTTCATTAAACATTCACAATCCACACGGGAAATTGAAACATCTAGAAAACGAAGTTTTAAATTGCCCAGGTGATTCACAAATCTTTAAACAAAATACTTAAAAAAAAACAAATCACAGGATGAGAGTGTTGGCAAGACTGTGTACTGGTCCCTTTTTACTACTACTACCACTACTACTACGACTACAACAACAACAGCGATGACGATGACGACGACAACAACAACAACTCGCATTTATATAGCACCTTTAACGTAGTAAAACAACCCAAGACGCTTCACAGGGGAGCAATAGTCAAACAAAATTTGATACATTAGGAGATATTAGGACAAGTGACCAAAAGCTTGCTCAAAGAGGTAGGTTTTAAGGAGCATCTTAAAGGAGGAGAGAGAGGTAGAGAGGCTGAGAGGTTTAGGGAGGGAATTCCAGAACTTAGGGCCTAGGAGCTCAGTTAACGGCCGCCAATGGTGGAGCGATTAAAATCGGGAATGCGCAAGAGGCAAGAATTGGAGGAGCGCAGAGATCTTGGATGGTTGTAGGGCTAGAGGGCAGTCGAGACCCATTGCCTGCAATTCCTGCGCCATGTGAGAACTTCAGGACCCTTCAAGTGTCCCGGAGGGCCACATGTGCAGGAAATGCTTCCAGTTGCTCGAGCTCAAGCTGAGAGTTTCTGAGCTTGAGGGGTGGCTGGAGTCACTGCAGAGCGCGAGGGAGGCTGAAAGTTTCCTGGATCATACGTTCCAGGAGGTGGTCACCCTGCTGCCACAGAGAGTTCAGGATAGCAAGTGGGTGGCCATCTGAAAGGGTAGGAAGAGGCAGGCAGTGCAGGAATCTTCTGGGTGTGTGGCACTCTTAAACCGACATTTAGCATTGAATACCAGTGAGGGTGATGGCACCTCGAAGGAGTGCAGTCCTGTGCATGGCACCATGGGGCAAAGGACTGCACAGGAGGGCACAGTGAAGTGTAGAAATGCAGTAGTCATACGGGATTTGATAGTCAGGGGGACACGCAGGTGTTTCTGTGACCGCTGACGTGAGTCCCGCATGGTGTGTTGCCTCCCTGGTGCCAGAGTAAAGCTACCATGGAGAGAGTGCAGACTGGCAAAAGGTGGGAAGTGGTATTCCACAGGAATCAGTGCTGGGACCATTGTCGTTCACAATTTACATTAATGATTTGGACTTGGGAATCGGAAGTGCAATTTCAAAATTTGCGGACGACACCAAATTGGGGGTGTAGTTAATACAAAAGGAAGAATGCATCAAAATATAGGAAAACATTAAGAAACTTGCAGAATGGGCATGTAATTGGCAAATGAATTTCAATATAGATAAGTGTGAGGTGATGCATTTTGGTAGGAAGAATAAGGAGGCCACATACTGCTTGGATAATAAGAGTCTAAATGGGATAGAGGAGCAAAGGGATCATGGAGTACAGATACACAAATCACTAAAAGTAGTGACGCAGATTAATAAGGCCATAAAAAAGGCAAACCAAGCACTGGGGTTAATTTCTAGGGGGATAGAATTGAAAAACAGGCAAGTTATATTAAACTTGTATAGAACCTTGATTAGACCACGTTGTGTACAGTTCTGGTCTCCATATCATGAAAAAGATACAGAGGCATTGGAGAAAGTGCAAAAAAGATTCACAAGGATGATACCAGAACTGAAAGGATAAACTTATCAGGAAAGACTGAATGGGCTGGGGCTCTTTTCTCTAGAAAAGAGAAGGCTGAGGGGTGATCTGCTGGAGGTCTTTCAGATAATGAAAGGATTTGATAGGATAGATGTAGAGAAAATGTTTTCACTTGTGGGGGTGTCCAAACTAGAGGTCAAAAATATAAGATAGTCACTAATAAATCCAATAAGGAATTCAGGAGAAACTTCTTTCCCCAAAGAGTAGTAAGGATGTGGAATGTGCTACCACAAGGAGTAGCTTAGGCAAATAGCATAGATGCATTTAAGGGGAACACATCGAGGGGCCGAGGAACAGATCGAGGGGCCGAGGAACAGATCGAGGGGTCGAGGAACAGATCGGAGGGAGGGATCACGGGCCAGGCAGAAGAACAGATCGGGGGGGGGGGTGCTGAGGAACAGATCGGGGAGCCGAGGAACAGCATGAGGGAGAAAGGAATAGATGTATATGCTGATAGGGTTAGATGAAGAGGGGTGGGAGGAAGCGCGTGTGGAGCAAAAACACCGGTTAGTTGGGCCGAATGGACTGAATGTGCTGTAAACTCTATGGGGTAAATTTTGACGTTGAGCCAGGATGGGAGCGGGGGTGAAGACTTCCAGGTGCGATACCCGGAAGGTAAGTGGTCGGGTCGCAATCAGGCAAATCAATTGCGCTTCCAAATTTTGCACCCAGCAGCCAGCCTGATTGATAGGCTGGCTGGCTGTCGGGCAGGAAGACCTGCTGCAGCAGGCTGCAGCCAGGGATCGGGGGGGAGGGGAGGAATCATGGGCCCAGGAGGAGATCGGGGGGGGTCAAGGAACAGATCGGCGGGGCTGAGGAACACATCGGGGGTGGGGAGCTGAGGAACAGATCGGGGGGGGGGGGGGGAACCGAGGAACAGATTGGGGGCAGAGGAACAGATCAGGGGGTGGGGGGAGCGAGGAACAGATCAGGGGGTGGGGGGAGCGAGGAACAGATAGGGGAGCTGAGGAACAGATCGGGGAGGGGCTGAGGAGGAACAGGTTGGGAGCTGAGGAACAGATCGGAGGGCCGAGGAAAAGATAGAGAGGCCGAGGAACAGATCGCAGTGGGGGGGGGGGGGGGGAGGAACAAATCGAGGGGCCGAGGAACAGATTGGGAGCCGAGAAACAGATCGAGGGGCAGAGGATCAGATCGGTGGTGGGGGGGGGGGGGCGAGGAACAAATCGAGGTGCCGAGGAACAGATCAGGTGCCGAGGAACAGATTGAGGGGCCAAGGAGCAGATCGGGGGCCAAGGAACAGATTGAGGGGCCGAGGAACAGATAGAGGGGCCGAGGAACAGATCGGGGGGGGAACAAATCGAGAGGCCGAGGGACAGACCGGGAGCCGAGAAACAGATCAAGGGGCTGAGGATCAGATCGGGGGGGGGGGGTGGGCGAGGAACAAATCGAGGGGCTGAGGAACAGATCAGGTGCCGAGGAACAGATTGAGGGGCCAAGGAGCAGATCGGGGGCCGAGGAACAGATTGAGGGGCCGAGGAACAGATAGAGGGGCCGAGGAACAGATCGGGGGGGGGGGAACAAATCGAGAGGCCGAGGGACAGACCGGGAGCCGAGAAACAGATCAAGGGGCCGAGGATCAGATTGGGGGGGG
Source organism: Heptranchias perlo (assembly GCF_035084215.1). Lineage (NCBI taxonomy): Eukaryota > Metazoa > Chordata > Chondrichthyes > Hexanchiformes > Hexanchidae > Heptranchias > Heptranchias perlo. The sequence goes on from NC_090332.1 coordinate 68,590,505, forward strand.
GAGGGGTGCCGAGGAACAGATCGGGGGGAGCCGAGGAACAGATTGAGGAGCCGAGGAACAGATCGGGAGCCAAGGAACAGATCGGGGGACCGAGGAACAGATCCTGCCAATTGGAGTCCAAACCAATTATCCTTACTCTCTGTCTCCTACCTCCTATCCAATTCCCTACCCATGTCAATAGGTTGCCTTCCATTCCATCTGCTCTCATTTTTGTTAACAGTCTCTTATGTGGAACCTTATCAAATGCCTTCTGGAAGTTCATAATCAAAACATCCATATACATTCATACCATAGAAACATAGAATCATAGAATGATATGGCACAGAAAGAGGCCATTTGGCCCATCGTGCCTGTGCCAGCTCTTTGAAAGAGCTAACCAATTAGTCTCACTCCCCTGCTCTGTCCCCACAGCCTGTAAATGTTTTCATTTGAAGTATATATCCAATTACCCTTTGAAAGTTACTACTGAATCTACTATCACCACCCTTTCAGGCAATGCATTCCAGATCATCGTCAATACAACATCCATTACAAAAATGGCTGCACAGGTGATTTTTGGACAATTTCTAAATCTAGGATAATAAATAGCAGACAGAGAACAATGGAGAGAATTACTAGGTATCCACTGGCAGTGCAGTATCTGTAAAGGAGGATATTGAATACTTTATTTTATTGTATATATGTGGCACAGATAGTGACCAAATATGGAAGTGATATTTTCACTCCATTGTGACGTCACTGCATTTCTTTGCAGGACTTATTTTTTTAAATACTCTTCCACCCCCTCTGTAAAAATATTTTAGGTTCTGTTATTGTGTGGAGTTTATTGCACCAGAAGTAGTGGATTACCATTTGCTTTTCTGTACTACAACCAACTTCTTTTAAGTATACAAGAGCAAAATTCTGCAGATGCTGGAAATTTGAAATAAAAACAGAAAATGCTGGAAAGTGCAGGTCAGGCAGCATTTGTGGAGAGAGAAACAGAGTTGATGTTTCAGGTCGATGACATTTCTTCAGAACTGGAAGAGGTAAAGATTTAACAGTTTTTAAGCAAGTACAGAGACAGGGAAAGGGTGGAGGGAAAAGGGAGGGGAGGTAGGGAAGTCGGGGGACGGAAGGGAAGAGTTGGAGATGGATCACGTGAAGGCGAGGGAGGGTGGAAATTGGATGCAAAGTTGATTAAATTTTCCAGTTCGGGGCAAGAGCAGGAAGCAGCACCAATACAGTCATCAATGCACCGGAAAAAGAGGGAAGGGAGGGGACCTAAGTAGGACTGGAACAGAGAATATTCTATGTATCCCACGAAAAGGCAGACATAGCTAGGACCCATATGGGTTCCCATAGCGACACCTTTTATTTGGAGGAAGTGAGTGGAGTTAAAGGAGAAGTTGTTCAATGTAAGAACAAATTCAGCCAGGTGGAGGAGGGTGGTGGTAGATGGGGATTTGTTGGGCCTCCGTTCCAGGTGGGGGATGGAGGTGTAGAGGGACTGGACGTCCCTTCCTCGACTTCTCTATCTCCATTTCTGGGGATAGGCTGTCAACCATTATCTACCAATATCTACCATAAGCCCACCAACTCCCATAACTACCTTGATTACACTTCCTCTCACCCCACTTCCTGTAAGGATTCGATTCCATTCTCCCAGTTTTCCATGTCCGTCGCATCTGTTCTGATTATGCCACCTTCCACACTAGTGCTTCCGATACGTCTTCACTTTCCCTCAGCCAAGGATTCTCCTCACTATGGTTGCCAGGGCCCTTGACCGTGTCAGTCCTATTTTCCACGCTTCTACCCTCAGCCCTTCCCCTCCTTCCCAGGACCATTATAGGGTCCCCCTTGTCCTCACCTTCCACCTCACCAGCCTCCACATTCAACGGATCATCCTCCACCACCTCCAGCACAATGCCACCACCAAACACATCTACTCAACCCCTCTCAGCATGCCGAAGGGACCGATCCCTTCGTGACACTCTGGTCCATTCTTCCATCACTCTCAACAGGCACATTCTCGTGCAAGCACAGGAAATGCAATGCCTGCCGTTTCACTTCCTCCCTTCCCATGGTCCAGGGCCCCAAACACTGCTTCCAGGTGAAACAGCGATTTATTTGTACTTCTTTCAATTTAGTATACTATATTCACTGCTCATGATGTGGTCTCTACAATGGGGAAACCAAACACAGATTGAGTGATCGCTTTGCTGAACACCTCCGTTCAGTTCTCAGGCATGACCCTGGGTGTCGGGTTGGTTGCCAATTTAATTCGCCGTCCTGCTCCCACTCTGACCTCTCTGTCCTCAGCCTCCTACACTGTTCCAAAGAAGCTCAACGCAAGCTCGAGGAACATGTAAGAAATAACAAGAGGCAGAAAACACTGGTGGGAGTAGTTTATAGCCCCCTAACTGGAGTTATAGTGTTGGACAGGGTATAAATCAGGAAATTAGAGGAGCATGTAACAAGGATAATGCAATAATCGTGGGGGACTTTCATCTTCATATAGACTGGGCAAACCAAATTGGCAAAAGTAGTTTGGAGGAAGAGTTCATGGAATGCATCCGAGATAGTTTTCTAGAACAATATCGAGGAACCAGGGAACTAGGGAATAGGTTATTTTAGATCTAGTATTGTGTAATGAGACAGGGTTAAATAGTAATTTTATAGTTAAGGATCATCTGGGGAGGAGTGATCATAATATGATAGAATTTCATATTGAGTTTGAGAGTGATGTAGTTAAGTCCAAAACTAGGGACTTCAATTCAAACAACGCAAATTACGTAGGTGTGAGGGGCGAGTTGGCTAAGGTAGATTGGGAAATTAGATTAAAAGATATGATGGTAGATAAGCAATGGCAAATATTTAAAGAAATAATTCTTAATATCAACAAATATACATTCCCTTGAGGAATAAAGACTCCACGGGAAAAATGATCCAATCCGTGACTAACTAGAGAAGTTAAGGATAGTATTAGATTAAAAGAAGAGGCTTACAATGTTGCCAAAAAGAATAGTAAGCCTGAGGAGTAATCAGCAAAGGGTGACTGAGAAATTGATGAAGAGGGAGGAAACTGAATATGAGAGCAAACTAGCAAGAAATATAAAAACAGATTGTCAGAGCTTCTACAAGTATGTAAAAAGGAAGAGAGTAATGAAAGTAAACATGGGTCTCTTAGAGGCTGATGCAGGAAAAATTATAATGGGGAATAAGGAAATGGCAGAGTCGTTAAACAAATATTTTGTATCTGTCTTCACAGTAGAGGACACAAAAACATACTAGAAATAGTGGGGAACCAAGGGTCGAATGTAAGCGAGGAACTTAAAGTAATTGGATTTTCAAAAGATATTTGATAAGTTGCCACACAAGAGGTTGATACATAAGATTATGGCTCGTGGGATTGGTGGTAACATGTTAGCATGGATTGAGGATTGGTTAACGGACAGAAAACAGAGAGTAAGAATAAACGGGTCATTTTCGGGTTGGCAGGTTGTATCTAGTGGGGTGCCACAAGGATCAATGCTTGGGCCCCAGCTGTTTACAATGTATATCAATGACTTAGATGAGGGGAAGGAGTGTAGTGTATCCAAGTTTGCTGATGATGCAAAGCTAGGTGGCAAAGTAAGCAAAGAGGCTGCAAAGGGATATAGACAGGTTAAGTGAGTGGGTGAGAAAGTGGCAGATGGAGTATAATGTGGGGAAATGTAAAATTATCCACTTTGGTAGGAAGAATAGAAAAGCAGAATTTTTTTAAAAGGTGAGAGACTAAGAACTGTTGGTAGTCAGAGGGATTTGGGTGACCTTGTACATGAATCACAGAAAGTTAACATGCAGGTACAGCAAGAAATTAGGAAGGCAAATGGTATGTTAGACTTTTTTTGCAAGGGGGTTTGAGTACAAGAGTAAAGAGGTCTTGTTGCAATTATACAGGGATCTGGTGAGACCACACCTGGTGTGCTGCGTACAGTTAGAGGAGGTGCAACGAAGGTTCATTACATTGATTCCTGGGATGAGAGGGTTATCCTATGAGAAGAGGTTGAATAGAATGGGCCTATATTCTCTGGAGCTTAGAAGAATGAGAGGTGATCTCATTGAAACATATAAAATTCTTAGAGGGCTTGACAGGGTAGATGCTGAGAGGCTGTTTCCCCTGGCTGGAGAGTCTAGAACTAGGGGGCATAGCCTCAGGATAAGGGGTCGACCATTTAGGACCGAGATGAGAAAAATTTCTTCACTCAAAAGGTTTGAATCTTTGAAATTCTCTACCCCAGAGGGCTGGGGATACTCAGTCGTTGAGTATATTCAAGACTGAGATTGATGGATATTTGGACACTAAGGGAATCAAGGGATATGGGGATAGGGTGGGAAAGTGGAGTTGAGGTAGAAGACCAGCCATGATCTTATTTAATGGCGGAGTAGGCTCAAGGGGCTGTATGGCTACTCCTGATCCTATTTCTTATGTTCTTATGAGCACCTCATTTTTCAAATAGGCACTTTACAACCTTCTGGACTCAACACTGATTTCGATAACTTCAGATCGTAACCACTGCTCCCAATTTTTTGTACAGCAGGTGCTGGTAATGGTTCTGCTATTGCCATTTACAGCTCCTCTGGAACTATCTTTTGTTTCTTCACTTGTCCCATTACCACCCACCTCGCCTTGCACCATCATCCCTTTTGTCATTTGATCAGTCCTGCCCTCCACCCTATCACAGACCTTCCCTTTTGGTCTTTTCTCCCCTCCCTTCTGCCACCCACCCCCCCTTCCCTGGTTCTGTACTTGCTTAAAAACTGTTAAATCTTTACCTCTTCCAGCTCTGATGAAAGGTCATTGGCCTGAAACGTTAACTCTGTTTCTCTCTCCACAGATGCTGCCTGACCTGCTGAGTGTTTCCGGCATTTTCTGTTCTTATTTCTTTTAAGTATAAACTAGCGGAACCATCACCACCAGAAACACATTGGCGTTGCTTGTGGGATTTTCCTGTGCATAAGGTAGCTGCTGTGTTTGCAGCCTGAACTCACGCCCGCTTCAAAGTAACTGAGTGACACACGGATGTTTGAAATTCATGATGGTGCTATATAAACACGAGTCTTTCTATGAGTATGAATGATAAAAACACAGTGAAGAACTTGATCTGCAACCAACTGTTAAACTGGACCTTACAGTAAACAGAAACAAGTCTTGAGAGCAGAGGCTCGACAGATTTCCCAACCACCTGCTATTGCTCCATGCTATTATTGTGTGGTGCTCACAGCGTGGCTAATTCTGCACATGTAGTAAGTGTCTGGTTGGACAGTATTTTGCAGTTGGCCTAACCGGTTGGAGATACAGACTTGCTCTGGAGGCATTGTTTTTTTTTCTTCAATCATTTTCTTGAATTTTTCCCTAAAGGAGACCACTTGGCAGAATCAGGTAACAGCTTCTCCCACAGATACACATCTTTCCATATCCTGTGACACTTTTCCCAGTTATCTAGTCACCCTGAGCTGGCTGTGAATTGTACTTCCATTCAATAATAGATGAGTGTGTGCCACTTTCTTGCCGCTGTGTAAACAATAGGAAGAGTGCTTCATCCAACTTTGCATTCCAAGTGTTGGCCACAGTTTCTTAATGACGAGTACATCTTATGTAGCAATCTAACTCTCTATTCTTCTATTTTGGCTGTGCATCCAGTCTGATAGAGTGGCTCTCCAATGCCCTATTAAACTGAAATCTTCCTTTGTGCTTCATCCTTCTTAAATCTTTAAGCATCTCAAGCATTGACTCAAGCAAAGTTACCATCCTCTCACTGGGGATGTAGGGAGGGATGAAGATGAAAGCATGGAAGACAAAGACTGTGAAAGTGGAATTCTGTTTCTTAGGAGGAAAGCTCCAGAATGATGTGGAATGTGGACATGATGTGTTCAGGTGGGAGCATTGGGGATGCCAAGGAATTTCAATGAAGTCAAGAGTTTTGTTGTACCAAGCTTTGTTAGAGTATAGTCCTGCTGAAATTTGGACTTAATACGCAATTTATATATTTAGTTGTGGTAATAAAAATTACAACACACCAGCAGTGTTCTGAATTTCATAATTCATTAATTATTTCTTTGCAAATATGGCCTCTATATACAGTTTTAACTTTATTGGAATTTATAGTTCCAGATAAAACATGAGGATAAGCAATAATCAAATTAAATTCAGATCTTGATAAAAGTAACAAGGAATGCCTCTAAGCACCAGAGGATGCCCCTAGACCAGGAAATCACCAGCACATCTTTGAAGTAAATGTGCACTCTGCAAAGTATTATCCACCAACAGAAATGCAGGCATCCTTATTTGTGACATTCCCTGGAAGTATACCTCTATGTATAAATTCTTGGATTTTTTTCTCAAGGAATGAAGTACACGATTCCTGTCCTACACTTTCTGAAACCTCGTCAATACTTGGAATATCACTGACTAATCTGTGATAACAGCAGTAAAAAAGTATGCTTAGTGGCAATGGGATTCTGTGCAATTTATCCACTTCTCCACTGGACGATAACAATTGATTCAGATGCTGCCACACGAAATCCAAGAAAGCCTATGGAGTTATATAAATCCATGATGAACCATTACCTGAAATTAAAGGAATGGCAGGTAAGGAATGGTATAGCCCAAATTAATACTATTCACTAAAGTCTTCAAAACTGGTACGGTAGCATAGTGGTTATGTTACTGGGCTAGTAATCCAGAGGCCTGAACTAAAATCCAGAGTCATGAGTTCAAATCCCGCCACGGCAGCTGGCGAATTTAAATTCAATTAATTAATTAAATTCAATTAATTAAATAAAAATCTGGAATTAAAATACTAGTATCAGTAATGATGGCCATGAAACTACCGGATTGTCGTAAAAACCCATCTGGTTCACTAATGTCCTTCAGGGAAGGAAGCCTGCTGCCCTTTCCCGGTCTGGCCTATATGTGACTCCAGACCCACAGCAATGTGGTTGATTCTTAATTGCCCTCTGAAATGGCCTAGCAAGCCACTCAGTTGTAAAATCTCGCTACGAAAAGTCATAATAAGAATAAAACCGGATGGACCACCCGGCATCGGACCACTAGGCACCGGACACGACAACGGCAAAACACCAAGCCCAGTCGACCCTGCAAGGTCCTCCTTACTAACATCTGGGGACTTGTGCCAAAATTGGGAGAGCTGTCCCACAGACTAGTCAAGCAACAGCCTGACATAGCCATACTCACAGAATCATATCTTTCAGCCAACGTCCCAGACTCTTCCATCACCATCCCTGGGTATGTCCTGTCCCACCGGCAGGACAGACCCACCAGAGGTGGCGGTACAGTGATATACAGTCAGGAGGGAGTGGCCCTGGGAGTCCTCAACATTGACTCTGGACCCCATGAAATCTCATGGCATCAGGTCAAACATGGGCCAGGAAACCTCCTGCTGATTACCACCGACCGTCCTCCCTCAGCTGATGAATCAGTCCTCCTCCATGTTGAGCACCACTTGGAGGAAGCACTGAGGGTAGCAAGGGCACATAAATGTACTCTGGGTGGGGGACTTCAATGTCCATCACCAAGAGTGGCTCGGTAGCACCACTACTGGCCGAGTCCTGAAGGACATAGCTGCCAGACTGGGCCTGCGGCAGGTGGTGAGCGAACCAACACGAGGGAAAAACTTACTTGACCTCGTCCTCGCCAATCCACCTGTCGCAAATGCATCTGTCCATGACAGTATTGGTAGGAGTGACCACCGCACAGTCCTCGTGGAGAAGAAATCCCGTCTTCGCACTGAGGACACCATCCAACGTGTTGTGTGGCACTACCACCGTGCTAAATGGGATAGATTCAGAACAGATCCAGCAGCTCAAAACTGGGCATCCATGAGGCGCTGTGGGCCATCAGCAGCAGCAGAATTGTATTCCAGCACAATCTGTAACCTCATGGCCCGGCATATTCCTCACTCTACCATTACCAACAAGCCAGGGGATCAACCCTGGTTCAATGAGGAGTGTAGAAGAGCATGCCAGGAGCAGCACCAGGCGTACCTAAAAAAAATGAGGTGCCAACCTGGTGAAGCTACAACTCAGGACTACATGCATGCTAAACAGCGGAAGCAACATGCTACAGACAGAGCTAAGCGATTCCACAACCAACGGATCAGATCAAAGCTCTGTCAGTCCTGCCACATCCAGTCGTGAATGGTGGTGGACAATTAAACAACTAACTGGAGGAGGAGGCTCTGCAAACATCCCCATTCTCAATGATGGCGGAGTCCAGCACGTGAGTGCAAAAGACAAGGCTGAAGCGTTTGCAACCATCTTCAGCCAGAAGTGCCGAGTGGATAATCCATCTCAGCCTCCTCCCGATATCCCCACCATCACGGAAGCCAGTCTTCGGCCAATTCGATTCACTCCACGTGATATCAAGAAACGGCTGAGTGCACTGGATACAGCAAAGGCTATGGGCCCCGACAACATCCCAGCTGTAGTGCTGAAAAGCTGAATTCCAGAAGTGAGGTGAGAGTGACTGCCCTTGACATCAAGGCAGCATTTGACCGAGTGTGGCACCAAGGAGCCCTAGTAAAATTGAAGTCAATGGGAGATCAGGGGGAAAACTCTCCAGTGGCTGGAGTCATACCTAGCACAAAGGAAGATGGTAGTAGTTGTTGGAGGCCAATCATCTCAGCCCCAGGGCATTGCTGCAGGAGTTCCTCAGGGCAGTGTCCTAGGCCCAACCATCTTGAGCTGCTTCATCAATGACCTTCCCTCCATCATAAGGTCAGAAATGGGGATGTTCGCGGATGACTGCACAGTGTTCAGTTCCATTCGCAACCCCTCAGATAATGAAGCAGTCCGAGCCTGCATGCAGCAAGACCTGGACAACATCCAGGCTTGGGCTCATAAGTGGCAAGTAACATTCGCGCCAGATAAGTGCCAGGCAATGACCATCTCCAACAAGAGAGAGTCTAACCACCTCCCCTTGACATTCAACAGCATTACCATCACCGAATCCCCCACCATCAACATCCTGGGGGTCACCATTGACCAGAAACTTAACTGGACCAGCCATATAAATACCGTGGCTATGAGAGCAGGTCAGAGGCTGGGTATTCTGCGGCGAGTGACTCACCTCCTGACTCCCCAAAGCCTTTCCACCATCTACAAGGCACAAGTCAGGAGTGTGATGGAATACTCTCCACTTGCCTGGATGAGTGCAGCTCCAACAACACTCAAGAAGCTCGACACCATCCAAAATAAAGCAGTCCGCTTGATTGGCACCCCATCCAACACCCTAAACATTCACTCCCTTCACCACCGGCGCACTGTGGCTGCAGTGTGCACCATCCACAGGATGCACTGCAGCAACTCGCCAAGGCTTCTTCGACAGCACCTCCCAAACCCGCGACCTCTACCACCTAGAAGGACAATGGCAGCAGGCGCATGGGAACAACACCACCTGCACGTTCCCCTCCAAGTCACACACCATCCCGACTTGGAAATATATTGCCGTTCCTTCATTGTCGCTGGGTCAAAATCCTGGAACTCCCTTCCTAACAGCACTGTGGGAGAACCGTCACCACACGGACTGCAGCGGTTCAAGAAGGCGGCTCACCACCACCTTCTCGAGGGCAATTAGGGATGGGCAATAAATGCCGGCCTTGCCAGCGACGCCCACATCCCGCGAACGAATTAAAAACATTTTTAAAAATCTTTCTCAGGAAGTGTTGCAGTATGCTGTGAAAAACAACAACATCCATCGGAAGTCACTGATCAGGAGCAGGAAGCATGTCTGACTTTTCCCTCTCTAACTCAAGGGTTCTAAGGCTAATTGTAGTGCCCTGACCATCACCTCAGCTGAGATCTGGCAACTGACCACAGATCCGAGATCAAACCTGGGACTTTCCTCACTTGTATGATGCAGCTATTCACTGTACTAGCTAAATGGGGGGGGTTCTCCTCCGCTTAGTGAATCAGAAGACCAAAATTTACTATTTGAGTCAGCAACATTGTCAAGATTTCAAACATGTTGCTCAAGATGCGCTGCACAGGGATGCACAGTGACAATTGTTGGCACCGACGGTCGAGTATCTGAAGTCAGTACCATTAAGTCTGCTGAAGCAAGGACAAATCTAAGGCTTGTACAAGGTTCAATCATAACTGATTCATGGGTTGTGAAGTTCTGAATAGCTGTCAACATTGGGACAAATCTTTTGACAAAAGATTTCATGGGGAGAGGGGATGGGGAATTGCCTTCATTCAAGGCTTCCTCAGAGTTAATTTTTGGCTTTTGTAGTTTGGGATCTTCAGGTCAAACCAATGCTTCAGGTAGGAGACTTCTTGGAAAAGGAGGACTCAAGACCACATTGATAATGTCTGAAAGGTGCTTCCAATCCATATATGGCAGTTCAAACAAAGGCATCAGCTGACAGCTGACTTGGAACCATAACAGTCAGCTGGGAAAACTGTACTCCAGGTCAAAGGTTGCGATGTCAACACATATGTTCCACCTGAAATGCCAATTTGAACAGCTCTACAAGGGGTCAGTAACCCAGAGGACATAGATTTAAAATAATTGGCAAAAGAACTAGAGGGGAAGTGAGAAGAATTTTTTTCACACAGAGGATTGTTAAGATCTGGCACGCAGTACCAGAAAGGGTGGTGGAACCAGATTCCATAGGAACTTCCAAAAGGCAATTGGACATGTACTTGAAGAGGACAAATTTGCAGGTTTATGGAGAAAAAGCTGGGGTGTGGGACTAAATTAGACACATCTTTCAAAGAGGCACGATGGGCCGAATGGCCTCCTTCTGTGCTGCAAGATTCTATGATTCTAACTCCAAGATGACACCTGAACCGTTGCCTATAAGATTTGAAGGGAAATGTTCTGACACGATATGGTACCAGAGCTGCCTGAGCATTTTCTGATGCAATGGTTTAAGGAGAGAACTGAAGAAAAACTGCTGGGCTATGGAAGAAGCTAATGCCTTCTCCCTAGTCATTAGAGATGTTACAGAGTTCATCTCAACTGGTGCTTTTGAAACAAATCAGTCATGTGACCAGCTGCAAAGTGTTCTTATGCTGAATTAATTCCTGCGTGAGCTGGAGCACTTACAGCTCTTGTTAGATTTGGATACCAGACTTAATGCTGACGAACAATTGCCAGTGAGTTGAATGAGGCTATTCCTGCATTCAAGGAAAAGTTCAATAGGACATATAAAACTTGATGCCAGATGCAGCACTTCTAATTTGAACAAAAAAAAGCTCTGTAAGGGGAAATACATAGGGCAAAGCTTCTCCCTGTTTCCATTTCACCCCTTCTCTTGTTTCCTCTCCTAAAGGTGATGACGGATCTGGGGTAGAGTTCCATAGGCCAGCACACTTTCAATACCTCACTGAAGTGTATATTCCTGATGTGTGAGCTAGAGACAATGGGGTAGATTTTGACTTCGGGATCAGGAGAGATGTAAAATGGGAGAGAATCGGATGAGATGTAAAACGGGTGCCAATTCACTATCACCCGTTTTACACTATCGCACAAAGTCAAAATCTACCCCAATGAGTGCAGCCTAGTTAACCATGGTGGGTATGCAGCACTTTCCAACAAGAGTCACTAAATAGTGCTTAGAAGCAGAAATCTTGGCTGATTTTTCTCCTCCGTATTCTGGGGATCCTGAGGCCGATTGAAAAATTTCATCCTAATCCCCTACCCCTACCATTCCCCCTCCCTGCCTTGGATAAGTTACACACCAGGGATCAAAGCTGTGACCTTCCTGGTCCATGTGGCTTTATGCTACATTCAGTGCATTTAGCCACTGAGCCTTTGGGCAACACTGACAAAAACTCTTTGATTAGTTGACATGTGGATACCAAACGTGACAAGTTGAAATAAGATGATTCAAAAGTGAAGAAACAATATTTTTGAGAATCCTTCTTACTGGGCAGAAAAAAACACAAATCTCTGCTGTTAAACATAAGGGCAAAAAGAGGGCTAGTCTCACAGCTGGGCTTGTGTGCAAAATGGAGGTCGCAAAAGATCACATGACTATAATACAAGGTCAGAATGTAAATTCTTGGTGGATGATGGGCGCAGTCTAAAGAATGTGCCAGATAAACAAGCACAAAAGAATGGAAACTGTGATGTTGCTGAATAACCATCAGTTTTTATATATATTAATAAATTAATAGAATTTTTCTTTAAGATCTGGTCCAAAGAAAGAAGATACAATCATCTCTTCCAGAACTAATCTGAATTCCTTACATAGCACTCTAGTATTTAAGTAATGGCTCTCCATATTACCAGTGCTGTTAAAAATTGTCTTTGAATTTTGCATTCATTTGTAATTCTATTTAAATATTTGCTAGCGTTTCCTTTGATTGAATTTAATCAGTTTTATATGTAGTTTGTTTGCCTGACGTTACTGAAGGTTTACAGCAGATCTGACTGCTTTACAAATCAGGAAGCAACTGCACAAAGGGATAAATGTGTTCATTCTGTCTGGAAGATATTCCCTTTAAACTGGTATACATGCCCTTGTGCTGCTGGAGGGGGTCCATTCTGACTGCTCTAGGCCAAGAGTGTGAAAAATTGAAAGGCCGCAAGATGCTCTTCAGAGGTTCGCTGTTATTCCTGAGACTTGAATATAGAACAATGCAAAGTGTGAACGTGTTTATTTCTCTACAAATGTACCCTAAATTTTGATGATCAAAGGAAAATCTGCTCCAAGTTCAAACGTGTCGATATACTATGTTCTTTTAGGAGGTATAACCCCATATATGTTAAAGGACACAAAGCATACTAAAAAAAAATCATATCATGTCAATTTAGGGTTATTCAACATACTGATGGTCATGGAGTCTATTGTACTTTTAATAATATTTTCAAACATTTTGCTTAAGAAGCAAATCATATGTGAGTTTCTTGGAGAAAGCATGACTGAAGTACAAGTCTCTTAAGCCCGGTGACAAGATGTTCAAACTGTACAAGCAGAACACATTTTGAAGAGGTTTAATGACTGGAAGAGGATGATACGTTTCAGTGCGTATCGCACAGTTTTACTGTGGCTCCACCAACCCGTGTCGGTATCTTATTGATTTCTTTCATCATTGCATTTTCTGCTTCCTAGGTCTCAAAACTGGCCTGTCATTCATCATGGTTTGAGGCTCCAATCTACTCTGCTCTCTGTTCTTGTTGACTTGCAATGAATTGCAGCTGGCATAACTGCATTTACTATCCTAGAAGCAGCTGAAAAGAAGGGTCATTACAAGATCTGAACTTGTAACTTGAACAGACAAAAATGTCAGCACAGTGATCCAATGAATCAGGACCATTTCACTGCAGAGACAATTGTGCTTTGCTAGTTTCCATAAATTACGCAAAAGAAAAGACTAGCTCACTAGGAGCATGCTACATAAAGTATAATGTTGGCTAGATGTGTGCTAAACATAGGATTAACAAACTGGTTGGAATCTTTTATACAATCGTGGGTTGGATAGAAACCAGGTGGATAAGCAGTTAAAATCCACCAGATCTGAATCCAAATCTGTATACGTGACTAAGCTGCTCACCCAAAGCTAGCGTGGTCCTTTTTTAAATATGCAGATCAGGGTCCGAGTAACATCATTGGGCCCGACTGCAATTATAACTCCGGACTGAATACAGAAGCCAATGCGACTTTCCCGCCAGATTCAGGCCTGTCAGAAGAGGATCGGAAGCAGAAGAGGCCATTCAAGGTAATTCAAGTGCACGGGAACCTCCAAGCTCCCCTCCAAGTTACACACCATCCTGACTTGAACCTATATCCCCGTTCCTTCATCGTCGATTGGGTCAAAATCCTGGAACTCCCTACCTAGCAAAATTATGGGAGCACCATCACCACACAGACTGCAGTGGTTCAAGAAGGCCCACCACCACCTTCTCAAGGGCAACTAGGTAGGGATGGACAATTAAAATATATTAAAAAATTATAATTTGAGGTTATAAAAGCATAGCAACGAGATTGCTTTGTGTGAAAACAGTATGAGTGCAGATCAGTCCATTGTTGTGATTTGGAATTCTGTTTAAAATGTGTTTTATATCTACTATAATGATATTTTACAAGTGCAGTAGTTCTATCATTTTGTTACAATATATTTTTAAAAATATATTTATCACATATAAAGGATTTATTGACCCTTGAAAACCAGAAATGGCAAGTTATTAACATGAAGACAAAAATTAATTTTAAAGCACCACACTAAAATAATTTGCCACATGCCCAAATACCTCATTGTGCTTTTTCTTTTTATAAACTTGGCAGTGTCTCATAAGACATTTTTTAACATGACCAGTTAAATTCTTCCATCCTATCTCAAATGTAGTATTGACTCCAGGTCAGTCTAGGGAGCCTTAGTTTTGCTCAAGCATTCCCCCATCATTTTATAATCATAGGGCATAATTTTAGCCCGGGGGGGGGGCGGGGTGGAATTCCTGAGTTGTTTTTTTCTTTTTTGCCGGTTTCCCGCCCGACAGGCCGACCTGATTGATAGGCTGGTCTCAATTGGATGGGAGAAGAGACAGGAAGAGGACATGATCTGGTAAGTGTTAGATTGGGGGGGGGGTCATGGGGGGAGGGTCGGGGGTCACTGGGGGAGTCAGTCATTGGGGGCACCAGTCATTGGGTAGCTGTCAGTCATCGGGAGGAAGTCAGTCATCGGGGGGGGGGGGGTCAGGGTCAGGTGTCATTGCGGGGTCGGAGATCATGGGGGTGGGGGTTGGAGATCGTGGGGGGCGATCAGAGATCGTAGGGGGGTCAGGGGTCATCACGGGGTCGGAGATCGTGCTGGGAGGTTGGAGATTGTGGTGGGGGGGGGGTCGCTGCAGGTAAGCTTGTTAGGCCTGGGGGAAGCACTCCTAATCCCCAGGAATCCCGACCTCCAGGGGCTAAAATCAAAAAAGCTTTGAAAATGGAAGCCCGCATCCTCCTTAAAAGCTTTTAATGCCCGACCACTTCCTGAGAGCAGGTTGGTCGCCCACCTCTCCTCCCGCCCCTGTGAAAACTGGAAATGGGCGGGTTTTAGATTTTTGCAATTGTTACAATCCCCCACCCCCAACCCACCCGTTTTTTCAGGCTAAAATCATGCCCATAGTTTGTTTAAGTATTACTTGAATAGCAATTAAGGTGCGAAAGCAAGTGTTTTGTAAACTAGTCTGAGGTGATCATACTTCAGACTTTTTTATACGTGAGAAGAAATATAGTAAAATAAACAATGAACAGCTTATTCCTTTTGGTTATAAAATCTATAAATCAAAGACATTTGTATGAGCCTCTTGTGTGTAATTACAATAATAAATGTTTATACTCGTTTCATTGTGAAAAGATAATGGGCTGAATTTGTACCTTGTTGATTAACAGCTGCTTTTTCCACTCATTGTACCAACAATAAACTCTGTTCCTGCTTAATTCTTTCATTTCCTCTTCAAATTCAAATACGTTAGTGTTCATTTAGTAGATTTTTACAGTGGCCTTTTTTCACTGCAGTTAGGATTCTGGTAGCAAGCTACAGTAGTACAAACTAAATACCTAATGAAATACAAATTAAATGTGTGGCAGGAACAAAAAACTATTCTCTAGCTCAGCTGTATCTAAACTTTTGGAGCATTAGCCTGCATCCCTGTGTCACAGTTAGCAAGTGGGCTGCCTATATTTAAATCATTTTTCAGTCAGGCAGAATTCTAATTAAAATTCTGCCTCTCTCACTTCCTTCCCTTCTGTCTGTCTCTCTCACTTCCTTCACTTTTGTCTGCCTCTCTCACCTCCTTCACTTCTGTCTTTCTTGATGCCATCTTTTCAGTCTCTCACTTTCCTCCTTCATGTCAGTCATTCTCACCTCCTTCATTTCTATCCCGCCCTCTCTCTCACTCACCTCCTCCATTTCTGTTTCTTTTGCCTCTCTCCCCTGTTTGATTTCAGTCTTTTTCCTCCATTTCAGTTTCTTTCTCTCTTCTCCTTTACTCACTTCTGTCTTAATTATTTCATATTCCCCATAATAGTCTGAGAGGCCCAGGTTGGAAATTTTCTGTTATCTGTTGGGAGCATGGGTGCCGGCAGACAATCTCAATAGCTCTATGTGAGCCCTTTTGAGAGCTGTTTTGGATTGCTCCAAGGTTTGTTGCCCAAGCCCTGACTACAATCTTTTCTCCTGCTTCCAACATAGAGCCACATTGAATGAGATGAGCACCGTTAGTGAAAAGCACCAATCTCCAGAAAAAAAATCTGCCCGGTACAATATCTTCCCCTTCAAACAAAATCTCCCCTTCAAGTTCCTGCTCCAAACCTAAAGCTAAAGCAGAGAGATTTTATTTTGAGAATAAATCGCTGGGAGTGGTTCTATTGGGTTGGGAAGAGGTTTGGCCACCAATTTATTATGGGGACATTTAAGAAAGTGGTTCCACAAAGCTGGCAGGTAGGGAATGAAACAGACAGATAGTGCTGCTAGCTCTCTAAAGCAGAGTGCAGCGGTCTGACACCTGCCTCCTGCTCCCAGGCATGTTGCCTTCCTCTTTCAGTTGGAACTTGACTAGGAACTCATAACACTGAAGGCCCCCGACTAGAGGGGGAGAGCAGCACTGCTGGAAGTGGGAGTCAGGTGTCAGCCCACTGTGTTCCAGCCTTTGCATTCCAGCTGAGAGAGCTGTCCTTTTTCATTCCCCGCCCCAGATTGGCTGTTTCTGCTGCTGGGATTTTCAGGGCACTCTTTTTTTTATTAGGCGTCAGCCATGGCTCAGTGGTAGTGCTCTCGCCTCTGAGATTCTGAATCAGAAGGTTGTGGGTTCAAGCTCTACTCCAGACACTTGAGCATGAAATCCAGGCCGACACTCCAGTGCAGTTGTGAGGGAGCACTGTCGGAGGTGCCATCTTTTGGATGAGGCATTAAACCGAGGCCCTGTCTGTTCTCTCAGATGGATGCAAAGGATCCCATAGTATAATTCGAAGAAGATCTGGGGAATTTTCCCCAGCGTCCCGGCCAATATTTATATTTATCTTTCAGCCAACATCACTAAAACAGATGATCTGGTCATTATCACATTGCCGTTTGTGGGACCTTACTGTGCGCAAATTGGCTGCCGTGTTTCTTATATTACAATAGTGACTACACTTCAAAAGTACTTCATTAGTTGTAAAGTGCTTTGGGATGTCCTGAGTTCTTGAAAGGCACAAAATAAATGGAAGTTCTTTCTTTCTTTACAAGCTGTTCTTTGTGCTCTGTGAAGCTGGGAAGTAGATGGAGGCTGTTTGCCCCTGCTTCAGCTGGTCTTATCTTTACTGCAGAATATATTACCACACAAAAGGTAAGATCAGGTGACAGTTTAACAATTTTACCGACCTGGCTCAATTTAGGGCATTTGCTCCTCGCACTTTCCAAACTCTGGTGTATGCTTCTGGGACACCAGATGCCAGGTCTATAATGGACTGCTTAAGGTAGGTCAAAAATCATAATTCCTATGAGGTAGCACTGCTCTCTGTGCTACCAGCAATAGAATCCAGCCCCATGGGTTGTCAATGAAGACTGAAGGAAGATTTAAAGGTTACAAGGGAAGATGTAGATTTGTGGTCCCCAGTGAATGTAAGGAGCAGTGAATACTAATGACAATATTGTTCCTGTTGGAAATCAATCTAATCTTATTGCTGGTTTTGCTGTAATTTTCCATTAAAATGCATGGCGTTAGACTCAAATATTCAGTAGTGGCAAGAGGTTAATACTCTAACCATTATGGTAGGGTTACTCATATACATATTGATGAAGACTATGGGGTTTATCTAACATTCAGCAAAATGTATGCCTAAATTGATGCTGGCGCTATTCTCCTATAAAAGCAAAACATAAAGACTTAAAAGAGAAAAAAATGAACACTGACAGTATAACATATTTGCTTATAATCTATAGAGCAATGTTATCTTCCAGTTAAAATTCCTATGCCCTTGTAGTTGTGATGTCACAAGTTTAATCCTTCATCATGAATGAATGAATATCCTGACCATTAATGTTGCTATCTCATTCCTACACATTACACAAGATTATGTTGTTATTTTGTAATGTGTTGGTAATGCCCCACTTGGAGTACTGTGTGTAGTTCTGATCACCTCATCATAGGAAGGGTATTATTGTCCTTTAAGAAGGTACAAGATTGCCCTTGGAGGGGATGCAGCGTAGATTCACAAGAACGATAGAGGCTTAGAGGGTTAAATGATGAGGATAGGTTGCATAAACTTGGGCTCTATTCCCTTGACCATAGAAGATTGAGGGGTGATCTGATCAAGGTGTTTAAAATGTTAAAAGGATTCAATAGGGTAGATACAGAGAAACTATTTACTCTGATGGAGGAATCAAGAACGAGGGGACATAATCTTAAAATTAGAGCTAGCCCTTTTAGGAGGGAAATCAGGAAGCACATTTTCACACAAAGGGTAGTGGAAATTTGGAATTCTCTCCCCAAAAATCTGTGGATGCTGGGACAATTGGAGCTTTCAAGACTGAAATCGATAGATTTTTGTTAGGTAAAGTTATCAAGGGATATGGAGCAAAGGCAGGTAAATGGAGTTGAGGTACAAATCAGTATGATCTAATTGAATAGCGGAGCTGGCTTGAGGAGCTACTTCTGTTCCTACGTTCCTACAGGGGTGAACAACAAGGATCATTCCAGGTATCAGGAATTTAACTTATGAAGAAAGTTTAGGAAGTGGGCTTATTTTCTTTGGAAAAGATACATTAAGGTGACCTAATTAAGGTTTTTAAGATTATAAAGGGAATCGACAAAATTGATCCAGGCAAATCGGTAACTACGGTGCAAGTTCACGTCCCAGAAGAGAACAATTAAAAACAAAGAAATTAAGAGTAAAGAGGGAAGTCTGGTGGAATTTTTTCACCCAGAGGGTAATATAGTTATAGAACAAGTTGCCAAAAAATGCAATTAAAGTAGTGTTGAAATGGGTTAGACGAACCTTTGGATGTATTTCTGAAGAGAAGGGATTGAAGGATATGGTGAGAAGGAGAAGAGTGAGGTCGAACAATCAAAAAGGGACGGGCCAGTTGAGCCAAATAGCCTTTTCCTCATCTTAAAAATGTCTCCTGCAGATAACAGCACATAGCAACAACAGACCAATTTATTAGAATAAAAATTGTCCCAGGATTCAAATACAAAAAAAGTGACATCACTTGAGTCCATCAGTTAAATTATCTTCTTACAGTCACTCCCACCCATCAGTTATTCTCTGTGTATTGATTTCTTGTTGTTACATTTTACAGTATGTTCTTGCTTTCTTCTTAAAAATATTATAAAGACTCCCGTAAATCACACTGCTTTGTTCATAACTCTCACTGTGGTATGTTATGCACTGTTATGAATATGGGTCTGGTCTAAATACTGTCTTGATTTCCATAGTATCAACTGCTTCCTGTAAATGGTCCGAGTTATGGGAGGTGACTCATGCTGTCTTATATCTACTGTATGATAGCGAGGTCCTGGAAATAACAATAGAATCCCCTTGCGATCTGGACCAGATATCTTTGTCCTTTGCATGTGTATTTCTTCAATCTTTCGATGGGTGGAACCAGTTAAACTAGGTGAGGCGAAACTTGGTTTGAGTCATTGAGCTGCTTTATTCCACAGTGAGGTGAAACATACAGAGCAATAGGTATGATCTGAGTCATTGAGATCTACTGGTACAACTTATCTTTGCGTAATGCTCCAACAACAATCAAGTAATATTCGCGCCAGACAAGTGCAAGGCAATGACCATCTCCAACAAATGAGCATCTAACCACCTCCCCTTGACATTCAATGGCATTACCATTGCCGAATCCCCCACCATCAACATCCCGGGGGTCACCATTGACCAGAAACTTAACTGGACCAGCCACATAAATACTGTGGCTACAAGAGCAGGTCAGAGGCTAGGTATTCTGCGGTGAGTGACTCACCTCCTGACTCCCCAAAGCCTTTCCACCATCTATAAGGCACAAGTCAGGAGTGTGATGGAATACTCTCCACTTGCCTGGATGAGTGCAGCTCCAACAACACTCAAGAAGCTTGACACCATCCAGGACAAAGCAGCCCGCTTGATTGGCACCCCATCCACCACCCTAAACATTCACTCCCTTCACCACCGGCGCACGGTGGCTGCAGTGTGTACCATCCACAGGATGCACTGCAGCAACTCGCCACGGCTTCTTCGACAGCACTTCCCAAACCCGCGACCTCTAGCACCTAGAAGGACACGGGCACCAAGCACATGGGAACACCACCACCTGCATGTTCCCCTCCAAGTCACACACCATCCCGACTTGGAAATATATCGCTGTTCCTTCATCGTCACTGGGTCAAAATCTTGGAACTCCCTACCTAACAGCACTGTGGGAGAACCTTCAACACACGGACTGCAGCGGTTCAAGAAGGTGGCTCACCGCTACCTTCTCAAGGACATTTAGGGATGGGCAATAAATGCTGGCCTTGCCAGCGATGCCCACATCCCATGAACGAATAAAAAAAAAATAAAGAACACGCACGCTATCCTCACTCCGGTGAGTTGTCTTATTTAATTTCCACAGAACAATTTTTGATTTTGTTGATTACGTTTCTGTGAAGTGTTTTGGGGTGTTCTTCTATATTAAAGGTGCTATTTAATTGCAAGTTGTAGTTGTAGAATAATAATAATAATAAAAGTGATAATGACCTGAATTTTAGCACGGAGTCGAGAAGACGGCGGGAGGGCGAATTCCTGACAGGAAACCCAGAAGTACAGGTTTCCTGGATGTCCTTACGATTTTGACGTGAGGATGTCTTCTATTTTTTTTTGTCGGTTTCCCGCCCCTAGGCTGGCCTCAGTCGGAAGGGAGAAGAGCCAGGAAGCAGATGTGAGAAGGTAAGTCTTGGATGGGGGAGGTTCGGTCATGGGGGTGTGGGGTTGGGGGTCATCGGGGGAGTCAGGGTCGGGAGCCATCGGGGGAGTCAGGGTTGGGAGCCATCGGGGGAGTCAGGGTCGGAAGCCATCGGGGGTCAGGGGTCATTGGGGGGTTGGGGGTCATCGGGTCGAGGTTGGGCGTCATTGGGGTCAGGGTCGGGGTCAGAGTCATTGGGGGTAGTAGATCATTGGGGGGGGCTGTAGATCTGGGGGGGGCGTAGATCAGGGGTCGTAGATCGTGTGGGGGCGTATATCGTGGGAGGGTTCGGAGATCGTAGGGAGGTCGGTGATCATGGGGGGGATTGGAGATCGTGGGAGGAGTCAGATATCATGGGGTGGGCTCATAGATCGTGGGGGAGTCAGAGATTGTGGGTGTAGTCGGAGATCGTGTTGGGGGGGGGGGGGGTCGCTGCAGGTAGGCTTATTAGGCCTGGGGGAAGGACTCCTGCTCCTCCAGGCCCACAAGGTGTGCTATAAAGGCACTTACCTGCAGTTTTGGGCCTTCTTGCCTCCTCTCATGTACCGTGAAGCAGAAGGCCTGGGAATCACAGCCCCCACAAATTAAAAACAAAAAGCTGTAAGAATGGAGGCCCACAGCCTCCTTGAAGGCTTTTAGTAACCGACCAGCCTCCTAAGAGCAGGTTGGTCGCCCGCCCCTCATCCCGCCTCCGTTAAAACCGGAAACGGGCAGGTTACATAAGAACATAAGAAATTGGAGCAGGAGTCGGCCAATCGGCCCCTCGAGCCTGCTCCGCCATTCAATAAGATCATGGCTGATCTGATCCTAACCTCAAATCTAAATTCATGTCCAATTTCCTGCCCGTTCCCGTAACCCCTAATTCCCTTTACTTCTAGGAAACTGTCTATTTCTGTTTTAAATTTATTTAATGATGTAGCTTCCACAGCTTCCTGGGGCAGCAAATTCCACAGACCTACTACCCTCTGAGTGAAGAAGTTTCTCCTCATCTCAGTTTTGAAAGAGCAGCCCCTTATTCTAAGATTATGCCCCCTCGTTCTAGTTTCACCCATCCTTGGGAACATCCTTACCACATCCACCTGATCAAGCCCCTTCACAATCTTATATGTTTCAATAAGATCGCCTCTCATTCTTCTGAACTCCAATGAGTAGAGTCCCAATCTACTCAACCTCTCCTCATATGTCCGCCCCCTCATCCCCGGGATTAACCGAGTGAACCTTCTTTGTACTGCCTCGAGAGCAAGTATGTCTTTTCTTAAGTATGGAGACCAAAACTGTATGCAGTATTCCAGGTGCGGTCTCACCAATACCTTATATAACTGCAGCAATACCTCCCTGTTTTTATATTCTATCTCCCTAGCAATAAAAGCCAACATTCCATTGGCCTTCTTGATCACCTGCTGCACCTGCATACTAACCTTTTGATTTTCTTGCACTAGGACCCCCAGATCCCTTTGTACTGCAGTACTTTCCAGTTTCTCGCCATTAAGATAATAACTTGCTCTCTGATTTTTCCTGCCAAAGTGCATAATCTCACATTTTCCAATATTGTACTGCATCTGCCAAATCTCCGCCCACTCACCCAGCCTGTCCATATCCCCTTGTAGGTTTTTTATGTCCTCCTCACTCTCCATTTTCCCTCCCATCTTTGTATCATCAGCAAACTTTGATATGTTACACTCGGTCCCCTCCTCCAAATCGTTAATATAGATTGTAAAGAGTTGGGGACCTAGCACCGACCCCTGCGGAACACCACTAGCTACTGGTTGCCAGTCCGAGAATGTACCATTTATCCCAACTCTCTGCTTCCTGTTAGATAACCAATCCTCCACCCATGCCAGAATATTACCCCCAATCCAGTGATTCTTTATCTTGAGCAATAATCTTTTATGTGGCACCTTGTCGAATGCCTTCTGGAAGTCTAAATACACTACGTCCACTGGTTCCCCTTTATCCACCCTGTACGTTATATCCTCAAAGAACTCAAGCAAATTTGTCAGACATGACTTCCCCTTCGTAAAGCCATGCTGACTTTGTCCTATTAAATTATGTTTATCTAAATGTTCCGTTACTGTCTCCTTAATAATAGACTCCAGAATTTTACCCACCACAGATGTTAGGCCAACTGGTCTACAATTTCCAGCCTTCTGCCTACTACCCTTTTTAAATAAGGGTGTTACATTAGCAGTTTTCCAATCTGCCAGGACCTTTGCCGAGTCCAGAGAATTTTGGAAAATTATTACCAAAGCATCCACAATCCCTACTGCCACTTCCCTCAAGACCCTAGGATGTAAGCCATCAGGTCCAGGGGATTTATCCGCCTTGAGTCCCATTAATTTACTGAGTGCCAATTCCTTAGTGATTTTAATCGTATTTAGCTCCTCCCCCCCTAGAGCCCCCTGTTTGTCCAGTGTTGGGATATTCTTAGTGTCCTCTACCGTAAAGACTGAAACAAAATATTTGTTCAGCATTTTTGCCATCTCCATGTTTCCCACCATTAATTTCCCGGTCTCACCCTCTAAGGGACCTACGTTTGCCTCAGCCACCCTTTTTCTTTTTATATAACTGTAGAAACTCTTGCTATCTGTTTTTATATTTTTTGCTAATTTATTTTCATAATCTATCTTCCCTTTCTTAATCAATGCTTTAGTTACTTTTTGCTGTCTTTTGAAGACTTCCCAATCTTCTATCCTCCCACTAAGTTTGGCTACCTTATATGTCCTTGTTTTTAGTCGGATACTATCCTTAATTTCTTTACTTAGCCACGGATGGCTGTCATTTCTTTTGCACCCTTTTTTCCTCAGTGGAATATATTTTTTTGAAAGTTGTAAGTTGTTTTTGAAAGTTGTAAAATAACTCCTTAAATGAACACCACTGTTCATGTACCGTCTTACCCTTTAAACTATTTTCCCAGTCCACTTTAATCAATTCCGCTCTCATACCATCATAGTCTCATAGGTTGGAGGCAGGTTTTAGATTTTTAAAATTTTTAGTGACCCCCGCCCTCAACGCACCCGTTTCTCCGAATTAAAATTTAGGCCAATCTCTCTGCCTCTTGTCCTACAGCCCAGAGCAGAACTTTTATGCCTGTATTGTCCTTTCTTCTCAACCTTTGCTGCCTGACTGACTTTTTGGTGTCACTTCTTATGTGCCTGACTGCAGTGTCAGCTTTTGATCAAAAACGACTACACCCCGTCAGCCCCACCCACTCCCCCACCCCAGCACCCAAAATCAGAGTCCACCAGCCTCACATGTCAATGACACGTGCTGAGCTCAAATAAATAGGGTTATTGCAGCAGTAATTGGTTGCTAGAAAGTCAGATTATTTTTCCAGGATGTTAGGTTCAGATACCCCATCTGATACCTGATAAAGACCTGCATGTTCTGCTGTCCTATGAATTTAACTCCTCTAAAGCAAGCTTTAACATAACAGTCCATTTTAAAATAACTCCATATCTAGATCCTTTCAGTGAAAAAATATCCAGAAACATGACATACACACTTGTCATTTGATCAGCTATGGCTCCAATAGACGAAGGAAAAAGCCTTTGGCCTGTTAGAGTAACTACCGAGTCCACCATTGATATTGTATTTACGAGTTTGCTGTGGGGTAATCGATCTATCCAGTTCGCAGCCCAATTATATTTTTACCTTCTTGGAAGCTGCAAACTATTTTTTATCATTATTCTAGTGTCTTCCCAGCCTAAAGTAATAAATCTCTACAGAACTGCGAGGTGTGCGTTTCTCACTAGCGAGGATTTTAGATGTGTTTATGTGGTAGACTTGAAAGGGGGAGTATTTTATATTAATTCACACCCGTCCCACTTGTAATATTCTCCACTCTTTTTCCTATAGGGAAGCCTGTGAATGGAGTAACCAGTCTGAGGAGCTGAGTGCTCCTTTTAGCCAATCAGTCCTGTTCGGCAGACAACATCGAACATAGAAGAAATAAATCAGCACCAAGCAAATACTCCCTTTAAATGAGCAGTCTAATTAACAGGGTACCCATTAACTGGCAAGTATTATAGAAGGAAATCAATATACTAATAGATAGATCGATAGAAATATATCCAGATGGTTTTAAGTTCAAAATCAGGGTTTATTGTGATCAATATAGGCTACTGAGTGATGTATGGTTATATCTAAAGTTTTAAAATTGAGAAATAATCAGGTTGGAGTTTTCAATCGATGCAGGTAAATTGCTTAATGCAGCCTGTTTCAGGGGAAAGAAATAAGCATGTGTGTGTTTCATATCTAGATTAGCTCTGGGACTAAGGAGATGAAGGAACAAAGCTCAGGTGGATCTTGAAAAGGTTTCGAGTACTTTAGTTCACAAAATGGTTCCAAAGAGCAAAAAAAAAGAGGAGATAACACTGAGTACTAAAATGCTAGCAAATTCAAGGAAGGCTGTTATCAGTGGAGACTTCTAGTCACTCGCAAAAATGTGACCATCTAAAATGAAAATGTGATTGTTTGAAGAGTGTTAGATTCTGCTGATATTCATATAACTTCTGATATCTTTTGATCATTATATATTAGATATAGAAATTTCTCTGTAATCTACTGCGGATTTCTTCTCCATAAACTTGCAGCGATGACTCTTGCCACACACACACACCCCTCAGTTGTTAGCACTCTTGCCTCTGGAGTTCCCCTGCTGTTCTGACCAACACTCTTCCCTTATCCAATAACACCAAAAGCAGAGTAACTGGCCATTCAACTTGTTGTTATTTCTAGGACATTGTTATGCGCAAAATGGCTGCTGCGTCTGACCATATAATAAGTGACTGAACTCAATGCACTTCATTATACATGGTAAGATGCTGTATAAATATAAGTTCTATCTTTCTCGTAATACCACAAACAATAGCAAATACCAACGTGTTGTTTCAAGGCTGCCATCCAACCTGGATTTTAATTCAACTTTTGCTCATGGGTTATAACATCATCTGAACTTCTTGATTAAATGACTGTTTATAGTACACAGAGCAGTATTATTACCCAGTGTTCCATCACAGATTCAGTTCCAGTAATACTGCAGCTATCACTTCACAAATTTAATGTTGTAGTGAGGACATCATCATACACTGACTGAATAGATCATTCTCCCATGCCACTACTGCCAAAAAACTTCCACATGGTAACAACAAATTAGATATAATTTTCTGACCCCAACTTTCTTTTCTTGAAGATGCTGACCCCTGATGTTCCTACACATGCTGGCTGCCCTCCAGTAAGTGATCATATTTTAGGTTTGAGCCAAGAGATGAGTGCTGGCAGGCAATTCAACTGTGGAGAGCATTACAAATGAGCCTGGTCCTGTCACCACCTCAATGTGCAAGGCACATGCATTTTCCAGGAGAGTCACTGAATAGTGATCGGTAGTGGGATCCCTTGCTGATTTTCTTCCCTCTCTCACTAGCCCAGGGAAACCTGAGGCTAGCTGTAGCACTTCTATTGCCATCTCAGTTATGATCAACTAACAACGCAGACCGGAGATCAAACCTGGGACCTTTAGGTCTGTATGATCCAGTTTCCAACTTGTGGACTGAACCATTGTTGGAGGTTCAGGCTTAATTTTTATCGTTAAAAATATTGCCGTGTTGCAACAATTGTTTTCTTATAACCATTCGCACCTACCCACAATTCTCCGTGCTAAACATACTGACTATTTCTGAGTAATCAATTGTTGATTGTGCCTCAATATACTTGCAGTGATTATTTCCAATCATTAATTGTTCTATGTGGATGATATCACACATCAATAATATAGAGTTTCCTCACGAGTAGATTCCACCTTGAAGGCCTCTGTTGGCAAATGGTCCGTCTCAGCTGCATGCCCACCTTGCACAGCGATATATTCACTGAACAGGAAATGATGTGAATATATGTGCGCTCTATAATGCAATTTCTGACTACTTCAACTGAAATTTTTAACAGTTTTTAACAGTAGTATATTGACCTGCAGGTCTAACATTACTATTATCTTTATTACCCTTTCAATTATGTAACACCGTATCTCGTCCACAATATGCTTGTCCAGAAGTCAAAACAAATGCTATTTAAAACACAAATAAACTACTCAGCACACATTACAAAGTACACAAGTGTCATTCAGTAAGCTGAAACCACAGCGTTGTTCTCACAGTTTAGACACAGTTGAATTCTAGCCTTGTGATTCACTGGCAACCATCTATTATTTGCACCATTATAATTAACTCTTTAGGTGTATACTTCTTAAAGAAGCAAAGTAACAGAGGAATGTGCAAGACTGGAAGAAATTATTGTGGTCCATTTGGCTGGGGCCAAAGTTCAAAAAATACCATATACCACTCCATTTCCAACACCCATCAATTCATAGGTGCAACTGCTGGGGGGAGGGGGGATGAGTTACATGTCCCTGCCCCACCCCACCCAATTCTTTTGATATGGGTTATGTCTCCCTCTCCAGTTCTGCTCCAAATCCAGGGATTACCCCTGATGTTCCCGCCACACTCTTTAAACATGGATGTATGCCTGTATTTCTCAGCTAACTATATACCCAGCTCCCTCTTAAACTTGCTGGCACTGTTTGCTTTCTCGGCCTCTCCAGGCAGTCTATTCTATATACTCAATGCCCTACATTACAACAGTGACTACACTTCAAAAGTACTTCATTGGCTGTAAAACGCTTTGGAACTTTCTGAGGTCGTGATAAAAGCGGTATATAAATGCAAGTCTTTCTTTCTTATAGACTAATTAAATCTGTCTGTTCACCTACTCTTTTCTGAGCTTAATGCTTTAATTTGGGTCCATGTTAGGCATTTTAAAAGAGAAATGGCTCTTTTCCTTATCTCATTGCTTCAAAAGCATATTATTGAATCTTTATATTTTCCGATTGAATAAAAAGTGAAAATTATTCACCTGAAATGCTTTGAATGTGGGACTACGATTGAACGTTGGTCCCCTGCTTCACACTGGGACCTGTAATTCTACACCATTTCTTTATTCTACTGGATTTGTTAGCACATCAGGCATGTCTATATATACAGACACGTGCACAGCCACAGAATGGTATTTTTTTAAATGATGTGGCTGGAAAGGATCCCAGAGCTGTGCAGCAGGTCTATAAAAAAACCCAAAGTACCGGGCTCCATCCAACTTAGCACTTCCACTTCAAAACAGGCGGTAACTCTACACAAAGGTACATTTCAAATGGAAGGACCTAGTAATTGGATCGTGCCTCAAAACGGGCGGGCAGGGAGAGGGGCACGTCGCACCCACATGGTCACAAGGACCATGTGAAATTTATGGTGGGGGCTAATTATGCAGAAACAGGTGTGCAACGCTGCTTATTGGCCATGCACTTGTTTTGGGGGGTGGGGGGCAGAAAATCGGGCATCATTGATGCCATTTAAAGGCAGCCTGTACCTCTTAAAGGAGAGGTACACTGTGGCTGAAGGCACCTGCTGCAGGCCCAGTCTGGCAGCTATGTCCTTCAGGACTCGGCCAGCTCGGACAGTAGTAGTGCTACCGAGCCACTCTTGGTGATGGACATTGAAGTCCACGACCCAGAGTACATTTTGTGCCCTTGCTACCCTCAGTGCTTCTCAATACGGAAGAGGACTGATTCATCAGCTGAGGGAGGGTGGCAGGTGGTAATCAGCAGAAGGTTTCCTTGCCTATGTTTAGCCTGATGCTATGAAAGTTCATGGGGTCCAGAGTCAATGTTGAGGACTCCCAGGGCAACTCCCTCCTGACTGTGTACCACTGTACTGCCACCTCTGGTGGGTCTGTCCTGCCGGTGGGACAGGGTATACCAGGGATGGTGATGGAAGAGTCTGGGACGTTGGCTGAAAGGTATGTTTCTGTGAGCATGGCCAAGTCAGGCTGCTGCTTGACTTGTCTGAGGGACAGCTGTCCCAATTTTGGCACAAGGCCCCAGCTGTCAGTGAGGAGGACTTTGCAGGGTCAATTGGGCTTGGTTTGCCTTTGTCTTGTCTGGTGCCTAGTGGTCTGTCAGGTTTTATTCTTATTGTGACTTTCTGTAGCGAGATTGTACAACTTGCTAGGCCATTTCAGAGAGCGATTAAGAATCAACCACATTGCTGTGGGTCTGGAGTCACATGTAGACCAGACCGGGTAAGGACTGCAGGTATCCTTCCCTGAACGGCATGAGTGAACCACAAGGGTTTTTACAACAATCCGATCGTAGAACTGATGGTAGTTTTTTTTTAATTCCAGATTTTATTTAATTGAATTTAAATTCCACAGCTGCTGTGGTGGGATTTGAATTCATGACTCCAGATTATTAGTCCAGGCCTCTGGATTACTATTCCAGTAACATAACCACTATTCTACCATAACCTTCCTCTTCTTTGTGCTGCTCTTCCTCCTCCTCCACTTCTTCCTGCCCAGATGGTGGTCCCTATGTAATGCACAATTATGCAGAATGCAGTATACCACAACAATGTGTGCAAAACCTAGAGCTCTCGAGACCTGCTTCGTTTGGTCCACTAGGAAGGAAATGTAGGTGTTCCTCCTTGAGTAGAAAGCCTCGGTCACCTCCCTGACATAGTGAACTGTGAGATGTCGCTGATGTCACCTGCTATAGCCGGGAACGACTGGGTGGCGTTAAAGTTAAGTGCCACAGGCAACATAGAAACATAGAAAATAGGAGTAAGAGTAGGCCATTCGGCCCTTCGGGTCTGCTCCGCCATTCAAAACGATCATGGCTGATCGTCTAACTCAGTACCCTGTTCCCGCTTTTTCCCCATATTCCTTGATCCCTTTAGCATAAGAAAAATATCAATCTCCTTCTTGAATACATCTAATGACTTGGCCTCCACTGCCTTCTGTGATAGAGAATTCCACAGGTTCACCACCCTCTGAGTGAAGAAATTTCTCCTCAACTCGGTTCTAAATGGCATATCCCGTATCCTGAGACTGTGACCCCTGGTTCTGGACTCCCCAGCCCTCGGGAACATCCTCCCTGCATCTAGTCTGTCTAGTCCATGCCCTGATTTGGAGCTCGAGTTGTGGCTGCAGTTGGTGACAGAGCTCCATTACAACCTCCTTGTTCAAGTGCAGGCATTGCACACATTGCTTGTTGGTCAAGTTGAGAAAGGAAAAGTGTTAACCTGATGACCCACTGTGGGTATGGCCTTCTACAAGGTGCCCTCCTCCTCACTCTTCTCCAAGTTGATCCTGCCTTCTTTACTGCTCCCCCTGCTCCTCCAGCCCCAAAGGCACACCTATCAGATTACCCATGAGTGAAATAAAATATTTGCAAGGAAGACAAGCAGTCCGGCACCATCAAAAAGTTGTTCCCAGAACTCACAAGTCAATAGTGGAATGGAGAAAATAACCCCCAAAAAAGGCTCAGAAGTTGACCAGCAACCTAAAAGCACAAACCAGCAACTAAATTATACGGAGGGGATGAGCCCTTTATATTGCACTCCTGTGGGGTCCTTCCTGACTGAAAGTGCTATGATTTGCTGGGCAAGTTTATCATGTGGTGAGTCAGACATTGGGGAAGATCCAGTTCACAAAAGGGTCCTACAACCAGCATAGGACCCTTATTTTACGATTATAATTAGGTTTTTGAATACTTCTGGCGCACTCCCTGGACACCAATGGGGCACCAGATCCAATATGGCAGGAAGTGCACTTACTGGGTCGTGCTCGTTCATGCCGCCTGCCATATTGGGTACCCATTTCACATCTGAAAAAAGGGTGCAGCACGACCCAATTTCTAGGCCAAGCTGTTTTCTTTGTGTGTTTCCTTCTTCCCTCTCTTAAGATGGCGGTTTTTGATAATGGCATCTGAGTTAAGTGCTTCATTTACTTTTCTTATATGTTTAAAAATGGGAGTCTACGCATTCCAATTTTTTTTAGCAATCTTACTTCACCTTGAGAAAAGTTGATTGTATTTTATATAATTGGCTGGATCTTTCTAGGTGAAGTATGAAGAAGCACAATCTGTAAATGTCACAATGGTGTTCCTTAATCTGCCCATTTAGCTGGGTATCATGTGTATCAGCTAGAAACTCAAATGAAAGCTACACTTTATACACTAACAGAAACAGCTTGCACAGAAAGAATTGGGGAGATTTGAGTGATAAAAGCTCAAAACACGCACTTAAATGGGAAACGTGCTTTAAGTGAAAGTTCTTTCAAAATTTGATGATTTAATGGCTTGTTACTTTTAACAATTTGAAAGAAAAATTTTGGCTAAAAATTACATTTAGTTCCTGTCAATAAGTTTGCTGGGATCACAAGACAAAGGGAAATGGTACAAAATGTGTACCATGCACAATTAAAACATGTATTGAACATTTACCAGTGTAGTGAAATGAAAAAGAAAAAGAACTTGCATTTATATTTCTATAGCTCCTTTCACGACCTCAGGACGTCCCAAAGCATTTTACAGCCAATGAAGTACTTTTAAAGTGTAGTCACTGTTGTAATGCAGGAAATGTGGAAGCCAATTTGCGCACGGCAAGGTCCCACAGACAGCAATGAGATCATGATCAAATCATCTGTGTTTGTTGGTTGAGGGATAAATATTGGCCAGGACACCAGGGAGAACTCCTCTGCTCTTCTTTGAATAATGCCATGGGATCTTTAATGTCCATCTGAGAGGGCAGATGGGGCCTCAGTTTAACGTCTCATCCAAAAGGTGGCACCGCTGACCGTGCAGCAATCCCTCAGTACTGCACTGGAGTGTCAGCCTAGATTATGTGCTCAAGTGAAGCATCAATGCACAGTGCATCTGAATGATGGTACAATAGGTTTGATTTTGCTACTGAGCTCCTGTGGAGAAAAAGTCATCAGCAAAATCATTGCCGGGCTGTTCTCATGCACTTCTGAGTGCCTGGTTCTGAGATGTAATGGCAAGGTCCAGGAAGATTTAGTGTGCAGCAGCATTTCACTATTCATATACTATACAGTGCTTGCTGTTGAAAATACTAACTATAGTAGCAGATATGTGATGTCACACACTTTACACATCATGACGGCAGTAATTCAAACTCTTTGTTCTGTTACTGGTCATAAGTCACTCAAGCTTCATCCTTATCTATTATTCTGCAGTTGTTAAAGGGGAGATATATGTATTAAGGAAATGCACCATAGTCCTAAATTTATAAAGGGAAATATCTGTACTGTTGCTGGTGTCTCTCTGACATCCCTCTCGAGTATTTTATAATTTAGAACTGCTAGTTAGAGGAGACCTTTGAGCGCACATTTTGTATAGAGCTTCCCCTCTGTGACACCGAGGAAAGGAACAATTGGTTGAGGGTGTTCATGATATTGCTGGAGTAGAATTTCACAACATCAGGTAACGGGAGGTCTGAACAAAAGATTTGCTCCCTGGCTGCCTTCAACCAATGATTCAGCACGTTAAAAGCAGTAACTAAAAGACACCTGAGAGTTAAGCATCGTCTGGGCGGAGTGGAGAAAGGGAAACCTGGCAGGGAGGATCACGTGACCCTTACATTTTCCTTCGAATAATTTCAATGGAAGGAAAACAAGACAGTTTCTGTCACTAGCGTGGGAACCTGCCGATCAGAATTTCCTTTTGCGCTTCAGCCAAGCAATGTTTAAAACCCAGACCGTAAAATCAAAAATATACAATGGTTTATATTACCATATCTGGTACTATAGTTTTTTTTTTCAACACTAAGGTATTATTGGGACAATTCAGACACCTCCTTTATTAAGGAATAGGAGAACAGAAAAGTTGTGTTCACACATTCATTCTTACTGAGGTTAACACCTTGGTGAAACTTTTAAACAACATAACAATCATGCAAATATTAGAAAAAGCCCCGGCAGTTCTCAAGAAGGATGAGCAACCCTGGAACATTCTGAAAACCACTTAGTGTCATGTTAGACAGTGACTCTGAAAGGACCCTGGAAGAAGGTCACGTACCTGCACTTTTTTGGCAAGAGAATGCTACCTAATGATCTGTCCATACTGTCATTTTTAAATTGGAATGCTTCCAAATTCCAGTGCCTGCTGGTGTACAACTAACATTGGAAGAATCCACCTCAGTTGGATCTGGGATGAAGCCAGAAATGTCCCTACCAACATGCATCTGGAAACTCTTCAGGGAGCATTAGACAGGAAGACCAAAAAAAACATGAGAAATGGAGAGGAGAAAAGGAAAAAAAAGAATAGCATGAGAACAGTATGAAATCGTTCATTTCAAATAAATACGATCTGAAAAGCGTTGAAAATCATTCGATGGCAGAATCTAGCTGTTAAAGCTGCTGGTAATGCATTTGAGGACTACACAGTAATAATGGCCTTACAAAAGACAGCTTTGGTTGAAATAGTGTGATTCAGATAGATTGCATCTGGCTGCTTTTTGGTGCCATTGATATTCAGACTTAAAATGATCAGTTAAGTTCTTGAGCCATTTCCCATGCAGAATGCAGTGCATTAAAGTATTGTATCATGGATAAATACAATGCCTAGAAGGCGTACGACCAAGACAATTGTTCGTCACTGGAGTCAACTGCCAGCATAGTTCTGCCTTAAGTGCCAGCTAAGCACCTGCTTAGTGGTTCTCCTTCACCAATAGTAGTTTCTTCAGAAGTAATTTTCAACTAATATGATCTTGTATTCTGAGTTATTCTTAGATTTGGGTCAGAGAACAGACATTTCTATTTTCATGTGTCCGTGCAGATAGACTATTTGAATTATATAGGTTAGGTAGAACGAGGGGACATGTGTATAAGTTACATAAGCACAGAACTAGGTTAGATGTCAGGCGGTTTCTCTTTTCTCTGAAGGTCATCGACCTTTCAAACAAGTTGCCAGCTCATGCATTGAGTGTGGATCTGCTGCAAACGTTCAAGAGGGAGCTGGACAAGCTCCTGGCTGAGGCTGGTGTTGCTGAGTACAAAAGGTAGGTGGGATGTTGGGTGAGGTGCCTCATGGTGACTGTGATCTCCTGGAACTTGATTTGATCACCTTGTCGGGGTGGGTGGGGTGCGTTGGAGAGAAATTTCCCAGAATTCTTTTTCCCTCAAATGGTCCAGGGCTTTTTTAAAATGTGTTTTTTTGCTTCTCCCTGGAGATCACATGGCTGTGAGTGGGCGGGAAGCGGTGGCGATCATGCAGCTTAGTTGCAACGTTACTGTCTAGGACAGGTTCAATGGACCAGCTGGTCTTTTCCTGTCCGTCGTCGGTTTTGTATATGTTCGTAATTTTTAAAGTGGGGGGGGGGGATTGTCATTGTTTTGAGAAAGGTAAAAAAACCCTAGAGCACTGCATATGATGTTGTCACAGTGATGCCAGACACTTGACACAATAGCTTCACAATAAATTAAGTTGAATGAAATAAATTATACTGCCACAGTACAACAAATTGCATTGGACATTTTCAAGCTTGCGTAACAAATTTTTAGGGGTGACAGTGCTCCTTTACTAAATTTTTGTCAACAGCTACGATCCCAAGTAATGCCATGATGGAGGGCCACTCTCGGGAGTGCTTCAACATGTCACATCATGGGGTAATGGGACACTGAACCACACCCATAGTTCTCCATAGGGTGAGCTTGTTTCAAATATCACCCTTGGCAGTTACCAAGTGGCGGCTAGGCATTTTACCACAGTAAAGAGGGGGGAGGGTAAAAATTACAGGACCAATAGTTCTACTAAAACAATAGCTCCTCTCATAGACCTTCGGGGTGCAAGGTCAGTAAATTTGCGCCAGTGTTATGGATACCACCGTATTGGTAAAGGCAGCTTTGCAGACTTTCCGTTCGGCTACCTAAAACATGTGATAGGCCCCTTACATATGTAAATGAGGGACCCACGCCTGCTTTAGATCCCCTCGTCAAAATTGGTTGGTGATCAGTGTAGCGGGTGCCGTGACTGCTCCGCTTAACGTCTTGTCTGTTGTTCCATAAAATAAGCCCAACAACATGCCTGAGCACACTATCATACTGTGGGTTTTTCCATTTCATATTCCAGCATCCGCACTTGAGTGATAACCCCAATTAGTTGCCGATTTGTGAACAGTTTTGAGCTCTAGGCTGACATTCACTAAGACCGGCTTTAAGATTGCTTTAACTCATTATCCATAGAATCATAGAATCACAGATAGGTTACAGCACGGAAGGAGGCCATTCGGCCCATCGAGTCCACACCGGCTCTATGCAAGAGCAATCCAGCTAGTCCCACTCCACCGCCCTTTCCCTGTAGCCCTGCAAATTTTTTCTTTTCAAATACTTATCCAGTTCCCTTTTGAAGGCTATGATTTAATCTGCCTCCACCACCCCCTCGGGCAGTGCATTCCATCACTCGCTGTGTAAAAAAGTTTTTCCACATGTCACCTTTGGTTCATTTGCCAATCACCTTAAATCTATGTCCTCTGGTTCTTGACCCTTCTGCCAAAGGGAAGAGTTTCTCTCTATCTACTCCCTTCATGATTTTGAATACCTCTGTCAAATCTCCTCACAACCCTCTCTGTTCCAAGGAGAACAAACCCAGCTTCTCCAGTCTATCCACATAACTAAAGTCCCTCAACCCTGGAATCATTCTAGTAAATCTCTTCTACACCCTTTCTAAGGCCTTCACATCTTTCCTGAAGTGCAATGCCCAGTACTGGACACAATACTCCAGTTGTGGCCGAACCAGTGTTTTATAAAGGTTCATCATGACTTCCATACTTTTGTACTCTATGCCTCTATTTATAAAGCCCAGGATCCCGTATGCTTTTTTAACCACTTTCTCAACCTGCCCTGCCATCTTCAACGATTTGTGCATAAAAACCCCCAGATCTCTCTGTTCCTGTAACCTTTTTAGAGCTGTGCCCTCTAGTTTATATCGCCTCTCCTTGTTCTTCCTACCAAAATGTATCACTTCGCATTTTTCTGCGTTAAATTTTATCTGCCACACGTCCGCCCATGCCACCAGCCTGTCTATATCCTCTTAAAGTCTATCACTATCCTCCTCATTGTTTACTACCCTTCCAAGTTTTGTGTCATCTGCAAATTTTGAAATTGTGCCCCGTACACCCAAGTCCAAGTCATTCATATATATTAAGAAAAGCAATGGTCCCAGGACCGACCCCTGGGTGAACACCACTGTACGTCTCCCTCCAGTCCGAAAAACAACTGTTCACCACTATTCTCTGTTTTCTGTCCCTTAGTCAATTCTGTATCCATGTTGCTACTGATCGTTTATTCCATGGGCCACAATCTTGATGATAAGCCTACCGTGCAGCACTTTATCAAACGCTTTTTGAAAATCCGTATACACCACATCAACTGCATTGCCCTCATCTACCCTCTCTGTTAACTCATCAAAAAACTCTATCAGGTAAGTTAAACATGACTTGCCTTTAACAAATCCGTACTGGCTTTCCCTAATCAATCCACCCTCATCCAAGTGACTGTTAATTCTGTCCCGGATTTCTAAAAGTTTCCCCACCACTGAGGGTAAACTGGCCTATAGTTGCTGGGTTTATCTTTACACCCTTTTTTGAGCAAAGGTACAACATTTGCAATTCTCCAGTCCTCTGGCACCACCCCTGTATCTACGGATGTTTGGAAGATTATGGCTAGTATCTCTGCAATTTCCACCCTTACTTTCCTCAGCAACCTAGGATGCATCCCATCCAGACCAGGTGACTTATCTACTTTAAGTACAGCTGGCCTTTCAAGTGCTTCTTCTTTATCAATTTTAACCCATCCAGTATCTCAACTATATCTTCCTTTACTGAGACTGTGGCAGCATCTTCTTCCTTAGTAAAGACAGATGCAAAGTACTCATTGAGGACCTCGGCCATCCCCTCTGCCTCCATGAGTAGATCTTCTTTATGGTCTCTAATCGGCCCCACCCCTCCTCTTACTACCCGTTTGCTGTTTACATGCCTGTAGAAGACTGTTGGATTACCTTTTATGTTGATCGCCAGTCTATTCTCATACTCTCTCTTTGTCCCTCTTATTTCCTTTTTCACTTCCCCTCTGAACTTTCTATATTCTGCCTGTCAGGAAAGGGGATTTTCATTCTATCGGTTTAGGCTGGGTAGGAATTTCAGTCCTAGAGGTGAAAGGAGTGTGACCTAACCCACTGTGCTATGTAAACCCCGATTTTAACACAACCCGACCAGCGGCACAAGGCAAGTTCGGGTCAGACGCCCGTTTATACTCCGCTCCAAATGGAGTGTAAAGTCGAGCAGTGTGAAAATGGGCATCTGACCCGAACTATCCTCGTTGCTGCCAGGAATGGTGGAGCAGGCTCGAGGGGCTGAATGGCCTACTCCTGCTCCTATTTCTTATGTTCTTATGTTCTTATCAACAGAGAACCTTGATGCACGCACTTTCGCAGGCCTGGTACAAACTCAGAATGGCAGATTGGTGAGGTCTGGCATGCAGTTTGGAGCATGTGGGATTTAGTAGTGCGCAACCTTTATTCAACATTTTAACATAATTCATCAGTTTGTAAACATAGGGACGGGACCTGCATATGTGTTTTATGTGTGCGATGTCTGATCTCCGTTCAGACTCTGTGTGGACCCATATCTAATTTTTTGCAAATAAGAGGTGCAGGCTGTCTTTAAGAGGTGCAAGCAAATCACGCGATATTTGGGCCCCCCCTTGCTGGTGAGAAGTGCGAACCTGGTGCAATCATCGTGGCTAGGCATGATTGCTGCACTTGGATGGGGTAAGTGACCAGGCAGCACGAATGTCTCGTGCTGCCTGCATCGGAATCACCGGGTGCAGGTTAATTGCCTGTGCCCGGATTCGGGCCTTATTCAATTTAATCCTCAGTAAGTTTAAGATATTTGATAAACCTGTTAAATGATATTGGTATGCATATAATGGGATGTTGCTGTTTTAACCCATGACATTATTTGTGTCACCAAATGTGTTTCACCAAAATACACAATAACAAGGAGACAAAGTTCAGGGAGGCTTCCCACTCCTAATCGCTATTCAGTGACTCCTTCTGGAAAATGTGCATCTGTGGACATTGGGTGAGGAGAGGATCCATGATGACTCTTATGGCTGAACAATTTACTGACACTGATTGTCCAGGCTCACGCAAGATGATTGGTTATTTGGATGAGATACCAGAAGGCAACTAGCACCTGTGGAACTGCACCCTGCCAGAATTGTACCCAAGCACTATCTTCAGGAGAAAAGTGGAGCAGATTAGAGGAGGAAAAAATATATTAAAAAACTGGTATGGCCTGACCAAACCAAACTTGCTGTAGCAAGAACATTTCTAGAAGCTAAAATGGCAGTTCTAAAAGAAAGAGATTTTAGAGCAAGCTGTTTCTGATTATTGCAGGAACTGAGTTTAGCCAAACACTTGTCAAAAGGGCACTACCTCTTTAAAGAAATGTAACTGAACTAGGTTAAAGCAAAAGCATTTATTTAAAAAATCTGCTGCCATAAATTTTTTAAGGTTCACGTAATTTTATTCAATAAAAAGTATGTCATATCCATTTGTCAAAATTAATGTACGTTTCAGTTTTTAATAAATTGAATATTAAATTATATGTATATTTAAATTAAATAAAAAGTATAATTGTATTTAAAATGCCAAATAGAATTTTGACAGACTTTCATTAAGAACCAGAAGAAATAATATTTTCTCATATTTCACTCAAAGGAATGAAATTCTCATGAATATTGGTGAACTTCAGTCCTTTAATTTTTTAGAGCTGTTTTTGAACTCTGTAGATACAGATGACTTATATTATGATACTTTATTAAATGATGAACAAGTTATGCTTTAATCAATTTGTTTGTCTTGTTGTTTCTTTTCCGACCATGAATTAGTATGTGTTTTGAGGACATTGGTACATGGCTTACTAAAAGCGTATATCATTGTTGTATTTTAGTTCAGATACTGCGTTAGACAAACATTTCCCAGTGCACATATTGGGTTTGTTTTCTGCAGATATTTTATACCATGAGCACTTTGCAAATGGACAAGCTTGTAGATTTACAAGGATTTAATATCAGGAAAGACTGAACAGGCTGGGGCACTTTTCTCTCGAAAAGAGAAGGCTGAGGGGTGACCTGATAGAGGTCTTTAAAATTATGAAGGGTTTCGATAGGGTAGACGTAGACGAGATTTTTCCTCGTGTGGGGGAATCCAAAACTTAGGGGCACTAAGTATCAGATAATCACTAATAAATCCAATAAGGAAATCACAAGAAACTTCTTTACTCAGAGAGTGGTGAGAACGTGGAACTTGCTACCACATGGAGTAGTTGAGGCAAACAGCATAAATGTATTTAAGGCGAAGCTAGATAAGTACGAGGGAGAAAGGAATAGAAAGATATGCTCATAGGGTTCAATGAAGTAAGATAGGAGACCTAGGCATCAAGGCAGCATTTGACCGAGTGTGGCACCAAGGAGCCCTAGTAAAATTGAAGTCAATGGGAATCAGGGGGAAAACTCTCCAGTGGCTGGAGTCATACCGAGCACAAAGGAAGATGGGAGTGGTTGTTGGAGGCCAATCATCTCAGCCCCAGGACATTGCTGCAAGAGTTCCTCAGGGCAGTGTCCTTGGCCCAACCATCTTCAGCTGCTTCATCAATGACTTTCCCTCCATCATAAGGTCAGAAATGGGGATGTTCGCTGATGATTGCACAGCGTTCAGTTCCATTCGCAACCCCTCAGATAATGAAGCAGTCCATGTCTGCATGCAGCAAGACCTGACAACATCCTGGCTTGGGCTGATAAGTGGCAAGTAACATTCGCGCCAGACAAGTGCCAGGCTATGTCCATCTCCAACAAGAGAGAGTCTAACCACCTCCCCTTGACATTCAACGACCATCACCGAATCCCCTGCCATCAACATCCTGGGGGTCACCATTGACCAGAAACTTAACATGACCAGCCATATAAATACAGTGGCTACAACAGCAGGTCAGAGGCTAGGTATTCTGCGGTGAGTGACTCACCTCCTGACTCCCCAAAGCCTTTCCACCATCTATAAGGCACAAGTCAGGAGTGTGATGGAATACCCTCCACTTGCCTGGATGAGTGCAGCTCCAACAACACTCAAGAAGCTTGACACCATGCAGGACAAAGCAGCCCACTTGATTGGCACCCCATCCACCACCCTAAACATTCACTCCCTTCACTACCGGTGCACTGTGGCTGCAGTGTGTACCATCCACAGGATGCACTGCAGCAACTCACCAAGGCTTCTTCGACAGCACCTCCTAAACCTGCAACCTCTACCATCTAAAGGACAAGGGCAGCAGGCACATGGGAACAACACCACCTGCATGGTCCCCTCCAAGTCACACACCATCCCGACTTGGAAATATATCGTCGTACCTTCAAAATCCTGGAACTCCCCTCCTAACAGCACTATTTGAGAACCTTCACCACACAGACTGCAGCAGTTCAAGAAGGTGGCTCACCACCACCTTCTCAAGGGCAATTAGGGA
Organism: Heptranchias perlo; assembly: GCF_035084215.1. Classification (NCBI taxonomy): domain Eukaryota; kingdom Metazoa; phylum Chordata; class Chondrichthyes; order Hexanchiformes; family Hexanchidae; genus Heptranchias; species Heptranchias perlo. Next base: position 68,630,818 of record NC_090332.1, read on the forward strand.
TGGGCAATAAATGCTGGCCTCGCCAGCGATGCCCACACCCCACGAATGAATTAAAAAAAGGCTCATGTGGAGCATAAACACTGGCATAGACCGGCTGGGCTGACTGGCCTGTTTCTATGCTGTAAATTCCATGTAGTTCTATGAAAACTGACAGAAGCATTTGGTGGATTTTGTTAATGAACACACGTCATGGACAGGTGATAAACTGTGATGGATTGTCCAGAGATGTTGCAGTAGAAATTTGGGCCCGCTTTTGGGCCCAAAATCGGCACTGCACAGGCAGGAATCACCCCAACCATTGGGCCACAGGCCTCATTTCAATAATTTAGGCTTGTTGCTCGAACCTGTCATGCCTCCACAGGCAGCTCGCCTGTTTGAAGAAATTAATATCGGGCAACTTGCCTCACCGGCAAAGGCCCGAAAGTACATCCAGGGAAAGGGGAGATGGAGTGGCAATCGGTGGGGACTGATCGTGAGTGCTGTGGAGTCGGGGGAGCACTCCTGCTCCTCTTGGCTCCACAGCAATGATTAATGGTTGATTTAAAAAAATATATATTTACATTTCATTGGCGGCCGCAGAACCTGTTGAAGAATCCTAAGTGGAGCAGGCCAAGCACCTGATGTGCTGATCGCCAACCAATTTTGGCAAGGGAACCTAAAACAGGCATTCGGTCCCTCATTTACATATGTAAGGGGCCTATCGGCTGTTTTAGGTTGCCGACCAGAATTTCTGCAAAGCCGCCTTTACCAATATGGCGGTGCCCATAATGCAGGTGCAGATAGGGTGCGGTATGTTGCACCCCAAAATTTGGGAGCAATTATAGAGCCAAAGGAGGCTGCAGATGTAAGGTGGAGCGAGGCCATGGAGGGATTTAAAGATGAGGACGACTTTTTTAAAATTCATGTATTGGGGTCGGGGACCCAGGGTAGGTTACAAGGACAGGGATGATGGCAAACAGGACCTAATACAGGCTAGAATGTTTGTGTCACAGCTTTGCACGAGTTGGGAATTTGTGGAGGGTAAAAGAAAGGAGGCCAGCAAAAAGAGCACTAGAGTAATTGAGTATGGAGATGTCAAAGACATGCATGAGGGTTTCAGAGGCAGAGGTAGGAGCCTAAGAAAGCATTGTTGCCAAGGCGGAAGCAGGCAGTCTTTGTGTTGTAGAGGACATGGGATGTAAAACTACGCTCTGGATTGAGAAGGACACCAAGGTTGTGAACACTCTGCTGAGCTTTGGAGCACAGTCCAGGAATTGAATCTGGAACATTCCTAGTCTATGTGGCTAGGTGCCACACAGCCCAGTGCAGGGTGTTAATTGTATCCACGTGATTTATATCAATTTGTGTTAATTGTATTCAGATGGTGCATATCAATTGCAAACTCTCTTGTATCCATTTATAAGAGGTGATCTAGGGTGTGGTGTGGATGTAATGTGAAGCTCAATGACCTGTGTGAACACTCGTCAAATTGTATACATTAATTCAACTGATGGATACAACTCAGTTATGTCAGTACAGAACTAGCTTTGGATATTTTAGAAGAAAATATCCTTTTCTGTCATCTAATTTCTGCAAGAATAATCTATCAGAACCATAATATAATACATTGATAATTAAATTGTGAAAAGTATTTCTCTACTGGAACTTCAGTTTAAAAAAACCCACAGCATTTCATTATGTGTCTACAACTGTTGTAATGATATCATGGCCTTAATAAGGTTCATGAATTAGAAAGGTGTGCATGTAGTAGGGAATGAAGCAGTGTATCTGTATGAAAAATGGTGCATCAACATATAACATGTAACATGTATTTATCTCTGAATAGTATTGATAGGTTTAATAGCTTCTTTTTTATTGTTGTTTTATGACTAACATCAAAACTGCAAGTCATGTTTTTTTAATCGATAAGGTCTTTAGATGATTGATTTTTCTGTAGATTGAAAATACAGTAGGTCCTTCCTTGTTAATTAAAAGTGCGGTGCTATAGGCAGTGCTTAAAATAACTAATTTTGCAAGGAAGTATAAACTTTCAAGCTCTTAAAAATAGAAGTTTGGAGCCCCCCTGATGTCCTAGTGGGTAAAGGCACCACCGTCTGATGTCGTACTAAGCCATTCAGATCAGAAGATCCTAGATTCAATTCTTGTGTTGAATTACCTGATCTCAGCCATTTGATCTGCTACAATTGGGCACAGTACCTCTGGGTTAGGGGGAGGGACTAGTTAGCCCAGGTTTCCTCTCCTGATTGCTACCCAGTTATCAGTACTGGAAAATGAACCGGAAAGTACACATTCAAGGGGTGTATCGAGGGGAGATCCTGGGGTTCTCCAGGATTTCCTCTAATTGTGCCCCTATTAAGCCCAGGGGAACTCTTGCCATCTGACAGCTGGCGTGAGTTCCACTCAGGGTCTATTAAAGGCCCCAAGTGTCACCAAGGCAAAGGCAATTGATCCCAGAGGGGATCAGTTACCTTTAAAATAATGACACTGAGTTCCCATAGGAAGCTGAAGACTAATATCCTTATCTTTGGCCTAGGAAGGGCCTCAGGGTCCTCCAGCATAGCGGCTGTGGGCTGTTCTGACTTATGCCAGTGGAATGGGTTGGGCACCTCTAAATTGCCCTAATGGATGCAGACCACTAAAGTGCAGTACTAAGAGATCGCTCCATTGTCAGAGGTGCCATTCTTTAAACAAGGTATTGAACCAAGGCCCTGACTGGATGTATAGGTATATGTCAAAGATCCCACAGCACTATTTGAAGAAGATCAGAAAGTTCTCCTGGTGTCTTTGCCAACATTCCTCCTTCATTCAACACCACTAAAAAAAGGATTAACTGCTCATTCATCCTATTTGGGGCTGTTTGTGGGTCCTTTCTGTGTGTAAAGTGGCTCCAGTGTTTCATAAGACTTGAAAATAACTCATTGCTTGTGAAATGCTTTGTGACATCTTGAGAGACGTGTTAAGGTACCTTATTTATGGCTTTAGCTACAAGTTTATTTCATGTATACACTATGGCAAGACAAAACCCTTCAGGTCTCTGCCTAATTGATTTTCCCCTTCCTAAGTCAGGGGTGCCGAGGCCAATTATCCCTCTGGTTAATTCTGCACTGATGTCCTCCAATTCTGGGATCAGATTCCAAGTGAAATAACCTTTTTGTATCTACATTATTCATGGTTCTGAGTAATCATGAATGCTGTGTATTTTAAGATCATATCCACTCTCAATCTTCTGTTAAAAACATGTTTAGTTGTGAGAGTATAGCTTAGTCTTTGAACCATCCCTTTGCTCCACCTTGAACCTTCTGTGATGTATCAACATTCTTTTGACGTCCCTATACTAAGGAGCCATGGGTGAGAAGCATCACTACTTGGATTTTTGCACCAACATTGTGCACGGAAATGAAAACTACCACCCACTGCCTTGTACAGATGAAATCAGGGACTCCTGTAATAAATGGTTTAACTGGGCGGTTCAAATGAGGGCAAAATATACGTCCATTCACCTGTCATATGAACCCCCATAATAGTCTAAATAAAATTCTAGAATAGAATTTACAGATGCGATTTACAAAAATTGACAGAATTTGATTTAAAATAAAACATCTTTCCTTGTATATGATGCACAGTCAAAAACAATCACAAGAATCTGTTTCAAGGCTAGCAGAAGATACTTAGACTGACAAATACAGATCCTTGAGTAGTACTAATGTGAAAAATCGTCAGGCTTAAAACAATTTTATTTCCTATATAAAATCTCATTGATGTGGGCTTTTGAAATTGAAATAAACAAAACAAAAAGATGCTCATATTAAACTAAATGATGTTGCATGCCCATACATTGCTATTCACAGTGCTCATTAACGGCAAATAAAATCTAATATGAAAAAACTACGCATTACTACACTCTCATGAAACAAAAATATGTTTAGTCCCAAAAGGACCAGGAGGTGTTATATTTCTGATGCAAAATTGTTTAGTTTGCTTTGGAGAATTTAGCTTTTTCTAATTTTGAGAAGTGTAAAACAGGGAAAACCAGAGGAAAGAAAAGGTCACTGTTCCAAATGCGCATCAACTAACTGGATGAGTTAAGAGTGGCTGAACCCCTGATTCCTTTCAGATTTACTGTGTCCCTGCAGAACAACAAGTTGCATTAAAGCCTGGCAAAGCAGGCGATTCCTGAAATCCTTTTCAGGCAGCCTGCTAAACAGTGCATCACTCAAACCGAAGGACTGAAGTCACGCTTTGTGCTTCAGTCTTGGGGGCGCAATTATAGTGTGGAACTCTGCTGAAAGAATCAATTTTTTTACTGCCGCTGGCTGCTGCCATGGATATTGTGCTGCTTGTGCCAACTGTCACTAAGTCATGAAAGGGAGCGTTTCCTATTCACATGCAGCGTAAGGCAATTCAGCCATTGCTGAAACACAGAAAACAATGTCCTCTTTTATCCAGAGCACAGAAGCAGCGAGCAAACAGAATGTTCTGGGAAATGGCGAGTGGCCATGCATTTGAAAGGCTCACAAGATAAAACTGCCAAACTAAATCTTCACATGGATTAAAATTCATTCAGTTTCCAATCAAGGCTTGCTGGTTATTTTGCTTCAGTAACAAATCTATCTCCTTTCACAGTTCTTTTGTTTATAGATGCACCCTCTCTTAAGAAACTGAAGGGGGCGCACTCAACACATGTAAAATACCACAATCTGCCTCCTGTTCATTAAGGCTTAGTTTATATAATCATGCCACTGTTTTGACAATATCATAAATAGAGAGGCTAGGATATTCCCCTCTACCAGTCAGTAAAATAAATCACGATATCACTTCTTGTCTAATCATGTGAGACAGCATCACTTCTTGTGTATGTGGTACACAAGCTGTCCATTTGAAGTCCTTAGATACATGCATACTGACATTGTGAAAAAGGTCAGAAATTGTTATAATTCAACATATTATAAAGATTGACACGTTCCAAAATGTCTTCCAGGAGAGTAACACCGCTCATGGTTGAGATAGTGTTAATAAGCCACTAGTGCTTGGCTCTCAGTTTTATGTCAGCTCAACCACTTGATACATTACTGCATTGTGACAAACATCAGAATGTGCCCCATAATTAATTTATTTATTTATAGCGACTTTCTTTCGTGAATTATGCTCATCAAGGTGAGGGTTGTTAGTGCTGGGACACTTAGCATTAGCATTGTCAGGTCAGGTGTAACGTGGTTGAATGCACAGTAAAGTTCCGCCTACTCTGTCCCAATAATGTGCCTCAGTCTAAACCTCGAAACAGCATTCCTTTCCCTGGTGTGCCATCTTTCCAATTCCCACATCTGCTATCTGATGGCCTCTCTGAGTTTTGTTTGTTTTTCATATCCTCACATTCTTGCCTTGTGGAACAGCACAAAGTAGTGGAAGGATTCGCGAGCTGATTTAACAGTCTGACAGGCCGCAACATGAACACTCCCTCCATGACCGTAACCATTTTTATACCAGCCGATTGTAAGGGGCTGCCATCCACACCCAATGGATGCAAGTATCCAGCTGGATGTCAAGAAACAAATAAACAGATCACTTGTGCTGCTTTAATGATGTGCTTTCTTTATATATAGCCTCAAATTAATTTTCAGATTGGTAGGTGGTAGCTATGGTCTTTTCTGTAACTAGTTTCTACATTGGTGGTGACACACAAATTAATTTTTATATCTGAATTGTAGAATACTATCTCCAGAAAGCTAATGGAAGGGCATATGGAGTATGAATTGGAGCCACCTAAATAAGAATACTTGTTTGACATGGTTGGAGATCTGCCAGGCCAAGGACTACACTCCAGCTGTTAACTGGACGGAACATTGGGAAAAAAATATATACATATAAAGTGGTCTTAACAATAGGCCTGAAATGGTCTTTTTTGCTGGTTACTATCCAATAATGGAAAATTTGTAATGGTTGGCAATTACCTTGTGATTAATATAAAATGTCGTAGGAGGGGTATGTACCATTCCTGTGGACTGCTGGTAGAAAATAGTACACCAGTTGAAGACAGCATACTGTCATCTGAAAATTCAACATTAAGGATACCAAAAAAAATCTGTTTAGAACTGCAAGGCCTGTGGCCAAAATTAAATGTGGGGGGGAACCCTTACTGCATCTATTAATGCCTGATAGTAGATTGAAATGGCCAGAAAATGAAACAGAATATAGACAAGTGATACATTCATTTTTTGAGCATTGAATGCCCTTTACAGCTCACGATATGCACATTCACTTTCTCGGTTGGAGAAAGTGCATAAGTACATGTACATGACACGGCTCAGTGGTAGCACTCTCGCCTCTGAGTCAGAAGATTGTGGGTTCAAGCCGTACTCCAGAGACTTGAACATAAAATCTAGGCTGACACTCAGTGCAGTATTGAAGGAGTGCTGCACTGTCAGAGGTGCCGTCTTTTGGATGAGACATTAAATCAAGGCCCGTCTGCCCTCTCAAGAGGCTATAAAAGATTCCGTGGCACTATTCGAAGTACAGCAGGGGAAATTCCCCTTTGTCCTGGCCAATCGCAAAAACAGATTATCTGACCATTATCTCATTGAAGTTTATTCGACCATGCTGTGTGCAAATTGGCTGCTGCGTTTCCTACGTTATAACAGTGACTACACTTCAAAAGTACTTAATTGACTGGAAAGTGCTTTGGGACATCCTAAAATCGTGAAAGGCGCTATATAAGTGCTCACTCTTTCTTTCTATTTTTCTTTCTTTCTTTCCATAAGCACCCTGCAACTTAATTCGATATATAGCACTCTCTTTTAATAGACCAAGCAATCAGAATAAGTTCAGAAATAATCATGTTGTGTTGTACTGAATTTTGCAAATACTTCCACCTTGTTTTCATGATTTTTAATCTGGTGCGGACACAGAAATCACACCTTCAGCACCAATCCCTTCACCATTTGCAAACTGTATCACACAGGCTTTATTTCTGAAAACAAGATTCTAGTCACCGATCTGTCACTTCCGAGTTTTAGCAATTATTGGTCAAATTGCAATAATTGTCAATAAATTCTAAGCTTTTGGACAGCAAATTGATGGCTCAGATTTCTTTTTCTCCCCGTCAGGGAAACTACATCAGCAAACCAGCCACACTAGACCAATTTTCATATAAAAAAATCTTTCCAGTAAACATGGCAGTGAATTTCATTGTGATCTTTTTAAAAAATGTCCATTCTGGATAGAAATCTCTTATTGTCCCTTCCTTCGTATCACCTTTTCACTGGCAAACCTGAAATAACAATACAAGGACTCAACCCAGAATACACCTGTTCAACAGTACTTTTAATTCCCCATCCCCACGTCCACAGATTTATCGACTGAATTAGGAAATTGATTGTAAACGAAGAAATACTAATGAAAAATGAACTATATCAATTCCTTTCAGTTCTGATCAGGCTGATGCCCTCCAAATCTTGCTCAGTTCTGGATATCATGACTTCATCCCTTAATGTTGCTTTGTCCATTAATTACAACTCTCGGGCCACTTTTAAGAACCAAATAAACAGTTACAACTAACTTTGGCATTATTTTCTTTTCTGTCTATTTCTCTTTTTTTTAAAGACTACCTTTTTGCTTAAACAGTGGCCAAACTGACCACCGTGGGTTCAAGGAATTGCTGACAATGTAAGGGAGCTGAATGAATGACAAAATTACTGAAGCATCCTGGGCTAATGGCATCATGTGGTAGTGAGAATTGATTTCTCTCACTCTGTTGATCTCAGCTTTTCTTCCCAGCCAGTTCACAACTCCCCCACGGGAGACATCAGGCTCACGGTGCTAAATGCCTCGCTAAATCACCATTTTGCATGTCCGAACCTCGACAGTGAGTGTGATCAGGCTATTTTACCGTGCAGGGCTTCACAAACGGGCCTGCTGTTCCCCTCCATGCTTGCATTTTGCAGCGGGGGTGTGTGTGTGTGTGTGTGTGTGTGTGTGTGTGTGGGGGGGGGGAGGGGGATGTCATTGGATAGAGATCAGGAACAGGAACTCTAGCTAATATTTCCTCTTCCTAGACAGGGAGACTAAAGCCAATTGAAGTGCCCACACCGCTCTCTAGCTGAGATCAACTAACTCATCACAGATCAGGAATCAAACCTGAGACCTTCTCATTTGTAAAGTTCAGTACTACGCTGGGCTATGCCTTGATTTTCTAGGACATTTGGGAAGCCACAAACATTTTTTTAAAATCAATCACGATAGAACACAGCCTAGCACCTAAGATGTTTTTGGAGATCAACTCACTAGTCACCACAAAATAATCCCTGTGGACTTATTGCTATCGTTCCTATTAGAAAAAGTAGTTCTGAGGTTTAAGAAATATCTGTTACATATACTTATCAGAAGGAATACTGTCAGCAGTTGGACTCTGGATTTCGAGTATGATAGCATAAAAGTAATAACTGAAAATAATGACTGGTTCACCAGAATGATACTGGAGCTTAGAGGGTTAAATTATGAGGACGAGTTGTATAAACTTAGGTTATATTCCCTTGAGTATAGAAGATTGAGAGATGATCTGATTGAGGGTGTTTAAAATATTAAAAGGATTCGATAGAGTAGGTAGGGAGAAACTATTTCCTCTGGTGGGGAACCAAGAACAAGGAGACATAATAAAATTAGAGCTAGGCCATCCAGGAATGAAATCAGGAAACACTTTTTTACACAAAGGGTAGCGGAAATCTGGAACTCTCTTCCCCAAAGGCTGTGGATGCTGGAGCAATTGATCAATGGAACTTGACAACCCAACATATATGCCGCCAGTCCATGTTTTTCACGGTCAGTCAGTGTTTCAGACACAGTTATGCTTGTCTGCATTTGTGGATGAAAAGCAGCGGGATTCAAACTTCCTCCGCTTCAATGAGATCACTCATGAGCCACTACAGCTCAGTTGTAAATGATCTCGCTTTGCTTTCTGATTCGGAACTCACTACCATTTCCATTTCCCACTTGATGCTACTGCTATTTTGAAGGAAATAAAGATGGCACCTGGAATTGAGGGCGAACTGAAGCAGTCTGCCTGTTTGTTGGTGGTGGCCATCTTATTCCCTGATTTTGCAATGGATTTTATTAAATTATTAAAAAACATTATTGATACCCAAGGCCTAAGGAGTATGCACAAATTCTTGATCAAGATAATTTTGAAAGATCAGGAATTACTGCCCATAGTTTGCATAATGGACAGGAAATGGTGGGCGTGCTGCCCAGTCCATCCACAATGGACAGGAAATGGTGGGTGTGTTGCCCAGTCCATCCATAATGGACAGGAAATGGTGGATGTGCTACCCACTCTGTCCATAATGGACAGGAAATGGTGGCTGTGCTGCCCACTCTGTCCATAATGGACATGAAATGGTGGGTGTTTTGCCCACTCTGTCCATAATGGACAGGGAATGGTGGGTGTGTTGCCCACTCTGTCCACAATGGACATGAAATGGTGGGCATGCTGCCTACGCTGTCCATAATGGACAGGAAATGGTCGGTGTGCTGCCCAGTCTAACCATAATCTACTGAAAAATGTGGGCAGGTGGTTTTCTGATACATTCTGCAGGCAAGGATCCTCGCTGTTTGTGTGGACTAAGAAAATTTCCGCCTGTTGCATGTGCCACAGCTTAAGCCTGTGTCTCCCTGCACTTTCAGTGTTACTACATGTTATAGGCCTATATTCAGGGCTATTTTTTAACTGTCAGCTTTTCTGAAGCTGTTGGCCAGCATCAGCTTGTTTCGTAGGTTGGCAGTATGAGCCAGGGCAGGACTGGATGAGTTAAATTATTTCTTACTCACAGTCAAAGTTATTGATAAACACCTTCCTATTGCTCTCTCCATGCCAGTTCCTGTGTGAATAAACAGCCACTTTGTTTTGCACAAGAGCCACATCCACTCTGATTCCTTCCAAAAATCCTCCCTTACGTTGTTTATCTATCATGATTGTTGGAAGGGATTTCAAATCAAGAGTGGAGCGACTGATTAGCAGCAAAAGCAGACCCTGCAAAAATAATCAGGGCTTTCTCACACTAGCTCACCACTAGGATTCATAGACATTTGAAGATCTTTAAGGTCTAAGCAAAAAGGCTTCATGTTCAACGCATGCAGTCACATGACATACTCAAGAACCCGATTTTAGGCAAACATCAGTTGGTCCATTCATATTTCTAGTTATGTCCCTATCTCAATAGAACTACCTATGGGATTATGTAAATCCTTTCCTCTCCATCCTAGAAACTGAAACTCAATGCTTGGTTGCTGGGAGGTCAAATTGATTGAGTTTCAATGATGAATCATAACTTTCAGATTACTTGGCTAATGGTACCGCCACTATGACCCTGTGCACTTTAATGATGCAATCACATGATTTCAGAGGTATCAAATGAATAAAGTCAATCAATGTCTCTGCATCTTGATCTGGAACCAAAGTTGTATAGTTATGGGATAAATTGAATAATAATTCCTTTCCTGAATTAAAATCAGTGCTAATACATGTGGTGTATAAAGCTGTCAAAGCTCTAAACGAAGTGTGATTAGACCTAAAGGAATATATATCTAAATTTATGCCGTGTACAGCTTGATAAGCACCATTTGGCAAAGAAGTATGGTGCCAGCGGCATTGTCCTCAGGAATTGTGAATTGTTTTACCGGGCTTAGTAGCTACAAATTCTGTGTACCTGAACTGAGTCCAGACATTCTCTATAAGACTGGAAATTAAGGAGATGTCTATGGCAACCTCCCTGTTCAGCACACTGCTCCAAAGGAATCCTAAGGACATTCCAACCAGGCTCATGTTGATCCTCTGATGTCCCAAACACATAGTAGCTGGAAACTACGCAGAATCATTTGGCATGTGAATGGGATTTCAGCTCTCACTTCTTACCCTGCAGTAAATCTCCTGGTTTCCTTCCAAGATTTAAATTTTAATGGCAGGAATAGAAGAGAATCAAATAAATTGGAGACCTACTTCAACTTTAAAATTAACTGGTTTGACTTTTGTAATTACATAAGACATAACACCTCCCAGAATTATACTTCTATTAGTATCTCCAGACCTCACATTATTCTTATTCAGGGAAGTACCCAGTTAAAGTGATGTATTAATTACAGAGACATCTAAAGATTTGGTTCTGCCTTGTATGGATTTCTCTCCATCTTATCCAACAGTAAAGGACATACCAAGAGCAAAAATCTCTGGTGTGCTTTAGAGCCCAAGAGGGAGGAGGACTGGGTAGAAGCAGTAGTCACTGCCTCATTAGCATACCAGGCAGATGACTCACATACAAGAAATATCATCTAAAATTATACAGCAAATTTACATATCCCCAAATTTACTTAACCTGCTTTGCTAAAGAAGACATATTTGTGGAACATGGTTGTTTGCAAATTCAAACACGTTACAGATCTGTCTCTGGTCACTCATGTGAAACACTGCACTTTGAACTTCCTCATGAACAGAGCTATACATAACAGGGAAACCTAATTGATTAACCACTTACTTCACTTATTTGTAACTCCATCGTGGTGTATTCTTATGATCCCAACTTTTGATCAGGTGTTTGGATCTGGTTGTGAATTTTATGGGCTCACAATATTCTCAAATCAAATTAGATTTAAATAATCTAGAAATCTAAACCAAGGCTTTTTCATCCATCCATTTGCATAATTTCAATGCTATTTTTAGCATTCTGCAACCAGCATTCTGTAACGCCTCCAATTTAACATTCTCATTCTCTTGTTCAAATCCCATCATGACCTCACCCCTCCCTATTTCTGTAGCCTCCTTGAGCCCTACGACCTCTGCAGAACTTTGCATTCCTCCAATACCCCCTCCCCCGCCTTCACCCCACCATTGGTGGATGTGCATCAAACCCACCTCCTTGACCAATCTTTTGATCACCCCTCCAAATATCTCCTTCTCTGGTTCAGTGTCTATTTTAGATTCCAGAGGTAAAGATGTAGGGGCAGGAAGACAAGCCATTATTGGAGATGCTTTGGCAATCATGATAGGTAAGAGTGGAGGAGGAGGATGTGATTGACCGTGTGAAAGGGTGCAGAAAGGCTGAGTAGGACGAAGAGCAACAACAGTCCATGGTCACAGTCACAGACTTTGTCATTTGTGACTGATTAGGGCCGTTTGGATGATGTGGCAGGGGTGGAAACCTGATTGGAGAAATTCAAACACAGTGTTGGGGGATAGATAGGCACAGATTTGGGAGGCAACAACACATTCATGGACTTTGAAGAGGAAAGGGAGTGGGAGATGGGGTGGTAGTTTTCAAGGACAGAGGAGTCGAGAGTGGTTTTGAAAGGGAGGGGGACAGCATCTGAAGAGAGGGAACATTTACAACGTCAGCTAGCATGAAGGCTAGTATGGGAAGTTGGGCAGTCAGCAGTTTAGTGGGAATGGTATCAAGGGAACAGGAGCTGGGTCTCATGGACAAGATATGCCCGGAGTGGGCATGAGGGGAGATTGAAGAGAAACTAGAGAAAGAAGTGGGATTAGGGCTAGGGCAATCAGGAGCCTGGGGGAAGATTTAGCTTGGTGGGTAAAGGTAAGGGGAGAAGCTGCAGAAGATGCAGCTGAACAGATGGTCTCAATCTTAGTGACAAAGAAGTTCATGAGCTCCTCGCACTTGTTGGCAGTGAGGGTGGAGGGGTCAGGGGAGGCGGTTTACTAGTATAAATGATTATCTACTATAGTTCTATGCGGATAAACTGCCAGCAACAGGAATCTTAGGAATGATTGTGTCCCAGCCATTTAATTATTTTGTGTATCAGATGGCAGAACAAAATCAGACATACTAACCTAGAAAACTCACAAATGTTGACTAGCAGCTTTGAAAAAGCTGATATAGCCCCCAAGAAAGCTGGCAACTTAATAAACTGACAACATCTGAAAAACAGTCCTGAAAACAGCCTATAATCAAGGCCACTTCTTTACAGTGCCCGAATAAGTTAAATTCTATTTTTTATTGCATGGGATCCCAGGACTTTTGCCACTGTTTAGGGATCATGTTTTGCAATTCTGTTTCACTTTCTGTGAATACTGAAACTCAAGGCCTTGTCCAGGACAAGCCTAAACAAATAGTTACACTGAGAATGCACCAGAACATGAGGGTGTTCTGACTTAGGCTTTATGCATACCCAATCTATCCATCACCAGTATTGCTAGAAAAAGGTACACAAGGGTGTGTTTTTTGCAGCAGGGGTGCATGAACACTGAAGACATGAGATTTACCTACTTGGGGGACGGGGGGTGGGGGGGTGCGAAAGGCAACTCACTTTTTTTCTACCTTTTCTAGTGTCTTGGAGTGTACTACAAGAGACGGTAAGACTGGAATGTTCAGTCTTTTAAGCCAAAAATAATTTGTTCTGGAAGGATTATAAATATTTTAAATATGAGCAGATCTCCCATGGCATTGCTCATTGTAAGTCAGCGGTGTCATAAGAACGGGCGTATTATTCCAAGTTCTATTACCAGGGAAAGTGACTTGTTAGCATTGGGGTGGTCCTGGGACCTCAGAGCAATGGGAAGGGGACTTGATGTCTGGCGGTACTGGGATGCAGTTTCAGAATCTAGCAGTATTTCGGGGAGGTGGGGGTGTGGAGGTCCCAGGGTCTGAGAGCATTGGGAGGAGATTCCAGGAATACTAAGAGGGAACTTCTAGGAGCCCTGGGGCAGGATTCTGTGATCTGGGGGCATTGGGAAGAGAGGTCTCAAGATCTGGGGAACTGAGACAGTTCTGGGATCAGGGAAAACTAGAAATGCAGTCTAGGGATTTGTGGACACTGGAAGAGGTGCTGGAATATGAGTGTGGGGGGCAGTCGAGTCAGGACGTTCTGGGTCCAGCAGGGCTGAAGAGAGGGTTTTGGAGCACTGGGGGAGGGGGAAGCCAGAGTCTGGTAGTATTGGGGATTCTTTTTGGAAGGAGCAAGATCTAATAGCCTTGTAGGCGGTGGAGGGCCCAGAACACTGGCCTCTTTCAAACCATGAGACTCTAAACCCTCACTACATTTCCACCCATCAGCATGCTCTCCCCACCCATCTGTGGCCCCTTTTGCACTCACAGCTATTCCCCCCAATCATTTTCCTGACTGTCATATTTATGAAATCCAATTTTATGAAATCCAAATCCAATCCGGTCAATTACGCCCCAACAGTCTACTCTCAATCATCAGCAAAGTGTGTAGTCGATAGTGCTATCAAGCGGCATTTACTCACCAAAAACCTGCTCACCGATGCTCAGTTTGGGTTCCGCCAGGATCACTCGGCTTCAGACCTCATTACAGCCTTGGTCCAAACATGGACAAAAGAGCTGAATTCCAGAGGTGAGGTGAGAGTTACAGCCCTTGACATCAAGGCAGCATTTGACTGAGTGTGGCACCAAGGAGCCCTAGTAAAATTGAAGTCAATGGGAATCAGGGGGAAAACTCTCCAATGGCTGGAGTCATACCTAGCACAAAGGAAGATGGTAGTGGTTGTTGGAGGCCAATCATCTCAGCCCCAGGACATTGCTGCAGGAGTTCCTCAGGGCAGTGTCCTAGGCCCAACCATCTTCAGCTGCTTCATCAATGACCTTCCCTCCATCATAAGGTCAGAAATGGGGATGTTCGCTGATAATTGCACAGTGTTCAGTTCCATTCGCAAACCCTCAGATAATGAGGCAGTCCGTGCCCGCATGCAGCAAGACCTGGACAACATCCAGGCTTGGGCTGATAAGTGGCAAGTAACATTTGCGCCAGGCAATGACCATCTCCAACAAGAGAGGGTCTAACCAACTCCCCTTGGCATTATCATCACCGAATCCCTCACCATTAGCATCCTGGGGGTCACCATTGACCAGAAACTTAACTGGACCAGCCACATAAATACTGTGGCTACAAGAGCAGGTCAGAGGCTGGGTATCCTGCGGTGAGTGACTCACCTCCTGACTCCCTAAAGCCTTTCCATCATTTACAAGGCACAAGTCAGGAGTGTGATGGAATACTCTCCACTTGCCTGGATGAGTGCAGCGCCAACAACACTCAAGAAGCTGGACACCATCCAGGACAAAGCAGCTCGCTTGATTGGCACCCCATCCACCGCCTCAAACATTCACTCCCTTCACCACCGGCGCACTGTCGCTGCAGTTTGTGCCATCCACCGGATGTACTGCAGCAACTCGCCAAGGCTTCTTCGACAGCACCTCCAAAACCCATGACCTCTACCACCCAGAAGGACAAGGGCAGCAGGCACATGGGAACAACACTACCTGCATGTTCCCCTCCAAGTCACACACCATCCCGACTTGGAAATATATCGCCGTTCCTTCATCGTTGCTGGGTCAAAATCCTCGAACTCGCTATCTAACAGCACTGTGGGAGAACCTTCACCACACGGACTGCAGTGATTCAAGAAGGCAGCTCAGCACCATCTTCTCAAGGGCAATTAGGGATGGGCATTAAATGCTGGCCTTGCCAGCGACGCCCACATCCCATGAACGAATAAAAAAAAATGATCCTGGCTTAAATTTTCTGCTTCTTAAAATCATAATATGGGGGCCTACAATTTCTTGATACACACTCCTGAAGTACGCCAGGAGCGCAGAAGCGGAAAATTTGTTGTGCTATTAGAAGTTTTATTGACTCATACCTCTTGACTAAACATAAATTTCCACAAACAAACAAAATGACCTTAAATGCTCAAAAGTTCATTGTTTAAATGGTTCAGAAGTGAGAGACTTTTTAACTGAATCTTTAGCAGCAGTAAACAGGAATCCAGTCTCTGAAACAATCTTTTTACTTCTTTTTTAATGGTAAACAAAGAAAACATAACCACAGTTGTGAAATTTCAAAACCCCCCAATCCCACCCTCAGCCTGCTTCACTCCTCCCTGTTCCACTCCTCCTTTGCCTTCCTAATTGTTTAACTCAAAGCTTTGATTATTTTCAAAATTCAACATTTTAATTTTAAAAAATTGAATCAGAATGATGTAGATCATGACAAACTACTTCACCTTGTCCAGAACAATAGAACCCTAGGACAGGGCCTGCGGTTGAACCTTTAGCATACATTCCCCAAACAGAAACTCTATCCCCTTGAGCAATGGAGATTTGGTTGTTCTTTGCCACTCATCTGCCTGCTGCCGAGTCCTTTCACCCTCAAAACTCGGAAATGAGCCCACTTTACGCTGTGCAAGTTGGACCACTTTCTACCCCAGAGACTTCCTTCCTTCACTGCATTTTGCCTTTAAATCTAAGCTCCATAACCACTCTGCATAATATCTTTCCCCCTGTCCTCACATGTCCCAGCCTGCTTTTCAAGTGCACTTGCCTACAGTGTCAGTGTTTATTTCCCAGTACCGAACTAATCAAAAAAACCCCGGAAGGGGGTGCGGTTCACCAACGGCAGTATTTCATGTGTCCCTGCGGCAGATTCCCCCCCCGCAGAAACATGCCTGGCCTTGCACTCCACCTGACTAAGGTAGATTGGCCCCACCCCGGCCACTGATTTAGATACTGCTGTCCCTGCACTGAAATACATCCATGGTCTCTTAGTGCAAATCCCCACTGAGATCCACCTATGGCCCTTGTAACCAACCACCCCTCCATGAATAGCACTCACTGCTATTCATTGATATCTTGTCCTCAGATGAAATTCCATTTTTTTTTTATTCGTTCATGGGATGTGGGCGTCGCTGGCAAGGCCAGCATTTATTGCCCATCCCTTATTGCCTTTGAGAAGGTGGTGGTGAGCCGCCTTCTTGAACCGCTGCAGTCCGTGTGGTGGTAATTGGCCGGATTGGATTTGTCCTGCTTTTTGTGGACAGGACATACCTCGACAATTTTCCACATTGTCGGGTAGATGCCAGTGTTGTAGCCGCACTGGAACAGTTTGGCTCGAGGCGCGGCTAATTCTGGAGTACAAGTTTTCAGCACTACAGCCGGGATGTTGTCGGGGCCCATAGCCTTTGTTGTATCCAGTGCACTCAGCTGTTTCTTTATATCACGTAGAGTGAATCGAATTGGCTGAAGACTGGCTTCTGTGATAGTGGGGATATCGGGAGGAGGCTGAGATGGATCATCTACTCGGCACTTCTGGCTGAAGATTGTTGCATACGCTTCAGCCTTGTCTTTTGCACTCATGTGCTGGACTCTGCCATCATTGAGGATGGGGATGTTTACAGAGCCTCCTCCTCCCGTTAGTTATTTAATAGTCCACCACCATTCACGACTGGATGTGGCAGGACTGCAGAGCTTTGATCCGATCCGTTGGTTGTGGAATCGCTTAGCTCTGTCTATGGCATGTTGCTTCCACTGTTTAGCATGCATGTAGTCCTGTGTTGTAGCTTCATCAGGTTGGCACCTCATTTTTCGGTATGCCTGGTGCTGCTCCTGGCATGCCCTTCTACACTCCTCATTGAACCAGGGTTGATGCCCTGGTTTGTTGGTAATGGTAGAGTGAGCAATATGCCGGGCCACGAGGTTACAGATTGTGCTGGAATACAAATCTGCTGCAGCTGATGGCCCACAGCACCTCAAGGAATGCCCAGTTTTGAGCTTCTAGATCTGTTCTGAATCGATCCCATTCAGCACGGTGGTAGTGCCACACAACGCGTTGGATGGTGTCCTCAGTGTGAAGACTTTTATGTTTAAACTTTTACTGAGCTTGATACCCAGTCTCACAATGTGCACATGCCTGCCCCTACTTAGATAGATTCCCCCTACCCAGAAGTAGTTTTCCCATCTCCTCCCCCATCCTCATCCCCGTCCCCATTCCCCATCTCTCCTTCTGCCCTTCTCCTCCCTCTATCTTCCCTTCTTCATCTCCTCTCCTGCTCTACTTGGCCCTCCCTCCCCCTTCCCCTGTCTCGGTCCAATTATACCCTCTTTGACTAAAGACTCTACTTGGTCTGCAACACCACACGAGATTGACTAATAGCAATTTCTAATGGATATGTCACAAATGTGTGACAAAAACATGACAACAGGAAGTAGGGTTTGTATTCAGGAAGTGCGTGCAGGCAGAAGATTTTTAAGATATTGTAGATTTAAATTAAAATAAAGTAATTACTACAAGTTACAATTCATTCTTGACATTTGTACCATCAGAAGGCAACTGAATGTAAATATAACACAGCAGACCTGCGTGATTGCATGTACCATAGGTGAATAATGTAAATAAACTGGACTGTAGGTTTACTTATGTAATGTAATTGAAATAGACATATAAATAATGCAAATAACATATTGATGCAAAAAACATAAGTTAGAGATTGAACCCAGCTGGTATGTATGGCTAAATACCATAGAATAGTCTGCATGGCTGGATACTATGCTGAAATGTGGCTTCAGTATAGCATTCGCCTATTGAAACCCCAGCATAATTTAGCAGATTCGCTCACAGTTATTCATTGATGTTGATTAAACCACTTAACTACAGGAAGAAAATTATTCTATTGCGATCAGTGGTATTCAGAATAAAGCCTCAGTTTTTTGTTATATTTAGCAAGAACATGTTTTTTCAGTAACAGTATTTTTACATTGCAACCAAATTTGATATGGTTACTTAATGGGACAGAAATCGCTCCTGAAATAACAGAGAGCCCTACAGCGCTCCTACTGGTTCACCAGTGATATGACAGTAGTAAATTAAAGATATATTGCCTGCTGCAATCAGAGAGATCATTGAAAAAGTGCAAACTTGCTTTTCTGCCCAGCTGGAAAGTAACTAATTACACCACAAAATAGGTATGCTTAAAAATACAGGTTTACACTAAGTTTTAACAGTCTTAATGATTGCCAAACAACCAAAAATTAACTTTTAAAAATGTGGCATCTCATTACTCCTTATTTTAATATGAATATAGGATTAAAAATAAAATCGTTGGACTATAACTTGGTGTTGTAAAATTGTTTACACTTATTTTAATAGTTATTGGTTATTAAAAAAAAATTAAAATTAAAAAACTTTTTTTTTACTTTTCTGTTCTCTTTTATTTAATTCAATTATATCTTACCCTCTCTTTTTTCGCTGTCTATAACTGTTTTTACATTGATTTTAATGTTCTATCTTTCACTTCCTGGTTTAACAATTCAAGCCCACAGAGACAGTAAACGCAACATGTCAAAAATGCTGCCGTCTGATTGGTCGAGGGGAGAGATCGATCCTCTCGCTTCTCCCAGGGTCCTAGCTTCACTTGAACTAACACTGGGCTCTTCTCCACTTCCTATTCAACGAAGTGGCCAACGAAAAAGTGCCACATAATAGACTTATCAGCAAAATTGAAGTCCATGGAATAAAAGGGGCAGTGGCAGCATGGACACGAAATTGGCTAAGTGACAAGAAACAGAGAGTAGTGGTGAATGGTTGTTTATCGGTCTGGAGGAAGGTACACAGTGGTGTTCCCCAGGGGTCAGTACTCGGGCCACTGCTTTTTTGATACATATCAATGACTTGGACTTGGATGTACAGGGCACAATTTCAAAATTTGCAGATGACACAAAACTTGGAAATGTAGTAAACAATGAGGAGGATGGTAATAGATTTCAAGAGGACATAGACAGGTTGGTGGAATGGGTGGACACATGGCAGATGAAATTTAACACAGAGAAGTGTGAAGTGATACATTTTGGCAGGAAGAATGAGGAGAGGCAATATAAAGTAAATGGTACAATTCTAAACAGGGTGGAGGAACAGAGAGACCTGGGAGTAAATGTGCACAAACCTTTGAAGGTGGCAGGGCAGGTTGAGAAAGCGGTTAAAAAAGCATACAGGATCCTGGGCTTTATAAATAGAGGCATAGAGTACAAAAGCAAGGAAGTTATGTTGAACCTTTATAAAATACTGGTTTGACCACAGCTGGAGTACTGTGTACAATTCTGGGCACCGCACTTTAGGAAGGATGTGAAGGCCTTAGAGAGGGTGTAGAAAAGATTTACTAAAATGGTTCCAGGGATGAGGGACTTCAGTTACGTGGATAAACTGGAGAAGCTGAGGTTGTTCTCCTTAGAGCAGAGAAGGGTGAGAGGAGATTTGATAGAATCATGATGGGTTTAGATAAAGTAAATAAAGAGAAACTGTTCCCATCGACGGAAGGGTCGAGAACCAGAGGACACAGATTTAAGGTGATTGGCAAAAGAACCAAAGGCGACATGTGGAGAAACTTTTTACGCAGCGAGTAGTGATGATCTGGAATGCGCCTCCTGAAAGGGTGGTGGAAGCAGATTCAACCATGTCTTTCAAAAAGGAATTGGATAAATACTCGAAGGGAAAAAATTTGCAGGGCCAGGGGGAAAGAGCAGGGGAATGGGACTAACTGAATTGGTCTTACAAAGAGCCAGTATAGGGGTCAATGGGCCGAATGGCCTCCTTCTGTGCTGTAACTATTCTATGATTCTATCAAAAGACTGCGGTAAGTTAGTGGGTTAGTGTAAATCTATGGAGCAGCGAGCAGTGTTGGTTCGCCGCTCCAAGCAATTTCTGCCCCATTATGACAGATATCACTCACTTTCCTATTGTGGACTGCTGTAGGGGGCAGAAGAGTTCATTCTGAGAATAAATTTAGCATAATGAAATTTCGATTTTCTTACCAGTCAGCCCATTCATGCGCAAAAAGCATACAAACTCCATGTGTGTGAACGAACTCCTGCACATGCATGCAAATTCTCACACAAACGCACAAACAAATCTTGTCAGCCCAATGCTGGCATGGATGGGATGGGGCTCGGCGATGCTGACTGTGTGAAACACAGAGTGTGGGTATGTATGCAAAATAATGTAACTGGAGGCTGCTGTGGAAAGGACAAGATGTTTCATGATTCTAACCTGGTGGCTGCTGGAGGTGGAGAAATACTAAGAGATATTGTGTTGGGTTATTTCAGAACCATTAACCCAACACATTTATAGTAGCGTTAAATACCCTGCAGTTCATTTATCAATGACACCATGCATGGCAAAGGTCAAGTCAATTTGCATGTTTCAATTTACAAAAAAATGTTTTTAACAAGCTCTCATGTGTTTGTAATCAAAATAATTTACCTTTTTATTAACTTTAGACTTAAAGTTACTGAAGCATCTTTATGCTGTACTGAAGTCTGCTATTTGTGCTAAGAGCTGTAATCTGATTACAGAGCTATGATCAGACTGCAAATCTCAGTGTGCATTGCAGGGCCTCATCAGTCAAATACCTTCCTGCTGCTATGGAAACTATTACCTGCTGTCAGACGAGGCTGTCACATCACTATACAGAGCATTATCTATGTATGTATTTATTTATTTATTGGCAATTTTCTCCTCTCCTGGAGTTGTGGTCTCCTTGCTAGATACAGTTTCACAGGTGCCTGTCTGTTGTCTCATTCGTGTGGCAATTATTTAGGTGCGTGTTTTGACAGTGAGTGTCGGCAAGCTATTTAACTGCAGTGGCACTATATCTAAGCCCGATTCTGTCTTCACCCAAAGTCCACACATGAGCACTTTCAAAAGGGGTCGCTAGATAGAAATTAAGATTGGCTAATTGACCAATTCTCTCCTTGCTAACCCAGGTCAATCTGGTGCCCATTGCTGAGATGAACTAACTCAGCACATAATCGGGAACGAGCCTGCAACTTTCCTGGTCTGTATGGCTCAGCTACTCATTGGACAAACTCGCTGGAGCACTGGGAGAGCCGAGGGACCTATTAATGGTCCTATTATACCTTATATATCAAAATTACTCAAAATAAGAGATTTTGTAAGAATCTGGAACAAACAGTAACTGTAGGAAATTCCACTCCCATAGGATGTTCGAGTCAAACAGTACGCTAGAGTACCTTTTTTTATTAGACACACTTATCGACAAGGCTCGCTAAAATGAGCAACAGTAGAAACAGAACTAAACAGTTAACAAACCATCAAAGTATTTGATAAGTGAGCCATTTTTAAGGAAGTCAAACATTGAGCTACACTGAGGTTTAGGGAAAGGGTCTTCAGACAGACGGAAGGATTAACTAAAGGGTCAGGGAAATTGATAGGCTAATATGCTCTCAAGTGTTATTGATTAAGGTTGGACAAATGCTAAATGTGAAAAGGTTTAGACTTGTTTTCAAATTTAGGTGGTTAACTGAGGTGCTTTAACATAAAAATAATTGTGATATTAAATACTGTTGGCCCTATCAAGAACTTAACTCTGTTTGGCTAGAAATGGTGGGGGAAAGTAATGTCTGGTTGCTATGTACTAGCATTGTTGTAACCATAGCAGGAATATTTCCTTTATTAACTATTTCCTGCAAAATTGTAAATATGTTCTCAAAGAATATATTTACAAATTTTCTACAAGACATGATCAGAGGAAATCTTCCCGATAATTTTATTTTGTCACTGACACATAGCAACCAGAGCACATCTCCCCCTATTACGGCTAAGTTAGTTTTTAAGATATGCTTTATTTAAAGAGTAAAACAACCAAGTTGCCCAACTGCTCCTCCTCGGTCCTCATGTAGTATTGAATACCTTGTAATTAAGTAATTAACTGTCATTAAAATGAAGTCAAAAGCAATTAAGATTATCAATTCCACTATGTTAACCATTTATCATCATAAAATCATCTGAACACCTAAAAAATACATCACAGGACTTTGACTTAACATCATTGTGAAGTAAGAAAAAAACAGGAACACTCAAATAAGATGAATTAGTTTATAACTTGAATTATTAAAATATTAATCAGGCCTTTCAATAACATATTAGGCCCAATGTAGACATTTGTGGAGCTAGCCTAAACTCAGAAGAAGGATACATTCATCTGAACATGACAAAAGGTTCTCCTTCCCATGTACAGAGAGCATGGAAGGGGGGTGCAAGGACCCCTGCTAGAAAATATGTGCGTTTGGACATCCAGTGAAGCAAGATAGGATTTGGCTGTGAAGCCCTTACAGTCAAATAGCCTGCCAATATTCACTATCTTGCCCCACACTCAAAGAATGACAAATTGAACATGGTACAAGGTGTTTCCAAGCATTCAGGAAAGGAAAGAAAGAATTTATATAATGCCTTACCACATCTACACGATGTCCCAAAACACTTCACAACCAATGGATTACTTTTGAGGTAGTCATTGTTATGTAGGCAAACGCAGTAGCCAATTTACACATGACAAGATCTCACAAACAGAAAGTAAATGAATGACCAGATAATCTATTTTCGATGATGCTGTTTGAGGGAAGATGGTTGCCTAGGACACCAGCAAGAACTCACTGCTCTTCTTCCAATAGTGCAATGGGATCTTTTACGTCCACCTGAGCAAGCGGGTAAGACATCAGTTTAACGTCTCATCCAAAAGGCAGCATTTCCGACAATGCACTCAGTCAGTGCTGTACTGAAGTGTCAGATTAGATTTTGTGCTCAAGTCTGTGGTGGGATGTGAACCCATAATTTCTGGCTGAGAGTCAAGAGTGCTACTGACTGAGCCAAGCAGAAGTGAGAAGATTGTGGTTATAAAAAAACAGTAAGAGACTGGAAAAAAGGAAAAACACAGAAAAGCATAAAGATGAATTCAAAATATGGCATAATGCCCGAGGACCACACAAGAGCTTGTTAATCTATTTTCTCGGATGCAGGTGCAGGTAATGGAGGATGGCTGCACCTGTGCTGTCAGAGGTGCTGTCTTTCAGATGAGACGTTAAACCAAGGCCCTGTCTGCCCTCTCAGGTAGACCTAAATAATCCCATGGCACTATTTTGAAGAAGAGCAGAGTTCTCCCCAGTGTCCTGGCCAACATTTATCCCTCAACCAGCATCACTAAAAACGATTATCTGGTCATTATCACACTGCTGTTTATGGGACCTTGCCGTGCACAAATTGGCTGCCGCGTTGCCTACATTACAACAGTGACTACACTTCAAAAGTACTTCATTGGCTGTAAAGCGTCTTGGGATGTCCTGAGGTCATGAAAGATGCAGTACAAATGCAAGTCTTTCTTTCATTTTTATTTTCAGAAACTCTGGGAGTAAAGAAGGTGTTGGCTGGTGTTTTGGGCAGTGGTGCCCTATCAGTATATGGCCGGCTGGGTGGTACGCACCCCTGGGGTCCACCTACCTTTCTCCGCCACATTACCTGGCCAACGGACCTTCTCCTCTTTGCCAGATTTCCCATGCTTCCCTCTCCCTCTGCTGTTCTGCTGTAACCATTCACACCTCCGCTGGACCCATCTTTTGTTTCTTTGCTTGTCCCATTATCAACCCCTTTTGCCTTGCACCATCATTCTTTATGTCAATGAATCACTGCTGCCCTCCACCCTATCACAGACATTCCCCATTGTTGTTTCCTGTCCCCCCTCCCACCCTCCTTTCCCTGGCTCTGTACTTGCTGTTTATCTCTACCATCTTTCGGTTCTGATAAAAGGTGAAATTATCACTTTAGTAGGAAGAATAGAAAAGCAGAAGATTTTTTAAAAGGTGAGAGACCAAGAAATGTTGGTAGTCAGAGTGATTTGGGTGTCCTTGTATATGAATCACAGAAAGTTAACATGCAGGTACAGCAAGCAATTAGGAAGGCAAATGGTATGTTAGCGTTTAATACAAGGGGCTTAGAGTATAAGAGTAAGGAGGTCTTGCTGCAATTATATAGGGTTCTGGTGAGACCACACCTGGAGTACTTTGTACAGTCTTTGCCATTTACCTAAGAAAGGATATACTTGCCTTAGAGGGAGTGCTACAAAGGTTCACTAGATTGATTCCTGGGATGAGAGGGTTGTGCTACGAGGAGAGGTTGAATAGAATGGGCCCAAATTATCTGCAGTTTAGAAGAATGAGAGGTGATCTCATTGAAACATATAAAATTCTTAGACGACTTGACAGGGTAGATGCTGAGAGGCTGTTTCCCCTGGATGGAGAGTCTAGAGCTAGGGGGTCATAGTCTCGGGATGAGGAAAAATGTCTTCACTCAGGGGATTGTGAATCTTTGGAATTCTCTACCCCAGTTGTTGAGTATATTAAAGTCTGAGATTGATAGATTTTTGGACACTAAGGGAATCAAGGGATGTGGGGATAGGGCGGGAAAGTGGAGTTGAGGTAGAAGGTCAGCCATGATCTTATTGAATGGCAGTGCAGGCTCAAGAGGCTGCTCCTATTTCTGATGCCATTAACCTGAAACGTTAACTGTGTTTCTCTCTCCACAGATGCTGCCTGACCTGCTAAGTGTTTTCAGCGTTGTCTGTTTTTATTTCTGGTTTTATCTATGTTGGCACCAATGTCCAAGAACCTCTTATAAAAAGAAAGACAAATTGGTTGATGGTATAAACAGGACCTACTATGCCAAATCCTGCCAACAAAGCTCCTCCCAAGTGTTATGGTGTTGATAACCGTACTGAAACTGAAAGACTTCATTACAGGTGCTAATCTTCTGTATTTGTCCAAGAAACAAACAGTCAGTGTTGCATCCTGAGGATTTGGCCCATCGTGTTTTGATTTGAAATCACAGTATCATAGTATGTTACAGTACAGAAGGAGGTCATTCAGCCCATTGTGCCTGTGCCAGCTTCTCCTTATTCGCTCTATCAAAACCATTCATGATTTCGAACACCTCTATTAAGTCTCCTTTTAACCTCTTCTGTTCTCAGGAGAACAACCCTAGCTTCTCCAGTATCTCCACATAACTGAAGTCCGTCATTCCTGGTACCATTCTAGTAAATCTGTTCTGCACCCTCTCTAAGACCTGGACATCCTTCCTAAAGTGTGGTGCCCAGAAATGAACACAATACTGCAGCTGAGGCCTAACCAGTGTTTTATAAAGGTTTAAATGTGGAAAATTGCCAGGTATATCCTGTCCACAAAAAGCAGGACAAATCCAATCCGGCCAATTACCGCCCCATCAGTCTACTCTCAATCATCAGCAAAGTGATGGAAGGTGTCGTCAACACTGCTATCAAGCAGCACTTACTCGCCAATAACCTGCTCACTGATGCTCAGTTTGGGTTTCGCCAGGACCACTCGGCTCTAGACTTCATTACAGCCTTGGTCCAAACATGGACAAAAGAGCTGAATTCCAGAGGTGAGGTGAGAGTGACTGCCCTTGACATCAAGGCAGCTTTGACCGAGTGTGGCACCAAGGAGCCCTAGTAAAATTGAAGTCAATGGGAATCAGGGGGAAAACTCTCCAGTGGCTGGAGTCAGACCTAGAACAAAGGAAGATGGAGTGGTTGTTGAAAGCCAAACATCTCAGCCCCAGGACATTGCTGCAGTATCTCCTCAGGGTAGTGTCCTAGGCCCAACCATCTTCAGCTGCTTCATCAATGACCTTCCCTCCATCATAAGGTCAGAAATGAGGATGTTCACTGATGATTGCACAGTGTTCAGTTCCATTCGCAACCCCTCAGATAATGAAGCAGCCCATGCCTGCATGCAGCAAGACCTGGACAACATCCAGGCTTGGTCTGATGAGTGGCAAGTAACATTCGTGCCAGACAAGTGCCAGGCAATGACCATCTCCAACAAGAGAGGGTCTAACCACCTCACCTTGACATTCAACGGCATTACTATCACCAAATCTCCCACCATCAACATCCTGGGGGTCACCATTAACCAGAAACTTAACTGGACCAGCCACATAAATACTGTGGCTACAAGAGCAGGTCAGAGGCTGGGTATTCTGCAGCGAGTGACTCACCTCCTGACTTCCCAAAGCCTTTCCACCATCTACAAGGCACAAGTTTGGAGTGTGATGGAATATTCTCCACTTGCCTGGATGAGTGCAGTTCCATCACCACTCAAGAAGCTCGACACCATCCAGGACAAAGCAGCCCACTTGATTGGCACACCATCCACCACCCTAAACATTCACTCCTTTCACCACCGGCGCACCGTGATTGCAGTGTGTACCATCTACAGGATGCACTGCAGCAATGCGCCAAGGCCTCTTCGACAGCACCTCCCAGACCTGCAACCTCTACCACCTAGAAGGACAAGGGCAGCAAGCACATGGGAACAGCACCACCTGCACGTTCCCCACCAAGTCACACACCATCCCAACTTGGAAATATATCACCATTCCTTCATCGTCGCTGCGTCAAAATCCTGGAACTCCCTACCTAACAGCACTGTGGGAGAACCTTCACCACACGGACTGCAGCGGTTCAAGAAGGTGGCTCACCACAACCTTCTCAAGGGCAATTAGGGATGGGCAATGAATGCTGGCCTTGCCAGCGATGCCCACATGCCATGAATGAATAAATAAAAGAAAAAACAAATGTGCCCCTTGTGTTCAGCTGCAGACTCTGTATTCTTATTTTTCATTTAAGAACATAAGAAATAGGAGCAGGAGTAGGCCATAGAGACCCTCGAGCCTGCTCCGACACTCAATAAGATCATGGCTGATCTTCGACCTCAACTCCACTTTCCCGCCCGATTCCCATATACCTTGTTTCCCTTAGAGTCCAAAAATCTATCTACCTAGCTTTCAATATACTCAACGACTGAGCATACACAACTCTCTGGGGCAGAGAATTCCAAAAAGTCACAACACTCCCTGAGTGAAATTCCTTCTCATCTCAGTCCTAAATGGCCGAACCCTTATCCTGAGACTATGCCCCTTAGTTCTGGACTCTCCAGCCAGGGGAAATAGCCTCTCAGCATCAACCCTGTCAAGCCCCCTCAGAAACTTATATGTTTCAATGAGATCATAGAATCATAGAAAATCATAGAAAATTTATGGTACAGAAGGAGGCCATTTGGCCCATCTTGTCCACGCCAGCCGAAAATGATCCACCCAGCCTAATCCCACTTTCCAGCACTTGGTCCGTAGCCTTGTAGGTCATGGCACTTCAGGTGCACATCCAGGTACTTTTTTAATGAGTTGAGGGTTTCTGCCTCTACCACCCTTTCAGCCAGTGAGTTCCAGACCCCTTCAACCACTGGGTGAAAATTTTTTTCGTGAGCTCCCCTCTAATTCTTCTACCAATCAATTTAAATCTATACCCCTTGGTTATTGACCTCTCTGCTAAGGG